>NC_068920.1:96689164-97015414 GCF_023091745.1 Budorcas taxicolor | reverse complement strand
CTGAAGCTGAAACTCCAATATTTTGGCCACCTGATGTGAAGAGCCAACTCACTGGAAAAGACCCTGATGCTGGGAAAGACTGAGGGCAAGAGAAGGGGGTGACAGAGGATGAGATGGTTGGATGGCATCATCGATTCAGTGGACATGGAGTCTGAGCAAACTGCGGGAAACAGTGAAGGACAGGGAAGCCTGGCGTGCTGCCTGAACAACAGCGAGAAACACTGCCTTACGAGAATTCACTCCTTTCAAATGGCTCTTTGTTTCCATTTTGAAGCCAAGCCTGAAGGTGGAGGAAAAGCCAAGACTTCTCGTGAGGGTAATTGCTGGGGGGCATAGGGCAGGAAAGAGTGAGACAAAGTACCTCCACAGTTCTGTCCGTTCTTTCTTCCTCTTATTTCCCTCTCCCCACCCTCTTTTCTTCACTCCCCTTTCACCCACACTGTCTGCAAATGCTCAGAGAGCCAAGGGCATGTATGATATTGACGGGTTGAAACTGGACCAGAAAACTGTATACATTTCAACTACTTTTAATCCTCACCTCAAATCCTACATATTTTAATCCTTACTCTTATGCTGGGTCTCCTGTCTCACTCTGGCCTCACTCATACCTTCAGATGCCTTAGAGTGTGCCCCAGTACAGGGCGGCCCGGGAAACTGCCTCAGAGAACAGCATGGAGGGCCTGTTCTGAGACATGCAACGCAGTTTCTGAACTCGACAGCCCCCTGCCCTGCTTCCATGTGATGATGGCACCAAGGCCCACCTGAAGGCAAGAGGGGGTCCCTAAGGTGATTCAGCATCATGGCAGGTTTCCCCTGCAAGGGCCTGTCCACACGGGCTCAAGAACTAGATGAGCTGAGAGTGAAGAGTGAGCCAGATGTGGGGTTGTTATCAACACTTCAACCAGGAGCCTCTCATTAGTTTGACTCTAGACATTTATTCTGCTTTATGCTAAGGGCAGGAATAAATGTCAGCAACTCTTTGGGAGTTTGATAGTACATAGTGCGCTCCTGTTACAGTGTTGCCAAAAGTGTGACAGGCAAAGGCATCACTGAAAGTGAGGATGCTACATGGACAAAATTTTGTATTTCAATGGCTAGAACTTACTTTAACAAGTAGAAAATATATATAAATAAAATATTAAAACCATAATTTCATGGATAATTGCCCATGAGGAGAAGTAAAGTAAAGGAGAGAAAGAAATGCATTAACATTCATTTAAAGTAAAACATGAAGTAAATATGAGTATCAGTAATGAGCTACAATTACAAAAATTAAGGTGGCAGGAAAATGACACCCATTCTCACGGCTCCCTTGGGCCCAAACTGCAGTGTGGTCTATACAATCCTGTAAAAACACAGTCCACTGCTTTTCCTGAAATACAGGCTATTGTCCCTCTGGTTATCCACCTAAAAACACATGCTAATCCCCACCCACACCCCCCGCCCTGATCAACTGTAAGTCCAGGCACCACAGGCCCCACCTATGAGGTGCAGGGCTGCTGAAGGACCTACTGTCCGCTGTGCACCACTGCATCAGCTTTGATCTTGGCCAAGCGAGTCTGTATGGAAATCAGCTGAGACTGAAAGAAAGTAGCAAGTGTCCCTGACCATCTTACTTTGACTCTGGGGACAGGAGCTGACCATGGGGTTGGCAGTCAATACAAACCCCCAGCTATACAGATGCTTGTGCTGAACCAGCTCATGAAATCTCCTCTGGGAGCCTGAAGTCAGGGACTGGGTATCAGGTAGAAAAGTATAGCAGGGTAAATATGGCTTCTGCCCTGATCCCCACACTTCAAAATTTATACTGTAACTATATGATAAAACTTCTGAATGAGCTGGCTAAAGTGATTGCCAAAAAGGAATCATTATTTCTGGCTTTCCTTGTGGCTCACGTGGTAAAGAATCTTCCTGCAATGCAGGAGACCTGGGTTTGATCCCTGGGTTGGGAAGATCCCCTGGAGAAAGGAAAGGCTACCCGCTTCAGTGTTCTGGTCTGGAGAATTCCATTGACTGTATAGTCCACAGGGTCACAAAGAGTCAGACATGATTGAGCGACTTCTCTTTCTTTCTTACTAGCCTTGTTAATGTTGCTCTTATGGGCACTTACTTGTTTAGGTCTGCCAGACGTATTTTTTCGGATAAAGTTTCCCTGGCCCACGCTCTCCAACAGAGAACTTAAGGGCCTTGACAGTCTCCCTGCCCATGCAATGAAGTGGCCACTAAATTCTACAACCTCTTGTATCGACCCCAGGGTCTTGTACTCAGGAAAGTATCCACATCAGGATCCTGAGCAAGAGAATAGCAATCCAATCTCCAGGTGAACTGACTGTGAACACATTTCTTTTGTATTTCATAGATATTTAAAGAATCTGGACTCTGGGCACATATAGGAAGTACAATGACTAGCTCACTTCCCTGTTGCTCAATTTTTAAGAAAGTTTTGGTTGGAAACAACATTATTTAAGGAGGATGGCTGAAGCATAGCAATCCATGCACTCTTCTCTCAGTCCTCTGGAATCTACCCCAGGCCAGCAGAGAGCTCTGAGAATGGCCACACCTTTTGGTCTATGGAAGAACCTCTGTGGCTACACTGCCATCAGCCAACATAAGATGGGGTTCATGAAAAACAACGAGGTGAGTATCAGTTCACTTCAGGCTTTTGGACTATGTTGGGTCTCATGGCACAGAGCCCCCTCTAGGAAGATTCTCAGGACTTTCTCTCCCATCTCAGCACTGGGAGTAATTCCCCTTCATTTGGGCAATGAGTAAGTTTCCATCTTACTGATGTCACAACTCATGATACTAATCACCCTTCCCTGAGTGCTGGCCACAGGGGCCATGAGCCATCTGAGGCCCACCTGGAGCATCTGAACAGAGTTCCTACATGAGCTCAGTGGATTAACATCATTTGTGACTTCATCTTATCTTTCATATTTATATTTTCTACTTTAATCTCTCAGTCCCAAATTCTTTCTATCATGAGAATTTTAAAAGATGTATATAAACTGCTTTGCATTTTCTGGTACACACACTTAACATACTGTAATAATAGCCAACATTTACTGAGTGCTGACTATGTACAATGACTTACTCTAAGCACTTTGCAAGTGTGTTTGATCCTCATATAACTCTATGAAGTTGGTGCTGGTATTACGCTCATTTTGCAGATAAGGAAACTGAGGCCCAGAGATGTTAAGAAATTCAACCAAGGTCTCAAATCTATCATGGGTAAAACTTGGATTTGAGCCCGAGCCCCTGACTCTGAGCCCATGCCCATGCTCCTACTACTATGGTAGCTATTCCACTAAAGCTATTTTTTTTTAATAATTTCTTTTGTTTTTCCTTTTTATTTGTTTTTCAGAGGCTGCATGCAGTTACATTTAGGGTCACTAACTTGTTCACAAATCCCCAGTTTTATAACTTAAAGTCCCAGCTCCCGGGACACCACTTGGTAGTTTTTACCATTACGCTGTTTATCTTTGCAGCAGGACCACAGGGAGTACCTACAGATACCTTTGTGAAAATTAGGAAAGGAGGTATCCATTTACTTTCAACATATTTTTTTATCTTGTATTCATTACATTTATGTAAACTGTCTTAAATCCTGAATGGAATAACATGGGATAAGAGAAATATAAATACACATTTCCACACTGTATTTAACACTTTAATTGGAGCTATCAGTAAGTATCAATACATGCATTACCTTTATATCCTTGTTCTGTCTCCCTGAGATCAATTTTGGTTATTGGTTTGAAATCAGTATCCCATAATCGTATACATCCATCTCGCCCACCAGTAGCAAAGCCTTCTTCACAAGCATACATGCTGAAGATTCCAGCCTATTGATTAAGGCACATAATGCTGCAATCATTCTAAATAGTCATTATAGTTGGATCTTGATAATTAAAATATAAAACAAAAACAAAACAAAAATGAAGACAAATCCCCTGTTCTCTATTGAAATCCTGGCAATAGAACAAGTAGCCATTTGTAACATCCATTTTAGCTAGATTAAAAATTCATAATAACCACCAAAGCAAACTAGTTCAAGTGCTCCTTTGCCATGATTAAACAAATGATGGATTATAAAAATTTTTTAAGAATTCCTTGGCTGAAGCAGACACAGAAATAATAAATTTCTTTCTGTGACAACTGGTCATTATAAAGACAGTGGTGGAGGTGTTTCATATAAGTGAAAGTTGCTCAGTCGTGTCCGACTCTTTGCAACCCCATGGACTATACAGTTCATGGAATTCTCCAGGCCAGAATACTGGAGTGAGTAGCCTTTCCCTGCTCCAGGGGAATCTGGGATCTTCCCAACCCAGGGATCAAACACCAGGTCTCCCATATTGTGGGCAGATTCTTTACCAGCTGAGCCACAGGGGAAACCCAAGAACACTGGAGTGGATAGCCTATCCCTTCTCCAGAGGATCTTCCTGACCCAGGAATCAAACCAGGGTCTCCTGCATTGCAGGCAGATTCTTTACCAACTGAGCTATCAAATTCCTTCCCAAAACAAGTAAAGATATGTGGGCTAGGAACACAAACACTTCTATAGGTACAACAAAAGAAATGCATCCCAATGAGTTCAAGAAGGCACTATCTGAGCCTAAATGAAAGCATGCTGCTGCTACTGCTGCTGCTAAGTCACTTCAGTCGTGTCCGACTCTGTGCGACCCCATAGACAGCCTCCCACCAGGCTCCCCCATCCCTGGGATTCTCCAGGCAAGAACACTGGAGTGGGTTGCCATTTCCTTCTCCAATGCATGAAACTGAAAAGTGTAAGTGAAGTCGCCCAGTCAAGTCCGACTCTTAGCGACCCCATGGACTACAGCCTACCAGGCTCCTCCGTCCATGGGATTTTCCAGGCAAGAGTACTGGAGTGGGGTGCCATTGCCTTTTCCGAAATGAAAGCATAAGTTACTCTTATGTTAGCTTGTTAAGCATCAGCTGAAGATGCTTTTCACATTTGATATGGTTTAAGAACTTAAAGCTGCTTTTTCATGGGAAAATGTGCTACAAGAGTATAATGTTGACATAATATCCAGTGTAAAGAGAAACCAGGTTACTAAGGCAGGTTCTTTATGAATGAGGACCAATACTGACCTTTTAATTGTTTCAAGAGCTGTTTCATAATTAGCAAAGCCAAGAAAATTGGTCTTCAACATATGGGAAAGATCTAAAATTTCATAGTTCCTTTACTAAGAGTTGCTTAAACTTGTTTTCATGTTCACAGTAATACAGCATCAATTTGGAGGCAATAAGTTAAAGGTCTGCTGAGTTTCTGATATTGTTTTACCAAATTTCCACTTATTACAACAGACTTTACCTTTCACATCATCTCCCCATTCTTCTGGGCATTTCACTCTATCATCTGTAGATACAGCAATGAAATTACTTTACTATATGTCAAAATTGAGTGTAGTGTCTCAGTATTAAGTTTGTCCTTGTTCTTACAGAGCAGACCATCAGAAGAATTTATCAATGGTTTCTGTTTGCATTTTAAGAACTTGTGGTGTGGATGTGGACGTGACACTCCCTCACTCGGGGTGAGGAAAATCTACCTTTCTAACCACAATAAAAATAATAGTTGTCTCCATCATGTTGGCCACAGGCCAGCAGCAGTGACATCATTCCAGATCCACTGAGTCATTGTATGTATTTTAACAAGATCTCCAGGAGATTCATAAACATGTAAAAATTTGAGAAGTGCTGGTCTAGAAGATGAAACTGACAATGAAATACTTCTAGTTTCTCTGAAACTGCTGCTGATAAATTACACTAATCAGCCAATTCATAGAGGTAAAGGCTAATTAAGTTATCATGCTTTTGAAATATTAAATTCTTCTAAGTGAACAAAAATAATTAGGGAAATCTTTCATGACTATTGAGTATTCAGCAGAATTAGCTAATACTAAAGCAACAGGGGAAAAAAAAAACACAGAAATTTGTGACATTAACTTATTTAATAAGTAATTCACAAATTTCCATACAGAAATACTTACACTATGTGCCCCTTGAATGGTGCGGACTAAATTGAGCCCTTTCCAGACATAGATGTCGCCATTTAAAGCACCAGAGTAGGTGATGTCTTCTTTGGCACATGCAAGGCAAAGGATGGTCTGAAGATCCCCAGTTTTGCCAAATATTCCTCTTTTTGCAGTCAGGGCATTTCCACATAGCGTCCAAAACTAGAACATAAGTGATAAATAATCCAAAAACAGAGTATTCTGATGCATCTCACTATTGGTATTATTGGGTAATGTTTCAATACATTTTACATAATTTTCTATAGCTGAACTATCATAGATATACAGGCTTCTTCGGGGGCTCTAGTGGTAAAGAACCTGCCTGCCAATGCAGGAGACATAAGAAACACAGGTTCGATCCCTGGGTTGGGAAGATCCCCTGGAGAAAGTAATGGCAACCCACTCCAGTATTCTTGCCTGGAGAATCCCCATGGGCAGAGAAGCCTGGCAGGCTATGGTCTATAGGGTCACAAAGAGTCAGACACAACTGAAGTGACTTAGCACACACATAATAGATATACATAATTTAACTTGTTTTGCTATAACAGTAGAAATTGTAAAACATTTTAGCCAACTACTAGCAGTAAAAAAAAAATTGTAACAGTACTTTTTAAACTTTCAAAGTCCCCAAATTCCAAAACTTTGCTAAATGTTTAGTGTTCATTTAATGCAAAATGCCAATGTTCTCAGAACTGGGATAAAATGGATGAATCATGTTTTTGTTTAACTTCTTGCCAAATTAAAGCACTAGGGTAGGTTTATCATAGAGAAATTTAGAAACAGAAAAGTAAAAGAGGAAAACTGACATTATTCCCAATATCCCAACATGTCAATGTATCTTCTAGGTATTTTTTGGTGTGTGTATATGTTTTTAGAAATAATTTCTAATTAAAATGATACAAATTTTCAAGTAGAACCATTACTCAGAAATATGTTTCTAAATATTTTATACTTCATATAGTCAAATAATTGACTAGGCTTTTCCATTTTAGCTGCATAATTTATCATGTAGACAACCATAAGCACAAAGGCTAAGCTACTTTATAGATGGTAGCAGAAAGACTTCTATGGTTATGTAGAAATTAAATATTTCACTTTGACACAGTTTTTTTCTCAGTATGTGAATTGGTATAACTTTACTGCAATGTACATATGTAGCCTCACAATTTATAAAGCCTCTTTACACATGTTTAGTTATTTTATCTTCATAATATCCTCACAAATAGGCTGACAGATATTATTATTACACTCATTTGGAAGAGAAAGAAAGAAGGCATAAGTGACTTGCCAAAGGTTCAATAGGAGTTATACACAAGAAAATATTAAAATATTTGTCTTGAGAACTTTAAATATAATAAAGAAGATATATACAAAATAAAAAAAGATCATTTTAAAACAGCATATTCTGACTTACATATAAGTGGTGAGGAAATTCTAAGACAGAGAACCAGAATTCTCTGGAAAGAGCAAGAATAGGATTTGAAGCAGTGGTGAGGAAGACACTGCACTGTGGTTTAGGAGAGTAAGGTTAGTTACGTGGAGGTGACAGGAAATGTGTGAGCAAAAATCAGAGGCAACCTTAACATCTGTGCTGGCAGAAGAGGACAAATAATGGTCCTCTCAGAGTAGATGGGAATTCGAGGAAGCGGTTCTAGATGGCTTCACCATCCAGGAGGGCCAGGGCTCAGGCAACTGTGTAGGTGGGGGCTCCTGAGAGGATGAGAGGCAGGTGTGCAATCATTAAAAAAAAAAAACCATAAGATTCTTTTCCATTAAATGTCAACTCTGGGAATTTGTCTCTTTGGCTATTAATATTTTTACCAAAAGGCACTAAAGTATACATCAAAAAAACTACGAACAATCTAGGGACGGATAGGTGCATGCTTTGGGAAAGCAGGTAAGTATTAACTTTGAGCCTGAACAAACTATGAGACGTGAACAACTACTGGTTGTGCGTACATACGTGCCAAAGAACCTGCCTTCCACAGGTAATGCTTAAGGCGGACATCCGTTCTGAGTCCCCGTGCGTGAAAACTAAAAGGAGAGCAGCTATTTGGTAATTATTATCCCTTCGACTTGGGATGTGCACTTTGGCCCAAGTTACTGAAATATTTCTAGATGGACAACCACATACACAAAAAAGACTGGTATCCTCAGACACAAAGATTTTTCTGATGAAATCACCCAGTCAGATGGTATAATGTCAACATGAAACATTCCAGATGATCAAATAATTCTCTTAAAAAGACATACATAGCTGTAATACCAAGACAGGTATGAAATTTTCTGCAGAAAATGCAAATCTGAGATGCTATCTCTTTTTGAGAAGCACTACCTGTTTGGAAAATGTGATAGATTAGTGTAGCAACACCCCATTAAATTCACATTAAATGAAAAGACACTGTTTATCTTCTTCAATCTCCATTCACAGATTGTAATGCAAATTCTGTTAGAATTGGCAGGTACCTGGGAGCTCATCTGGCCCTCAGTAATCCCTAAAGTCCCTTCCGCCTGTGACTAGAGAATGGAACAAAAGCAATAATATCCAACAAACCTGGTAGATTCGTTTCTTGTAAAACCAATGAAGCAGTTGATGCTCAACTGCTACTGTTTTTCAAGCATTTGTTTCAGGTAATTGTAATTTGCCTGTTTGCCAAATGCTAGGGATTGCAAAAAGAGAAAGGATTTTATTGAGTTGGCCAAAAAGTTGTTTGCTGAAATAAAGGCACTTTTTTGCTTCAACAAAAATCAGCTCTCTGCACAAGGATTACAAAGTATTTATGAAGCCCTAAGGACATAGCTATGAATAGTAGAATCTGTACACTCATCTTTTTGTCCCCTGCTTTTTCATTACTTTTTCCTTATATTGGAAGAAATGTATGTTATTGTAAAATAATTTTAAAATACAGGAGAAATTCAAAAACCATCAATTCACTACTCAAAGATAACTGTTTAACATTTTGGGAGAGCCTTTCAATTTATTTCCTACACACACAAAAAAATATTTTTAAAGTAAAATATCAATGTCACAAATTTATCCCACTCAGAGGTAGACTGTTCATAGATCTTAAATATGTCCCTAAGTAACATTAAGCAGTCCTCTAAAACATGACTTATAATGATTGCACAGTATTTCTTCATATGGATATACCAAATTTTATTTAACTGCCTGGAGGCAGAGGGTTTCAAGTCTTTTGTTTAGTTTTATTTGCAATTGATAAGTTATTCAGTAATGAACCAGTGCTTGGTTCACACTCCTAATTATTTCCTTGGGTTAAATTACAGGATATAAAATTATTTGCAGTCTTTACTTTGGCAGCACACATAGTAAAAATGGGATGAAACTGTTTCGAAGGGTGTCAACATTTCTAAGGCAATTGACAGGTACTGCCAAATTTCTAGACTGAAAGACCATACTCATTTATGCTTCCATCAGCAAGGTTTGAGAGGGTTCATTCCCCAAATCTTTCTCGATACCAGATCATCTTGATTAAAAACACTGCTATTTTAAAGTGTCTATTCCTTAGTTATAGATGAGATTTAATATTTTCAAGTGTCTATTAGCAGACAATCGATAAAAACAAATATTTTTGACACTCTTTGTCCATTCTGTAGATTTGCTAGAGGTCTTTACATTTCAAGAACAAGTCAACATTCTACACTTGCTGCTTACACTCTTCTAGCTTGTGATCTGCCTGTTTGTTTCTTGAGGGTAGCAGGAAAGTAAACAGGATGTTTTAATATTTATATAGTTGAACCTATTGTATTATTCTTTGATAGAAGAAACTTTCACCTGTAAGGGTATGGAGAAGCCATTCTGGCTTATATCTGATCTGGCCTGAACTTTATGTAAACTAGAACAACTTGACTTGTGGCCTGTGAAACATACACTGGACATCTGCTTTAACCATTAAGGAATGCATTATCCAGAGGTAAAGAATGTCTGTTTTGAAGGTAGGAACAAATGCATCCCTTCCACGACGCCCATGCTACTACTCCTTCGAAGACAAGGTTCCCTTCCCAGATGCTAAGGTCATGGTGTCCCTGTGTGTGCACTAACCTGAAATTAAGAATAGTGAAGTGACAGTGTTAGTTGCTCAGCTGTGTCCGACTCTTTGCATCCCCACAGACTGTAGCCTGCCAGTCTCCTCTGTTCATGGAATTCTCCAGGCAAGAATACTGGAGTGGGTAGCCATACCCTCCTTCAGAGGATCTTCCCCACCCAGGGATCAAACAGTCTCCTCCGTTGCAGGCAGATTCTTTACCATCTGAGCCACCTAGGAAGCCCACATCTCTGTTGAAACCTTGAAGGAAAATACCTGTCGTGTTTGATGTATGTATGTTCTTTGTTTCAACAAAATATAAGGATGTGTTGAAAACTATGTTTCTCCAGAATGCTTTCTTCCTTGGTGGAGACTGCACTCCTGGGCTAGTCCTCAGCTTGGCTTGAATAAAACTCCCTTCCATTTCTTACTATGTATTGTTCCTTGGTTATTTTTGTCAAATACCTTTACGGTTTATTTACTTTTATATTTAAAAATACCTTTCTCCAACTGGAAAGAAATTGAATATTTACTTATACATTCCTCTAGTTATTTTATAGTTTTTTAAACATTTAACTCTTTAATTCACAAATAGTTTACTGAAGTATATGCTATGAAGTAATGATATACAACAAGAATAATAAACTGTTCTAGTACCCATTTGCCAGAGATAGTTATTATACCCTAAGTTGTCATTCATATGAAGGTCTATTTCTCAGTTTAGTTTCTTTTTTCGTTGGTGTTTATCTATCTTTACCACAGTCTTATTTTAATTTTTGAAACTTCATAGTAGACTTTAGTAAATAGTAGTGCATATTCTTTTTTTCAATTTATTTTTTAATTGAAGGATAGTTGCTTTATATAATTCTGTTGTTTTCCATCAAGCATCAACATGAATCAGCCATAGGTATACATATGTTCCCCTCCCTCTTGAACCTCCTATGTTACTTTTCATTACTCTTTTCTTATCCCGAAGTTGTGGTTATTGTCACTCTCTATTCTCATAGATGAACTTATTTATGCCAAGTCGCTTCAGTCATGTCCAACTCTTTGTGACCCTATGGACTGTATCCCACCAGGCTCCTCTGTCCATGGAATTCTCTGGGCAAGAATACTAGAGTGCGTTGCTATGCCCTTCTCCAGGGGATCATCCCAATCCAGGGATCAAACTTGGGTCTCTTACCTCTACCTGCATTGGCAGGCAGGTTCTTTGCCACTAGTGCCACCTGGAAAGCCTAAAGATAGATTAACTTAGAATAACTTAAAGGGAAATATCAGATAATAATAAAGTTTATAAAGATTTTAATTGAACTTGTATTAAATATATATTAACTTGGAGATAAATAATACATTTATAATTTTTATACTTCATGTCCAGAATCAAAGTTCTCTCTCCCCATTTGCAGAAGTCTTTTACATCATTCTGTAAAGTTTTATGCAAGTGAAAGTGAAAGTGCAAGTCACTCAGTCGTGTCCAACTCTTTGCAACACCATGGACTCTACAGTCCATAGAATTCTCCAGGCTAGAATACTGGAGTGGGTAGCCTTTCCCTTCTCCAGGGGATCTTCCCAACCCAGGGATCAAACCCTACTCTCCCTCATTGCAGGCAGATACTTTACCAGCTGAGCCACAAGGGAAGCCCAAGAATACTGGAGTGGGTAGCCTATCCCTTCTCCAGCAGATCTTCCCGATCCAGGAATTGAACCTGAGTCTCCTGCATTGCAGGCAGATTCTTTACCAACTAACTGAGCTATGAGGGGAGCCTGTAAAGTTTTATAACAGTCTTTAAATCTTTCATATTTCTTGTTATATTTACTTCTGAGCATTTTATCATGTGTCTCTTTCAGCATTAAGTAGGAATAATGGAAAGGATCATGAAAAACTAGACTAAAAGAAGAACAAAAGAACAGGGAAACCGGAGGTGCTGGTTGGAGGAATAATACAGACGTCTACTCCGATCGTACAGAAATGCATGATTTTTATATCAGCAGAGATCAACATATGCTCTATTCAAGCATGTAACCTACCTTTATGTTCTTTTATTTATGGACTTTATTTTCTATTATCTACAAACTTATAGTCAGAAGATCCCAGGACATGTCCCTGGGTCCAGAGAAATTTTTGCTATGTCAGAGCAAAGGATGTTGATGGTGTTAATTGTGCTACCTGTGTAACAAAATAGAGAAGCAAACAGACAGAGGCAGGTCCTGGGCCACTAGCAGTATTACAGGCTGTGTAGTCCACAGGAAAACAGAGGCATTTAAAAGCCAGTGGCTCATGGAGGTTTGTGCTATGTATCCCTCTCTTTCTCTATCCAACATAACATGGCACCTTTCTTCTAAGAGAACATAGCAACATGTCAAAAATTTTTGACATGCCATATGTATAAACATTCATATAAAAACTTAATTCATGAACTTAAAATCAGAACTGTTTTAAAACATGCAATTCTAAAAGTATTGAGTCTTCTTTATAATACGTAATTGATATAAAGTTTCCTTTTTAGCTACCAGCTGGGCACTTTGCTTGATTGTTGTTACACTGCATTTCTGAAACAGAGGCCCATCAGCTGAAGTAACTAGGCTTCAGGATCAGAGATGCAGGTAAGCAGCCTCTAAATTTAAGGGGGAAAATGTAAAGTTGAGTAGTTTCTCAATACCAAATTATACATAGACATCTAAAATTATTTTCATAGGAGGTACCCAAATTTCTTTTAAATAACTGCTTTACCTTTATATGTTTCACTCCACAGCTAACCACTCTGTTTGGCTGATACGGATCCCAGGAAATATCAAAAATCTGTTTAAAAAAGATAAAAAGTTTCACATTCATGTGTTTTTGCCTTCTTTAAGATACTGTCCAATTGCCAAGATTCTACCCTCACACTCAGAACACAAGGTCACCCACACAAATGGGAGGATTTGGCTCTGGAGATGACTCAGGAATTGCTAATACACATTTTATCATTTTGTGTCTATTTACCTTAGGCCTGAATGGAGAAGAAATAATTAACCATAATCACTGAGAACATACTACTATCACATTTTTAACTTTGTCCAACCAGAGTAAACAAACCAATGATTTTGGATCATTTATCAAAATTTTTGGCTCTCCACAATGTTAATAAAACACTTTTGAGATAGAGTTACAATAAAAACAAAGAGAACGGCAATTGTTTAAAGTGCATATTACCCCAGGTCCATGTCAGAGATTCTGATTTAGTGGATTGGAAATTGGGTGGATTTAGTGGGATCACCACATTCCACTAATTTAGTAGAAATTTAGTGGGTCAAGCACATGCATTTAAAAACACAGCCCAGAAGATGCTGATGTAGGTGGTCCATGGACCACATTCTATGAAGCTCTAATAGAAAGAAGGACCAATCATCAGAGGCAGAGATTAACCAAAGAAAGAGGCTGCTATCACATGAGAAGGACCTACTGCTCCAATCATTTGACAAAGGAGGAGAAGCTTTGGTTAGGTAGAAAGGAACACTTATGAACCACAGAAAGAGCACTGAAGCCTGAAGCTATCTGAGCTCAGGCAATTCTTAGCATCTCTAAACTTAACCTCCTCTTCTCAAAAATGAATGAGTCACCTCGGTGCTATGTGAGGTCAATTAAGATAATGTATGTATGATCATTTTCAAGACTACAAAGCACTGATTATATAAATTAGTGTTAGTTATTAAGTACTTTAGCCACTAAAATAATCTTGAAAAACCATCTGCCTCTAATCAACCAATAATAATTCATACTGACAACAGTAATAAAGAGCAAAACTATGTGATACAAATTATGGAGCCTGGAAGAACAGTGCTCCAAAAATGGTATATCATTAAAACATTCTGGGTCTTTAAAGAGTTTTCACTAGATAGCACTGTACTTTTTATAGTCTACTCCTAAGTGGAGGGTGTACAGTACATTAACAAAACAAGAGCAAAATCATTTATCAATCCAACCCAACTCAACTACTTTATAATATACAATGGGATTACAGGACAGCTGAAACAGTAATATCCAAAATGCAAGGGATGAGCAGGAGACAAGGATGAGCAGAGAATTGAACTGACCTCCTCTCATGGAAACACCAAAATCACAACTAACTGCTGAACAACCATTTACAAAAGAGACTCAAATTACCCACCCCCCAAAATTCTACACCCAAAGACAGAGAAGAAGCCACAACAAGATGGTAGAAGGGGCATGTTCACAATATAATCAAATCACATACCTGCTGGGTGGGAGACCAACAAGCTGGAAAATAATTATTGGATTGGCCAAAGAGTTCATTTGGGTTTTCTGTAATACCTAATGGAAAAACTCAAGTAAATTTTTTGACCAATCTAATATATCAGAGGTTCTGCCACAGGAATGAGTTCTGAACCCCTTGTCAGGCACCCCAGCCTGACATCAGGAGAAGGAGCCCTGAGAGCATTTGGCTTTGAAGGTCAGTAGGGCTTGAGTGCAGGAGCTCCACAGAACTGGGAAAAGAGAGACTTCGCTTTTGGAGACTGCACACAAGGTTTCATGTGCACGGGGACCCAGGGCAAAGCAGTGACTCCATAGGAGCTTGGGCAGATCTAAGGGTTAGGGGATAGGTCAAGGAAGGGTCTCCTCAGGAGGCAGGGGGGTTGGCTGTTGCTCACTGTGGGGGCAAGGACACTGGTGGTGGAGATCCCAGAGAATACTCACTGGCATGAGCTCTCTAGGAAGTGGCTATTTTGGTTGCCATTTTAGCACCAAGACCTGCCCCACCCAACAGCCTGCAGGTTCCAGTGCTAGAATAGTGAAGTGAAGTCGCTCAGTCTTGTCCGACTCTTTGCAACCTCGTGGACTGTAGCTTACCAGGCTCCTCTGTCCATGGGATTTTCCAGGCAATAGTACTGGAGTGGGTTGCCATTTCCTTCTCCAGGGGATCTTCCCGACCCAGGGATGGAACCCGGGTCTCCCGCGTTGTAGACAGACGCTTTACCATCTGTGCCACCAGGGAAGTGCTAGGATGCCTCAGGCCAAACAACCAACAGGGTGGGAAGACAGCCCCACCTATTAGCAGACAGTCTATCTAAAGTCATCCTGAGCCCGCAGCTGCCTATAAACACACCCCTTGACATGTTCTGCCCATCAGAGAGACAAGACCCAGCTCTACTCACAAGGGAACAAGCACTGGTCCCTCCTACCAGAAAGCCTGCACATGCCCCTAGAGTAGCCTCATCCATGAGGGGCAAAACACCAGAGTGAAGAGGAACTACAGTCCTGCAGCCTGAGAAACAGACACTACAAACACAGAAAGTTACACAAAACGAGATGGCAGAGAAATATGTTCCAGATGAAGAAATAAGATAAAACCCCAAAAGAATAGTTAAGTGAAGTGGAGACAATCTACCTGAAAAAGTATGCAGAGTAATGATAGTAAAGACAATCTAAGATCTCAGGAAAAAAAAAAAAAATGGAAGCACAGGCTAAGAGGATACAAGAAATATTTAATAAAGACTAGCTTTACTCCAGCCCTCTTGCCTGGAAAATCCCATGGACGGAGGAGCCTGGTAGGCCACAGTCCATGGGGTCGCTAAAAGTCGGACACGACTGAGCAACTTCACTTTCACTTTCACGCATTGGAGAAGGAAATGGCAGCCCACTCCAGTGTTCTTGCCTGGAGAATCCCAGGGACGGGAGAGCCTCGTGGGCTGCCGTCTATGGGGTCGCACAGAGTTGGACACGACTGAAACGACTTAGCAGCAGCAGCAGCAGCTTTAAAGAACAGAGCTGAACAATACAATAATTGAAATGAAAAAATGCCCAGAAAGAATCAATAATAGAATAAATGAGGCAGAAAAATAAATGAGACGAAAGACAGACTGGTGGAAATCAATGCTGCAGAAAAGAATAAAGAAAAAAGAATGAAAAGAAATGAGGACAGTCTCAGAGATTTCTGGGAGAACATTAAATGCACCAAATTCACATTATAGGGGTCCCAGAAGAAGAGAGACAGAACCTGAGAATATATTTGTAGATATAAGAGTCAAAAACTTCCCTAATATGGGGAAAGAAACATTCATTCAAGTCCAGGGAGTTCAGAGAGTCCCATACAGGATAAACCCAAAGAGGAACACATGGAGACACATAGTAATCAAATTAACAAAACTTAAAGAATAAAGAGTAAAAAGCAACAGGCAACATACATATGAAATCCCCATGAGGTTTACCACCTGATTTTTCAGCAGAAACTGCAGATGGGAGTGGCACAATATAATTTAAAGAGATGAAAAGTTGATTCTTCCAGTTCCATTCTTCTTTCTCAAGATTGCTTTGGCAATTCGAGGTTTTTTGTATTTCCATACAAATCTTGAAATTATTTGTTCTAGTTCTGTGAAAAATATGGCTGGTAGCTTGATAGGGATTGCATTGAATTTGTAAATTGCTTTGGGTAGTATACTCATTTTCACTATATTGATTCTTCCGATCCATGAACATGGTATATTTCTCCATCTATTAGTGTCCTCTTTGATTTCTTTCATCAGTGTTTTATAGTTTTCTATATATAGGTCTTTAGTTTCTTTGGGTAGATATATTCCTAAGTATTTTATTCTTTTCGTTGCAATGGTGAATGGAATTGTTTCCTTAATTTCTTTTTCTACTTTCTCATTATTGGTGTATAGGAATGCAAGGGATTTCTGTGTGTTGATTTTATATCCTGCAACTTTACTATATTCATTGATGAGCTCTAGTAATTTTCTGGTGGAGTCTTTAGGGTTTTCCATGTAGAGGATCATGTCATCTGCAAACAGTGAGAGTTTTACTTCTTCTTTTCCAATTTGGATTCCTTTTATTTCTTTTTCTGCTCTGATTGCTGTGGCCAAAACTTCCAGAACTATGTTGAATAGTAGCGGTGAAAGTGGACACCCTTGTCTTGTTCCTGACTTTAGGGGAAATGCTTTCAATTTTTCACCATTGAGGATAATGTTTGCTGTGGGTTTGTCATATATAGCTTTTATTATGTTGAGGTATGTTCCTTCTATTCCTGCTTTCTGGAGAGTTTTTATCATAAATGGATGTTGAATTTTGTCAAAGGCCTTCTCTGCATCTATTGAGATGAAACTGGAGCCGATTACACAGAGTGAAGTAAGCCAGAAAGAAAAACACCAATACAGTATACTAACACATATATATGGAATTTAGAAAGATGGCAATGACGACCCTGTATGCAAGACAGGAAAAAAGACGCAGCTGTGTATAACGGACTTTTGGACTCAGAGGGAGAGGGAGAGGGTGGGATGATATGGGAGAATGGCATTCTATCATGTATACTATCATGTAAGAATTGAATCGCTAGTCTATGTCTGACGCAGGATACAGCATGCTTGGGGCTGGTGCATGGGGATGACCCACAGAGATGCTATGGGGAGGGAGGTGGGAGGGGGGTTCATGTTTGGGAACACATGTAAGAATTAAAGATTTTAAAATTAAAAAAATAAATAAATAAATAAAAAATTAAAAAAAAAAAAATAAAGAGATAACCAACAGGGAAAAAAAAAAAAAAGAGATGAAAAGGAAAAACCTACAACTAAGAATATTGTACCCAGCAAGGCTCTCATTCAGATTCAAAGGAGATATCAAAAGCTTTACAGAGAAGCAAAGGCTAACAGAATTCAGCACTACCAAACCAGTTCTACAAGTGCTAAAGGAAGTTCTTCAGTTGAAAAAGAAAAGGCCACAAGTAGAAACAAGACGATTATAAATGGGAAAGCTCACTGGCAAAGGTAAACACAAAGTAAAAATAGGAAATTTTCTACACACAAATCTGGTATCAAACCAGCAATCATGAGAAGAGAAGAACACACATGCAGGATTTGGAAATGCATTTGAAATTGAGAGACTACTAACTTAAAACAATCGTGTGTGTGTTTATATGTATATATACACACAGACTGCTATATTAAAATCTCATGGGACCTGAAAATAAAAAATACACAAGAGATACACACACAAATAAAAAGCAATCCAAACACAACACTAAAGATAGTCATCAAATCACAAGAGAACAAAAGAGGTAGGGAAGAAAAAAGACATACAAAAACAAATCCAAAACACTTAAAAAATGGCTCCAACCAAAAGATATAGACTGGCTGAATGGATACAAAAGCAAGATATGTATATATGCTGTCTACAAAAGACCCACTTCAGATCTAGGGACACATACAGACTGAAAGTAAGGGGATGGAGAAAGGTATTTTGCACAAATGGAAAGCAAAAGAAAGCTGGAGTAGTAATATTCATATCAGACAAAATAGACTTAAAAATAAAGACTGTTACAAGAGACAAAGAAGGACACTGCATAATGACAAAGGGATCAATCTAAGAACAAGATATAAACATTATAAATATATTAATGTATGCACCCAATATAGGAATACCTCAATATATAAGGCAAACACTAACAGCCATAAAAGGAGAAATTGACAGCAACACAATAATAGTGGAGAACTTTAACACCCAGTTACATCAATATACAGATTATCCAGACAAAATCAATAAGGAAACACAGTTCTTAAATGACACATTAGACCAGATGGACTAATTATAAATCAATCACAAGAAAAAACTTATAAAAAACATAAACATGTAGAATGTTTGTGTTAAACATGGTTACCAAACAACCAAAAGATCACTGAAGAAATCAAAGAGGAAATTTAAAAAAATACCTAGAGACAAATACCAAAGAAAATACAACAATCCCCAAATTATGAGACACAGCCAAAGCAGTTCTAAGAAGGAAATGTATAGCAATGTGGTCTTACCACTGAGCTACCTGGGAAGCCCTCAGTGGTTAAAAAAAAAAAAATGCACCTGTGATGCAGAAGACAGGAGTTCGATCCCTGGGTCAGGAAGATCCCCTGGAGAAGGAAATAGCAACCCACTCCCTTATTCCTGCCTGGGAAACCCCATGGACAGAGAAGCCTGGCAGGCTATAGTCCATGGGGTCACAAAAGAGAGTCAGACATGACTTAGTGACTAAACAATAGCAACAACACTCTTACCTCAGGAAACAAGAAAAATTTCAAACAAACAACTTAATCTTATAGCGGAAGCAAACAGAGAAAGAAGCACAAACAAACCCAAAGTTATAAGAAAAGTAATCATAAAGATCAGAGCAAATAATTGAAACACAAAAAAAACAATATAAAAAATCAATGAAACTAAAAGCTGCTTCTTTGAAAACATAAACAAAATTCATAATCCTTTGGCCAGATTCCCATCCAAGTACTAAACCAGTCCCAACCCTGCTTAGCTTCCAAGACCAGGCGAGATCAGGCAGGTTCAGGATGATATGGCCATAGACTAGCCAGGCTCATCAAGAAAAAAAGGGAGAAGGCTCAAATCAATAAAATTAGAAATGAAAAAGGAGAAGTTACAACTGACACCACAGAAACACAAGGGATCATAAAAAACTACTATAAGCCACTATATGCTGATAAAATGGACAATCTAGAAGAAATGAACAAATTCTTAGAAAAGTAAGCCTTCCAAGACTGAACCAGGAAGAAATAAAAAATATGAACAGACCAATCACAAGTACTGAAATTGAAACTGTGATTTAAGAACTTCCAATAAACAAACAGGGAGACAGAGGATTAGATGGTTGGATAGCATTACCAACTCAATGGACATGAGTCTGAGCAAATTGCAGGAGATAGTGGAGGACAGGAAAGGCTGGCATGCTGCAGTCCATGGAGTCACAAAGAGTTGGACATGACTTAGTGATTAAAAAACAACAATAAACAAAAGTCCAGGAACACATGACTTCACAGGTGAATTCTAAAAAACATTTAAAGAACTATCATCTATCCTTCTGAAATTCTTCCAAAAAACTGCAGAGGAAGAAATACTCCCAAACTCATTCTATGAGGCCAGAATCACTTTGATACAAAAACCAGATAAAGATATCACACAAAAGGAAAATTACAGGCCAGTATCACTGACGAATTCCAGAAAAACACCTACTTTTGCTTCACTGACTACGCTAAAGCCTTTGGCTGTGCAGATCACAACAAACTGTGGAAACGTCTTAAAGAGATGGGACTACCAGACCACCTTAACTGTCTCCTGAGAAACCTGTATGCAGGTCAAGGAGCAACAGTTAGAATCAGTTATGGAACAACACATTGGTCAAAATTGGGAAAGGAGTACGACAAGGCTGTATATTGTCACCTGGCTTATTTAACTTGTATGCAGAGTACATCACGTGAAATGCTAGGCTGGATGAATCACAAGCTGGAATCAAGATTGTAGGGAGAGATATCAACAACTTTAGATATGCAGATGATACCACTCTAATGGCAGAAAGCCAAGAGGAACTAAACAGACACTTGATGAAGGTGAAAGAGGAGAATGAAAAAGCTGGCTTAAAACTCAACATTCAAAAAATGAAGATCAGGGCATCCGGTCCCATCAGTTCAGTCGCTCAGTAATATCCAACTCTTTGCGACCCTACGAATCGCAGCACGCCAGGCCTCCCTGTCCATCACCAACTCCCGGAGTTCACTCAAACTCACGTCCATCGAGTTGGTGATGCCATCCAGCCATCTCATCCTCTGTCATCCCCTTTTCCTCCTGCCCCCAATCCCTCCCAGCATCAGAGTCTTTTCCAATGAGTCAGCTTTGCAAGAGGTGGCCAAAGTACTGGAGTTTCAGCTTTAGCATCATTCTGGTCCCATCACTTCATGGCAAATGGAAGGGGGAAAAGTGGAAGCAGTGACAGATTTAATTTCCTTGGACTCCAAAAATCACTCTGGATGATGACTGCAGCCATGAAATGAAAATACGCTTGCTTCTTGGAAAGAAAGCTATGACAAACCTTGACAGCATATTAAAGGAGCAGAGACATTACTTTGCCGACAAATGTCTATATAGTCAAAACTATGGTTTTTCCAGTAGTCATGTATGGATGTGAGAACTGGACCATAAAGAAGGCCAAGCACTAAAGAATTGATGTTTTCAAACCGTGCCGGAGAAAACTCTTGAGAGTTCCTTGGACAGCAAAGAGATCAAACCAATCAATACTAGAGGAAATCAACCCTGAATATTCATTGGAAGGACTGATGCTGAAGCTGAAGCTCCAATACTTTGGCCACATGATGTGAAGAGCCAACTCACTGGAAAAGACGCTGATGCTGGGAAAGATTGAAGACAAAAGAGGGGAGCAACAGAAGATGAGATGGTTGGATGGCATCATAGACTCAATGGACATGAGTTTGAGTAAACTCTGGGTGATAGTGAAGGATAAGGAAGCCTGGAGTGCTGCAATCCATGGGGTCACAAAGAGTCAGACACGACTGAGTGACTGAACAACAACAAATCCCTGAAGAACACAGATGCAAAAACCCTCAACAAAATACTAGCAAATTCAATCCAACAATACTTTAAAAGGATCATACACACCATGATCAAGTGGGATTTATCCCAGTATGCTGGGATTCTTCAACATCCACAAATCAGTGTGATATACCACATTAACAAACTGAAGATTAAAAACTATACAATCATCTCAACAGATGAAGAAAAAAATTTTTTGACAAAATTCAACACCCATTTATGATAAAATAAACTCTCCAGAAAGTAAGCATATGAGGGAACCTTCTTCAACATAATAAAGGCCATATATGACAAATCCATTGCTAACATCATTCTCAATGGTTTAAAACTGAACACATTTCCTCTAACACCAGGAACAAGACAAGACTGTCCACTCTTGCTAGTTTTATTCAACATAGTTTTGGAAGTCCTCACCATGGCACTCAAAGAAGAAAAATAAATAAAAGGAATCCAAATTGAAAACAAAAAGTAGAACCACCACTGTTTGCAGATGACACGATACTGTATATAGAAAACCCTAAAGATGCTACAACCACTACCTCTCATCAATGAATTCAGTAAAGTTGCAGGATACAAAATTAATACATAGAAATATTTTCCATTCCTATACACTAACAATGAAAGATCAGAAGGAGAAATTAAGGAAACAATCCTATTTACCATCCCATCAAAAAGAATAAATACCTAGGAATAAACCTAGCTAATGGCAGTCCACTCCAGTATCCTTGCCTGTAGAATCCCATGGACAGAGGGGCTGGTGGGCCACAGTCTGTGGGGTCTCAAAGAGTCAGACATGGCTAAGTGACTAACACTAAGGAGGCAAAAGACATGTACTCAAAAAACTGTAAGATGCTGATGAAAGAAATCAAAGTTGATACAGATGGAAAGATATAGCACATTCTTGTATTAGAATAATCAATATTGTTAAAATGACTATACTACCCACAGTAATCTACAGATTTAATGCAATTTCTATTAAATTACCAATGGCATTTTTCACAGAATTAGAACAAAAAGACCCAAGATGGACAGGTCATGGTGGAGAGTTCTGACAAAATGTGGTCCACTGGAGAAGGAAATGGCAAACCACTTCAATATTCTTGCCTTCAGAACCCCATGAACAGTATGAAAAAGCAAAAAGATATGACACTGAAAGATGAACTCCCCAGGTTGGTAGGTGCCCAATATGCTACTGGAGAAGAGCAGAGAAATAGTTCCAGAAAGAATGAAGATGCTGAGCCAAAGTGAAAACAACGCCCAGTTGTGGAAATAAAGTCTGATGCTGTAAAGAACAATATTGCATAGGAACCTGGAATGTTAGGTCCATGGATCAAGGTAAATTGGAAGTGGTCAAACAGGAGATGGCAAGAGTGAACATCAACATTTTAGCAATCAGTTAACTAAAACGGACCAGAATGGGCAAATTTAATTTAGATGACCATTATATCTAATACTGTGGGCAAGAATCCCTTAGAAGAAATGGAGTAGCCTCACAGTCAACAAAAGAGTCTGAAATGCAGTACTTGGGTGCAATCTCAAAATGATCTCCGAGTGCTTTCAAGACAAACCATTCAATATCACAGTAATCCAAGACTATGTCCCAATGACTAATGCCAAAGAAGCTGAAGTTGAACGGTTCTGTTAAGACCTATAAGACCTTCTAGGACTAACACCAAAAAGAGATGTTCTTTTCATTATAATTAACAGGAATGCAGAAGTAGGAAGTTAAGATATACCTGGAGTAACAGGCAAGTTTGGCCATGGAGCACACAATGAAGCAGGGCAAAGGCTAATAAGAGTTTTCCCAACAGAACACACTGGTCATAGCAAACAACACAAGAGACAACTCTACACATGGACATCACCAGATGGTCAATACTGAAGTCAGACTGATTATATTCTTTGCAGCTGAAGACGGAGACGCTCTATACAGTCAGCAAAAACAAGACCGGGAGCTGACTGTGGTTCAGATCATGAACTCTTCAGTGCCAAATTCAGACTTAAACTGAAGAAAGTAGGGAAAACCACTAGACCATGCAGGTATGACCTAAATCAAATCCCTTATGATTATACAGTGGAAGTGACAAATAGATTCAAGGGATTAGATCTGATAGAAGCCTGAAGAACTATGGATGGAGGTTTGTAACACTGTACAGGAGGTGGTGATTAAGACCATTCCCAAGAAAAAGAAATGCAAAAAGGCAGAATGGTTGTCTGAGGAGGCCTTACAAATAGTTGAGAAAAGAAAAGAAGGCAAAGGAGAAAAGGAAAGATATACCCACCTGAATGCATATTTCCAAAGAATAGTAAGAAAAGATAATACAGCCTTCCTAAATGACCAATGCAAAGAAATAGAGGAAAACAGTAGAATGGGAAAGACTAGAGATCTCTTCAAGAAAATTAGAGATACCAAGGGAACATTTCATGCAAAGATGGGCACAATAAAGCACAAAAATGGTATGGACCTAACAGAAGCAGAAGATGTTAAGAAGACGTGGCAAGAATACACAGAAGAACTATACAAAAAAGATTTTCATGACCCAGATTAACACAATGGTGTGATCACTAACCTAGAGCCAGACATCCTGGAGGGCCTTAGGAAACATTACTATGAACAAAGCTAGTGGAGGTGATGGAATTCAAGCTGAGCTATTAAGGATGATGCTGTTAAAGTGCTGCAGTCAATATCTCAGCAAATTTGGAAAACTAAGCAGTGGCCACAGGACTGGAAAAAGTCAGTTTTCATTCCAATCCCAAAGAAAGGTCATTCCAAAGAATGTTCAGACTACTGCACAATTGCATTCATCTCACATGCTAGCAAAGTAATGCTCAAAATTCTCCAAGCTAGGCTTCAACAGTACATGAACTGAGAACTTCTAGATGTTCAAGCTGGATTAAAGGCACTGGAATCAGAGATCAAATTGCCAACATACACTGGATCACAAAAAAAGATAGAGAATTCCAGAAAAATATCTACTGCTTTATTGACTACACTAAAGCCTTTGACTGTGTGGATCACAACAAACTATGGAAAATTCTTAAACAGATGGGAAAACCAGACCACCTTACCTGCCTCGTGAGAAATCTTGCAGGTCAAGAAGAAACAGTTATAACCAGATATGGAACAACAGACTGGTTCAAAATTGGGAAAGTAGTACATCAGGGCTGTATATTGTCACCCTGCTTATTTATCTTATATGCAGAGTACATCATGTGATATGTTGGGATGGATGAAGCACAAGCTGGAATCAAGATTGCAGGGAGAAAAATGTCAATAACCTCAGATATGCAGATGACACCACCCTTATTGCAGAAAGCAAAGAGAAACTAAAGAGCCTCTTAATGAAAAAGAAAGAGGAGAGTGAAAAAGTTGGCTTAAAACTCCACATTCAAAAAACGAAGATCATGGCACCTGTCCCCATCACTTGACGGCAAAAAAACATGGGAAACAATGGAAATGGTGAGAGACTTTATTTTCTTGGGTTCTAAAATCACTGCAGGTGGTAAATGCAACCATGAAATTAAAATATGCTTGGTCCTTAGAAGAAAAGCTATGACCAAACTAGACAGCATATTAAAAAGCAGAGACATTACTTGGCCAACAGAAGTCCATCTAGTCAAAGCTATGGTTTTTCCAGTAGTCATGTATGGATGTGAGAGTTGGACCATAAGGAAAGCTGAGTACTAAAGAATTGATGCTTTTGAACTGTGGTGTTGAGAAGACTCTTGAGAATCCCTTGGACTGCAAGGAGATCAAATCAGTCAATCCTAAAGGAAATCAGTCCTGAATATTTACTGGAAGGGCTGATGCTGAAGCTGAAGATCCAGTACTTTGGCCACCTGATGCAAAGAGCCGACTCATTAGAAAAGACCCTGATGCTTGGAAAGATTGAAGGCAGGAGAAGGGGATGACAGAAGATGAGATAGTTGGATGGCAATACTGACTCAATGGACATGAGTTTGAGCAAGCTCAAACTTCCCTGGTGATCGACAAGGAAGCCTGGCATGCTGCAGTCCTGGGGGTTGCAAAGAGTCTGACAAGACTAAGGGACTGAACTGAGAACAAAAGGAATTTTTAACGTGTGTATGTTAAGTCACTCAGTCGTGTCTGACTCTTTGCAACCCTGTGAACTCAAGCCCTCCAGACTCCTCTGTCCGTGAGATTCTCCAGGCAAGAATACTGAAGTGGGTTGCCATTTCCTTCTCCAGGGGATATTCCCAATCCAGGGATCAAACCTGGTTCTCCTGCATTGCAGGCTGATTCTTTACCAGCTGAGTCACCACTTCTGTCCATTTAATGTGTGCATTCTGTGTACTAGGTCGCTTCAGTCATGTCCAACTCTTTGCAACCTAAGGACTATAGCCCATCAGGCTCCTCTTCCCATGGGATTTTCCAGGCAAGAATATTGGAGTGGGTTGCCATTCCTTTCTCTCCAGGGGATCTTTCCAAACCAGGGATCAAACCCGGGTCTCCTGCATTGCAGGCAGATTCTTTACCATCTGAGCTATCAGGGAAGCTCATAATTTTGGGGGTGCCCTTAAAAGGACAATTCTCCCTAGATTAGTATTCCATTCATATAAAGAAATCTTTTAGTGTTCATACCAGGCAAGAGGATTTGAATTTTTAATATTTAATTAGGACCTCATTTTTCATGGAATTGTATTTTGCAGGGGCTTCCCAGGCGGTCCTAGTGGTAAAGAACCCACTTGCCAATGCAGGTAGATGTAAGAGATGTGGGTTCAACCCCTGGGTTGGGAAGATCTCTCTGGAGGAGGGCATGGCAACCCACTCCAGTATTCTTGTCTAGAGAATCCCATGGACAGAGGAGCCTGGTGGGCTATGGTCCATAGAGTTGCAAAGAGTTGGACACACTGAAGTGATTTAGCATGCACGCATATTTTGCAGAAATACAGAACAACTAGGAACCAACATAAGACAGTCATACAGATTCATTTTCTAAAATTAGGAAATCAAGATGATAAAGTAGTGAAATTATTTTAATTATTCCAGACAACTAGAGAAATAGATTTCCAACTAGCTAATGTATATGTATATGCTTCCTATCCCATCTTTCCAGCTATGGCTACATAGAATTATCACCTATGATCACAATGACTTCAACATGAATGATAAGGAGACCACAGTTAAATTTCAGGTTCTCAAATATAACAGAATCACACAGTTATCATCACATTCATTTGAAATTCAAACATATATATTGGTAAACTATATTTGTGAATATTACTTTCTAACAACTATTTCCATTTCTAGATGAATGGATCAAAATGGTACATATAGTTTCAAATTCAATTCTATTTTTATTTTACAAAGCTACATGTCAGTATCAAAAATTTATTTTACCAAGGAACAGTGGTAACAATTTAAAGCATCTGACCACCAGAAGAGATCATGCCAACATAGCTACTAATCATAGATTAATTTTCTTAAACAGTAAGTTTTTAAATTGAATATGGAAGGAAAATCTACATGTGGCAGATTTACTTTAAAAACTATTACAACTTTGAGAGTTACATCACAGTTCCCTCACAGTAATGAAGCCTGCATGTTTGATCCAACAAGGTCTTCTTACCCGGTCAGAGTGGCCGGTAGCTGAGGCCAGAAGTTTTCCTTTCCTCCAGTCCCAAATGCAGACTGTGTTTTTGGCATCCAATCCCACAGAGGCTAAACGCTAAGAATAAGAACAAAAATTTAACTCCAGAAAATGATGGTAAGATTTCCTATTATCTATGCTGTCTTTCAGTAAAAGTTCTTATTGCCTACTGTGGGCCAGGTATTGAATTACTTATAAAAAAAAAAAAAAAGATTTCTCAAAACTGAAGTTTTCAAAGTAGATACTTTTCTATTAGCATATAATAAAATTTCAGTGACCTAAAACCTGCAACTAATTTAACATAATAACAAACATGCAAAATCTCATGAAGTCTCTGATTCATCAGTGGAAATCATAGGAACAGAACTAGAAGGAAGGGCTTAAATTGTTTTAATTGGCTTTAAGAGTCTAATATGGTTTTAAGAGAGTCTAGGATTCTTAAGTTGAAAAGCCTCACCAAACAGTTAAAATGAATGGGTTTGACAAACACATGGAGAATAAATCCCATTAATAGTAACTTCATTCTTAAGTTTCATCATCTCACAGACATTTGAAGTGACTAGAGAAGGCTACATAAGTTTAGTAAAAGTAACCTGATACTTCATCTCCAAAACTAAATTCTTTGGATTCAGATCAGAAACTTGTCCTGGAAGGGAAAAGAAATCCAAAACCTGTGTATATACAAAATCAATAGCGTCGAAACATGTATTAAGGACACCAAAACTGGAGCTTCTAGTAGAATAGCACTTGAAAGGAAAAAACTATGTAACAGAGAGAGGTCTGGGCTGGCAGTAAGCAGATTTGGCTTCTCTTTTGACTTTGTGATTAGCTAGACACAGACATTAGAAAGTTAACTAAACTCCTTAAATTTCTGTTTTTTCAAATGTAAAATGAGTGCAAAGTATTTTTTTCTGTCTACAAAATAGTGTTGTATGTAGGGACTGTGAAATAATGTAAATCAAAGGGTTTTTAAGACATCACTACCAAATATAAGAGTAGGTGAGCTTACATATTTCACTGAGTATGCGTATATATGAATATTCAAGCAATGATAGACAGCCATATATGGCTAAATGTATACATGTGTTGTTATGGAGAAATTATTCAGGTATCTTCACTAAAGGTGACTTCCATTAGGAATATTTAGGATGAAAAAAGTATACAGCTGGAGGGTCTAAAATGGATTCTTAATGAAAGCAGGTCTTTGCTGTAATTTTCAATTGAGAGTTCCAGCAACAGAAATTACTCTAGTACATGGTTATATTTTTATCTATACATGAAAATTTGGAGTGGGTGGATTCCATTCAGCTTATTTTTTCTTTTCTCTTTACTTAAATAGAAAATTAGTTAACATAAACATGGGCCCTAACGTAAAACCCAAATAAGAAATGTGAAAAAGATTGAAAAAAAGCCAAAAGAAATCTATTCTGTTCATTTGCAGTGACAGGCCCTATTGCTACTCGAAAAGCATTTCTATTGCCTTTTGTTGCTCGTGAGGTGACAGGCCATTTGTCACTTTCTAAACATCACTCAATTTTAGTGAACTCTGTCCAGGGAAAAAAGTAGATCTGAAGTCATAGGCATCAACAAGCCATGAAATCCATCACAGCAAACAAAGAGGAGGGCATTTTTCTCAACTGACAGTTATGAAAGTACCATACAGTCCACCCGCACCTGCACCTTCAAAATGGAACCCCAAAAAATAACAAGGATTCTAACACAAAATAACATGAACAAAAAACTATAGGTTACAGCTGGATCTCCCTCGGCTGCATTACATTTTCCCTGTGTGCTTCAGAACAAATTTTGATATAGAGTGTTTGTTAGAAAAACAAAATCAGATTAGAGAATGCGCATGTGAGTTCACATCTAAGCATTCATCTCCACTTGCACACGCATTCTGACACATTCAGCCTAATCAGGAAGTCAGTAACTGCAAATCTGAAGAAGTGTCACTATCTAGCTATTTCTCTTAAGACCTGGATATAATGGATCTTATGCATTATCTTGATTCAATTATGAGATTAGAGAGTAGTTAAATCAAAAACATACACCAAGGGGTCTACATGTGTACTGAACTGAACGAAATGATCACTACTCTCTCAAAATAGCAAGAAATATAAAGTTTAAAAAAACGACCCAAACCAGGTCAAGTCCTATAATCTACTGAACTGCCTGCAAACTCTCAGTTTGGTCAATTTTCTATGAGTAGTTTCACAGGTCTTTCTACATTATGAGTGCTCAATCGTGTCTAACTCTTTGCAACCCCACAGACGGTAGCCCACCAGGCTCCTCTGTCCATGGAATTTTCCAGGCAAGAATACTGGAGTGGGTTGCCCTTTCCTTTTCCAGGGGATCTTCCTGACCCACGGATCAAACCCATGTCTCTTGTGTCTCCTGCATTGCAGGCGGTTTCTTTACCACCGTGCCACCTGGGAAACCCAATATGAACTTAAGAGAAGTCTCTCTGAAATTTACCAAAAAAAAAAGATGGAAGGAATTAACTGGCATAAATACAAAGGGTGGAAGGGACAGAGGAAGGGTGTCTTAGGAACATGGAGAAGGCTAGAAGAAAAGGCACAGCTTTAGTGAGGAGGTGAATGTAGGGAGAGCCAGGAATGAGGTCTCTGTATTTCCAGTCCCTTCTCTGTGACATATTTTTAAAATTGAGATATAATTGTTATCTATTAATACATGAACAAATCTTTTCTATCAAGTGTTGCTGAAGTCCAAGGAAAGAGTCACTTTGTTGGAAGGGGAGACTGGGAGGGCTTCATGAAGACCTATGAAGGGTCCTGGAAGTATGAATCACTATAAAGGGCAAGGAGTGTGAGCAGGCACTGAAGGTGGAGAGGGCAGCATGAGAAAGGGTCTGGAGGTGCCCAAGTCTGGTCTCATAGAGGAATCTCACTGACGTGTCCAACTTGACTGCCGGGCAAGAGTGAAGACAAGGACAGAAAAGCTGATTAGCAGAGAATGCCCAGCCACGAGGTATGGACTTCAGTCAGGGGGTGCTCCAAACTTTTCTTGTTTTTAAATAATATTCTGACACTTTTGCAGTTGGTGAAATGCATTAGCAAGAAATTGACTGTGTGGAGGAGGCTCGTTAAGCGATTACTGGTGGCAGGGAGAATGGGAAGAAGAGAACGAATGTCAGAGTCACTGTAAAGAAACTAATGAATACGCATGACCAGTGACTGCTTGAACCAGAGGCAGTGGGTAGGGAAACGGAGTTAGAAGTCACCTCAAAGCTAAAGAGTCAAGGAGAATCTCGTCAGTGAATATTAGGAGGTGATGCTGTTTTCTGAAACAAGGGAAACCAAGGAGATGCTCAGGGCTGGAGGTCTGTGGAAAAGGTTTGGTCCAACCCTCGTTCCAAACAGGAAGTTAACAATGGAAGACAAAATACAATCATTGAGTCACTATGAACCTAATCAACGTGAGTTCACTTTCTGGAGGCATGTTTAACCAAATGGTGAGACTGGGGGAACCAAAACTGGGTCCTACCCAGAGGTGGGTGTCAGTGGCATGAGCATAGAAAAGGACCAAGCAGGTAAGGATTCTAGGAGGCTGACAAGGGAAGGTAGGGAGGCTTGATAGACTTTCAGAGCCTACAGGCTATGTTCATTATAATTCTAGGTGACTTGTGCAAGGTCATTAAGGAAAAACAAAATGGAAAAAGACACATACCTGTCCATCCGAGTCGAAAGTCAGGCAGGCAACTCCATGTGTGTGGACATCTTTAAGAATAGACACAGTTTGGACATTATAGGAATCCCATATACATATATATGGTTCCTTCCCAACTTGGCCAGTCGCAACGAGAGTTTTATCTGGATGTAAGGCAAGGCTGAAAAAGAAAAAGCCCTCTTTCACATCATTCTGTTGAACAAAGCTAATAAAAAAAATTGATTCTCTTTTATCCACATTTCTAATTTTAATCTAACAAGATAATCCCAAGACCAAAAGAAATTATTTAGCTGATTGGTCTAATAAAAATGTTTAACTATGGTGAAGAGAGGATTAGCACAGTTTAGCTGTTATTTCATCAGATTTTACCCACTTGGTTAACTTGAAAATCAGACAACTGGTATAATTCTATGATTAGAAAACCTCCTATATTCTATAATTGCCTTATGTTATGATATTTACTTACTGGTTTTGAAAATATTACTCAGCTTTCAAGTTCTTTTGACTTTAAATTGAAAAAAAAAATGCTGTTGCCAGGAGAAAATGCACTTCACAGAATTAATTAAATCTGCTTGCAGAAGCTCTGGATACCATCCTTATTAGGATTTCAAAGCATGGAGGGGGGTATCAGAGTCAAGTGCTGTTTCTGTATCTGCTGCCATAGATTATGTATTTTAAATGAAAATCTCTATTTTACATAAATTACCGTGACACCAACAGAACCGCCAATTACCCTGCCTGTGGTTTGTATAGAATTTTTCTTACATCTGTAGTCCAATCAAAATAAAACTTTGTCAAATGCCAACTGGAATTTCAAGGACTCTGTAGTAGTCAAGAAGGAGAAATGTAATCATTATTATGCCTGGATGAGAAATCAGTCTAATGTTTCAAATTTGTTGTGCAAAGAGGTTGTGCCTTTCTAAAAATATGTGTTGGTAATTTTAAAAAGAGAGAGAGACCTATAAAAAAACAAGCAGATGACTGTTTACACAATAAGCAAAAGTAGAATTATTTTTCTTTTCAGTTTCAACATCTGTCTACACAACTAACACAACTAGATGTTTTTCCCTGTTCACCTTTCAGCTTGACTTTTATAAGAATATATGCTCTGAAACTGACCCGTTGATTTGCACATTGGCTGCCCCTCACTACCTCTAGTTCCTTGGACATACTACTGGATCTCTTTTGTCCTTGTGTTCCTCATCTATAAAATGGAGATAATATATGAAAACTGATGACACAATGAATATAGAGCCTTGAGCATAGAGTAAACACGCAATATAAGTTTTATTACCATCATTATTTGTGAAACTGGCAAGGGAAAGATACAACCAACATACACGTGGTGCTCCTTTCAGAAACCATCTACTTTCTGAGTCTTTGCTCCATGTGTAGCACACCCCACCCCCACTTCTGCAGCCACCCAGCCTCATAGCCTGTTCTGGAGTCTCTCACCCCACTGTGCTCATCTGGCGGGTCTCCCTGCACACCTAGCACCAACTTTTGCACAGGACCCCGAATGCTGGCTCCCCTTCCTCACCGTTGGCCCTCCCAGGCCCTTGGACCCTGGTGCTCAGGTGCAGCTGGTCTTCTCAGGAACTTCCAACACCCCTATTCACAGGTCTTGGTCCCCCAAATGCCTCCTGAGCTGCCTTCCAATGCTCCATTTGCCCTCTCCCGACGAGGCTGGATGCTTGACAAGTTTTGGTTTTGGTTTTTTCTTGTTAGGCCAAAAGGGTAGAGTTGGAGCTGCTCTGAGGATGAGCTTTGTGGCTTCGGCTGTGGTGTGGGGAGTGAGTGCGGGTCCAGATGGAGGGACAGGAAGAGGATGAGCTGGGAGCGCTGACCATCAGGGGCATCTCAGAAGAATCAAGCCAAGACACTTCTGCAACCACCACCCTTCCCAGAAGCACCCAGCCCCATCTCATGGTCTCATGGGAACTTGGGAGAACTGCAGAGGCAGAGGTGTTGGGGATGAGAAAAACCTGGGTGCTCCTAATGCCAGCGAGGACACTCCAACCAGAAAGGAGTCTGGATCACACCGCCCATCAGGCAAATCTCAATCAGCCTCACCTGCCCTCCCCTCCCCCAACCCTGACGCCGAGTCACAGTGCAGGGCACTCCCCCCGGGGGCCTGGCCAGGTGTTGGGGACCAGGCTCTGACCCAAAGGCTGTGCATGGCTGATGCTGCCTGAGTTCAGAACCTGGGAGTGAAACACACACAGGTAGGCTGAAAGTCTATCACCTTTCAGGAGGAAGGACCCTGAAAGATGGGTCCGATCCCATCTTGGGCTGCAGCAATCCTAATGCACCATCTCAGGGCACATCCTGGGGGCCTGTTGTTCCCCCTAGCAGGAACAAGGTATCTGGCATTCATCTTGGGAGACTGTGGCTGCCTCTTCCTCAAGCCTTTTCCCTGAAACACCCCTCAGAGCACTGCTCTCCTTTCCCACCTGGTCCAGCAGCTAGCACCCTGCAGTGGGGGCCTTCATCACGAACTGCGCCCCTCTTGTGAACTCTGTCAGGGAGCTCATGGGCCTGAGCTGGGCCTGGTCTGCGTGGGGGGAGGGTGGGGTTCCCAGGAAGACAAACAAGCTGCAGGTGACTTCACTGCTTTAGTTGTGGTGGGAGTGAACGTAGGACCTGATGGAGGGGCAGAGAGAAGAGGATGGGCAGAGATGAGAAACACCTGGATGCCCCAAGTCTGAGTTGGCCATCTTAGTGCTTGCTGGAAAACATCCCCAGGGATAGTTATAAGGACTAACATAAAAATAAAATGTTAAAGGGTAGCCTTTTCACAGTAGGTGACTCTTCAGTCAGTTCAGCTGCTCAGTCATGTCCGATTCTTTGTGAGCCCATGGACTGCAGCAGGCCAGGCCTCCCTGTCCATCACCAACTCCTGGAACTTACTCAAACTCATGTCCATTGAGTCGGTGATGCCATCCAACAATCTCATCCTCTGTCATTCCCCTTCTCCTTCCGCCTTCAATCTTTCCCAGCATCAGGGTCTTTTCAAATGAGTCAGCTCTTCACATCAGGTGGCCAAGTATTGGTGTTTCAGCTTCAGCATCAGTCCTTCCAATGAATATTCAGGACTGATTTCCTTTAGAATAGACTGGTTGGATCTCCTTGCCTTCCAAAGGACTCTCAAGAGTCTTCTCCAATACCACAGTTCAAAAGCATCAATTCTTCAGTGCTCAGCTTTCTTTATGGTCCAACTCTCACATCCATGACTACTGGAAAAACCATAGCTTTGACTAGACGGACCTTTGTTGGCAAAGTAATATCTCTGCTTTTTAATATGCTGTCTAGGTTGGTCATAACTTTTCTTCCAAGAAGCAAGCGTCTTTTAATTTCATGGCTGCAGTCACTATCTGCAGTGATTCTGGAGCCCCACAAAAATAGTCTGTCACTGTTTCCACTGGCTCCCCATCTATTTGCCATGAAGTGATGGGACCAGATGCCATGATCTTAGTCTTCTGAATGTTGAGTTTTAAGCCAACTTTTTCACTCTCCTCTTTCACTTTCATCAAGAGGCTCTTTAGTTCTTCGTTTTCTGACATAAGGGTGGTGTCAGCTGCATAGGTGACTCTTAGAGGCTTTAAAACATTTTAAGATTGTAGAACACTTTATCATTCATCCATTCATTCAAGAAATCCTTATTTAAAAAACTATGAAATGTCAGGTGGTGCCATAGATAACATAAACAGAAGATACACTGCCTTTCTTTCAAGAAGCCCATCTTAAAAGGAAGGATGGACAAGTAAACAGATAATGGGCTGGCCAGGGCAGCCTTGAAAGCCCTTTTATTGTCAGAGAGCATCACTGACAATTATTAGCAGGAAACAACATCAATAGCTTCATAGTTTAAGAAGGTAACCCTAGTAGCACTAAGGAAGAGTGGAAAGAACAGATGGGTAAGGTCTATTAGGAGAGGAGGCAGAGAGGCCAGTTACAGACACTAGCTTGAGAGTGAGGTAAGACAGGGGCAGATGGAATGGAGAGGATGAGTCAAGAGATGTTTAAAGGAAAGAGAGAGAGAAAGGTTTAGGATGTTTGAGGCCAAGGAAAAGCTTGAACATGTCAAACCTGACAGTTTTTTGCTTAGGCAGTTGGCAGCATTGGAGTTTGAAGCCTGCGAGCCTGGTCCTGGGAAAAGATGGCCTTAATTCCACTTAGTCTCCAACAAACAGACTCTCCAGGTTACACCACCCCTGAAGTCCCCTGGGCTATGAAGAAGAGGATTTGACTAAGCTGTCTTTTTCAGGAGAGCAGGGGCCATTTCCAAAACTCTACACAGTTCCAGCATCATGGTGGAGTAAATTAACAAGGTGCTTGCTGAAGAGGAAGTGGATGAGCCAACAGTCATGGCTGCCGTGTTGCCTCTCTGCGCTGCTACTGGCACAGGTTCTACCCCGGGGACTGGAAAATAAAGAGGAATGAGCATATTTCCCCTACATGCTCAGGCACTTTCAAGAGACACAAATGAAACTCACTTTCACTGTGATTACAGCTTCTAGTTAAAATGCTTGAGAGACTTGGTAGATTTAAGGGGTTCTAAAAAACCAACAGTAAAAAAAATTGCTATTTCAGGCAGGTGTTCTAACTATAATTTTGTGATTTCCTGACTTTTCTCATTCCTTGAATGAAGGGGGAAATGAAAAAAACAACTTTCAACAAATCTTTATAGAGAGGCCCTCAAAATAATCTATCAGTGTGTGTTATCCAACTAGCAGTGTGTGTGACCCAAAAACATCCCATTTTGGACTTGAAATGTTTTTACTCTGGTTTTTATTATTCTTTTCATTCATCTTAAAGCACATAAATTTATCACATTTATTAAAATGTCCACATTGGATTTTTTTTTTGCCAGAAGTTTTTTTAACACTGTTCTTTAAACCACCGCTTCCCAGCCCACGATAGCCCATTTATACAAGTTCCTGTTTACCATTTGAATACATTAAGAAAATTAGCCACTTCTCCTTTTATAAGCCAAGTCTCTGACCTGATTCTCTGGCTTGCAAGCAACACTGCAGTGACTCATAGTGGTCCTATTTATCCACAACCACGGCAAGAATAGGGTGAATAGACAACAACTCTATTCATTTTCCATTACTCCACTAGCTTCCCAGAAACTTCACTTCTTCCACCTTAGTAACAGAATGACAGCATCCACGTATCTTTTAGAGCAGAGCCAAGTGGCGTTTATTTTGTTTTGAATTTGTCATACAATTTCAACAGCACTTTTTAATCCTCCTAAGAGAGTGGGGTGGGGAAACCAGCAAACCTTAATCAAAAGATTTGCAAGAGTGTAATACACGTAAGGTGTCGGTAATGGTGCAGTTACAGAAGCAATATTTTAATAAGCAGGTTTGAAGCTTACCATCAGGTATCTATTCACTTATTCTCACATCTCTGCATTTAGGAATTCAAGAATTTCATGAGAAGTCATTTTGAGCCAGATTTGCTTTCATCTAATTCCAAACATGTTTGGAATTTTAGTTCAGAAGCACTTAAATGACATAGACAGATAGATAGATTTATAGATATAGATACAGATTCCAAATCGGCCCCCTATTGCCTACTTAAAAACTGCTCTTTGCTTCTTTTACAGAGATGCCCTAAGACTAAGAAGCTACCCTAAGTAATGCCTTTGGATCAACCAACAGATTAAAGAGGGTCAGTCTCCTTATCCTATTAAGGGGCCATGATGAAAATTATCCTGCCTCCTGAATTCCTTTTGACAAGATTTCATCAGAATCAGCCGACTGTTGTGTTATTCCATGAAGAAATTACAGAAGTGGAAAGCACCATCACAACACAAAACATCTGGTTGACTCTAGGCTTCCCAGCACCTTCTTCACCATATCACAGGGTTGCAATTCTTTCTGTGACTAGAAGTACTGATGCCGTTTACTTATATTTTATGTCCATCTTCCATTTGAGGGTCCATAAATCCAAATCTCCGCTTTTCTAAGAAAACTGGCACACTACAAAATTTGTAGATTATTATTGCTTCAATAGCAATGTCACAATGTCAAAACTTTCAGAATTGACTCCCTTTCGCTGAAGGTCTCAATACAATTGAGGCCTTCTTCCACACCTACAGAAAAAGGTTTGGTGTCCTTTCCTTGGTACTCAGTTTATTGTACACATAGCAACAAAAAAGGGATTGAGCTTTCAAAAAACTGCTTTTCTCTGTGTATATATCAATCTAGTTCCGTTGGGAAATCCCATTTTCTGTTGCCATGGCAATAGAAAGCACTGCAGAGGACTTTCATCACCCTGTCTGGGAGAAGGAATTGATTGGTTTCTCCAGCATGCCGAGAGGGCAAAACCATGTCTTTCTGATGTCAGATAAAATGAGGAAGATTTCCCAATATGTTGTGTGGGGAGATGAGAATTAATAGAGTCATGAAAAAAGGTAGCTTTATGAGGTTAAACAAAAAACTCTCATCAACACTAATCAGTCCGAATTCCTGAAAGCACAAAACTATATTTGAGTACTTATTCCAAGTGCCGCATTTTAAAAAATGTTCATGATTCAGACTTGACTTTTTTAAAGCCTTACTTCATTTTTGCCCAGGTTGCTGCAGGGATTTTCTCAGTAATAACTTTCTATGTTAGTAGCATTTTTTCCCCACAGTAGTCTCAGGAAAACATGAAAGCCTTCTCCCTCCTTTCCCTGAAAATAACCCTGAGAGAATTTTCCAGTGTTGATGGTAGAAGTGCATCAGAGTGATTAGGCTGAACTGTCTGAGGGCAGAGGGGGAGGCTACTGCTTTCTGAGCTGAAGAGGAACTGGCCCAACCTCAGTGGATGTTCACCTGTGAGAATGAAAAGGCAAAGGAAGGCTCTTTTAAAAATAGTGGGCTGGAGGCAGTGGAACCTGAGATGAGGGTGGTTGTGCTCAAGTCCTCATCCCCAGAGATGCACTCGGCACAAGGGTACCACGCCTGGGGCTGTGATCTCACCTGATGGCCCTGCCCTCCATGTGGGCCTGGGCTGGACAAATGGAAGTGACAGCAGTGTCAACAGACCAGCAGGTCTACTACCATGCCCTGAACTGTGCAAGCCTCAGGGTACCTGTACCATCCCTGGTTGAGCAGTGCTCTGTCAGACTAGACTTCTCACAACCTTGATGAGTGGTACAGCTAATAAGAATAGATGTGATTCGGAAAAATAAAGACATACAATATCATACTTTGCATGCAGAGTGTTGCCATACTTGTACTGGTATGGAACCATATTTTAGCAATACCTTGACGCCACATAAAAGAAAGGCTAAGAGATTAGTGGTTTGTCTTTGCCTGAGATCGAAGCATGCAGCAGCATGCTAGAGTCAGCAAGAACGGATTGTTAAGTCTCAGCAATCTTGCAAATCAGCTGTTAAACAAGGCCACTGTTAATAATTATATAAACTTGCAGCTAAATAGATTATATTAGCCACAAAGGTAATACACACAAAAACTCATCACTTCCTAATTAGGTTACTATTACCTATAGTCTTGAGGTTATTAACTGTCAGCCTATCCAGCCAGTACAGAACAATGTGCCTTCTCTCTGCACATCTCTTTCCAACTGTTTTCAATGATGTGACCTTAGTGGTTTGAAATCAGCCAGGGTGGGAGCTTTCATATCATGGAAATCAACAAATGCTACAAATCAGGGCTTGATTTGTTATTTTTTCAACTGTCCAGACTTAAGACATAGAAGGATAAAATTTTAATAATGTAGTATATTCCATATTAAAAGTGTGTCGTGTCTATAGCTGTGACATTATGAATAACATGAACAATTAAGAAAATAGTTTTCCAATATTCAAAAAGTAGTATCAATTAGCAACGAAGTCACTCACATCACTAGCTAATGATTAAAGTTCTGACATAGATTTTTGTTGTTTCACTTTTTTCTTATTAATATAAACAAAATATCAACTCACATTCATATAAAGAACTATATTCATTTGTCAGTGATGTGAGGGACTTCCTTTCTGAACCAGATAGTAATAAAGTATTTATTCCTCATCTGATTTTGTCAAATCAAGGTTGAATTGCAACTATAGGTTGGCCATAGATACAAGAGTTCTCAAAAATCAAGGAAAGAATTTTTGAGAATTAGCCACATGGGATTTATAGTATATTATATATTTTATTATTATTTTGTAAATTGTGTACCACACATCATTTGTATCAGTAAAATTTATAACAAACTTATGAATATATATGCATACATACATTTTCTCTTCGAGAGCTTGTTCTTAAGCAGTTATCAGTACATCACTGAAGCATACCTCCTCTACTTACTGGCATACAAGTTTCTCACAAATCACCTTCAGGAAACTACTCAACCTCTCTGTGCCTCAGTTTCTCATTCATAAAATAAGAATAATAACAGTTCTACCTAAAAGAAGGTAAGCACTATTGTGAGGATTTAACAAATCCTAGAGTTGACTCATTGGAAAAGACTCTGATGTTGGGAGGGATTGGGGGCAGGAGGAAAAGGGGATGACAGAGGATGAGATGGCTGGATGGCATCACTGACTCGATTGACGTGAGTCTGAGTGAACTCCGGGAGTTGGTGACGGACAGGGAGGCCTGGCGTGCTGCTGTTCATGGGGTCGCAAAGAGTCGGACACGACTGAGCGACTGAACTGAAAGCAATCCCGTTACTTCATGGCAAATAGAAGGGGAAGAGGTGGAACTAGTAACAGATTTCCTCTTCTTGGGCTCTAAAATCACTGCGAATGGTGACTGCAGATATGTAATCAGAAAATGACTGCTTCTCAGCAAGAAAGCAATGACAGACCTAGACAGTATGTTGAAAAGCAGAGACATGACTCTGCCGACAAAAGTCCCTACAGTCAAGGCTATGGTCTTCCCAGTGGTCACGTATGGTTGTGAGAGCTGGACCGTAAAGAAGGCAGAGCATCAGAGAATTGATGCCTTCAAACTGTAGTGCTGGAGAAGACTCCTGAAAGTCCTGTGGACAGCAAGGAGATCAAACCAGTCAATCTGAAGGGAAATCAACCCTGAATATTCATTGGAAGGACTGATGCTAGCTTAGTTCCAGTACTTTGATCACCTGATGTGAACAGCCGACTCATAGGAAAAGTCCCTGGGAAAGACTGAGGGCAGAAGGAGAAGAGGGCGTCAGAGGATGCGATGGCTGGATGGCATCACTGATGCAATGGGCATGAACTTCAGCAAACTTCAGGAGATGGTGAGGGACAGGGAGGTCTGGTGTGGTGCAGTCCATGGGGTCGCAAAGAGCTGGACACGACTGGGCAACTGAACAACAACAACAAAGCGATGATTAAAACAAGAGTGCTTACAACATAGTAAGCAGTATATAGATGTGTGGCTATTATTAATTAACTGCCAGACTGCTCAAAACAAACACGTGGGACCCCTGGGGACTGACATTCTAAGACAGGGAAAGTCATGTACATAGAGAGCTATTGTGATGTATCCTCCAAAATTTAAAAATAAGACCACCTTCTGAGAATTAAAACTGGTAAAAACCACATAAATGGATGACTGGTTATCTAAAGAACTGATTCAAAGGAGAAGATACTCTAGGCAAGAAGTTTGAAAATTGTATATAGTCATGATTAACAGTCAGAGAATCTGGACTCAGTGAAATCAATAAATATGAGTAGAATATTAATAGAAGAGGAAGTTCTACATAAAGCCTTTATAAAAGGGAGTCAGGATTAAGAAAGTAGAGCATTGGCATAAGGATAGACATAGATTGATGGAACAAAACTGGGTCCATCAACAGACTTAATATTTGTCTGGTCAATTGACTTCCAATGAAAGCATTAAGGTAACTTAAAGGGGAAAGATAGTTCTTTTAAACTAAAACAACTGGACATCCACATAGGAAAAAAAAAAAACAAAACCTCATCACTTACCTCTCATCACTCACAAATATTATCTTAAATGACCAGAGAGCTAAATGGAAGAACTAAAACCATGCAACTGATATAAAAACATATGAAAACCTTTGTGACCTTTGAAAGACAATCATTTTTTCAGAGAAGAACCAGAAGACATTAGCTGTAAAAGAAAACAATTGATAAATTAGACTTCAGAATTGAAGCTTATGCTCTTTTAAAGACACCATTAGGAAAATGAAAAATGAAGCCATAACATGAAGAAAATTATCAAAGAACTTGTACCTGGTACATAAAAAGAATGCTTACATTTCAATAGTAAGAAGACAACCCAACTTAAAATACAGCCCAAAGACTTTAAACACTGTCAAAGACAATTAAAATGGAAAAGGCTGACAACACCAAGAGTTGCTGAGGACGTAGAATAGCTAGGATGCACACACACTGCTGATGGGGAGGTAAGGTAATAAGTCACTTTGGAAAGTAGTCTGATAGTTTCTTATAAAGTTAATCATACAGTTATCATATGACCTAACAATGCCACCCCTAGATATTTACCCAAGAGAAATAAAATATCTCTAAATAAAGACTTATGTACAAATATTCATAGCTGCTTTATTTATAACAGCCAAAAATTGGGAATAACTCAAATATTCACCTACAGTGAATGGATAAACAAATTGTTATATATACCATGGGGCCATTTTCAGCAATAAAAAAGGAATGAACTAAGTATTGATACACACAGTAACATGGATGAATCTCAAAAATAGTATACTGAGTGAAAGAATCCTGGAGCATTCAATATCACTAAATGTCTTCATCATACAAAGTTAGGAGCCAAAAGACACTGTCTATTGTTGATGCCTCCAAAAATAAAAGTGCAAAAATATAAAAGTTACAAAGGTAAATGTTAACAGAATTAAAAATAGGAACCCTTTGAGGAGGACATGAGATGGGACGTAAGAATGGCATATATAAGCTACATCTTCATGTGTCTTGAAAGGAAGTTGATCATGTTTAAAACAGATAAATCAAGAAAAAGCAATTAGGGCTTCCCTGGTAGCTCAGTGGTAACGAATTCACCTGCCGGTGCAGGAGACACAGGCTCGATCCCTGATCTGAGAAGATCCCACGTGCCACAAAGCTACCTAAGCCCATGAGCCACAACTATTGAGCCTGTGCTCTAGAGCCCAGAAGCCACAGCTGCTGAAGCCCGCACGCCCCAGAGCCCATGCTCCACAAGAGAAGCCACCACGACAAGAAGCTTGTGCACCGCAGCTAGAGTAGCCCCACTCGCCGCAACTAGAGAAAAGCCTGTGCATCAGGGAAGACCCAGCACAGCCATAAATAGTTATTAAAAATAGAAAGAAATAACAATTACTATTGTTTAGCGATGCATAGGTAATCACCAGAAAGAAAAGTCATGAGATTTAAAACTGTCAAGAGGGAGGGGACGTATATATACTGCATCTACTGAGCTGATCATATGGTATTTTGCTTTATGTATTAATGGGCTTCCCAGGTGGCACTAGTGGTAAAGAATCCACCTGCCAAGGAGACCTGGATTCAATCCCTGGATTGGGAAGATCCCCTGGAGGAGGGCATGGCAACCCACTCCAGTGTTCGTGCCTGGATAATCCCATGGACAGAAGAGTCCGGCAGATTACAGTCCATAAGGCCACAAAGAGTCAGACATGACTGAAGTGATTTAGCATGCACATAGGCACACTGATTTTTAACTGTTTAATCAATTTGCATTTTTGAGACAAACCCTACTTGGTTGTACATTTTTGGTTTACTTTGATAATTTTTTGTTAGTGCATTTTTGCATCTCTGTTCGTAAGATATATTAGTTTATAATTTTATTTTCTTAAATTATGTTTATCTAATTTTGGTGTCGGTTTTGCTGGCCTCATCGAGTAAGTTGGAAAATATCTCCTCCTTTATTTTCCTCAAGAGTCTATGTAAGACTGGCATTATCTCAAGTTTCTTTTGGCTATTCTAAGATCTTTACATTTCCGTATAAAAGTTTGAATCAGCTTGTCAGTTCTATAAAAATAGCCTCTTAGAATTCCAATTGATATTGCATTGAATTAGTTAATGTGGTTATATTTCACTAATGAAACCATATAGGCTCAGAGTTTTCTTTGTGGGAAAGTTTTTGATTATGAATTTGCAATGATGTTTCCTCTTTAACTCTTGATAATTCTTAATAATTTCTGTTCACTCTCTCTTAAATCAGAATTTCTGGTGGCTTATAATTTTTATTAATCTTTTCAAAGAACCAATTTTGGCCCTGTTTATTTTCTGAAAATTGTTTTTCAATTTTCTATTTGATTGATTTCTGTTCTTTGTTTCTTCTTTCCTACTTATTTTTGTTATAAATTGAAGAAGCTGTTCTAAGGGCAATGTAGTCCAATATTTTCAATTCTTCTTGCTTGCCATAATTTGACATTTAGGTAGTTCTGAAAATTTATCATTTTTGAGAGGTTTTGGTTTTTCTGATAGGTTTAACCATTCCTGCTTTAAGGGATATTATTTATTCCCCAGACACTGCTTAGATAAGAAAAATTGGACTTGTTTTCCTATTTAAATTAGCAACTGAGATAAAACCTGAGTGAATAAAAAAATTTTATGTTTGTTAATTATGTAGGACTCCTACATCTTTTATTTTTCTGCAGATGGAATCATTAAAGAGAGTGCAGTGTTTGGAGAAATGCAATGAATAAGAAACTTGGCCCAATGTTAGCCTTTATATGTCTTAAAAATTCTATATGAATCGGTGAAATAAATAATTAATCTTTGCCATTAACATTAATATTTGGATATAAGTTTAAAGAATATTTTGCACTCAATTCAAAGCTGTGTTAAATTTAGCTTGGATCAGTAATCTAGAAACCATCCTTCTATGAGTTCCTGTCAGCCTCTCTTTTTCCCCTGGTTCTGCAGTACCCGTGTCACCCACATTTAAGCCCATTGCATCCTCGACCTGCAGACTGCTCTGGTTTAGCTTCTGAGACAATCCTGATGAAGGTAGTTCTGGCCCTTCCCCTGGCTCCTTGAACCCCTACCAATGACTGTACACTGTTCCCCACTTGCACGCGTGTAAATTAAAGTTGCCACTGTGCACTCCATTTTTACATTCCTCTAAGGCCTCCCAGGGTCTCTCGAGAACTGGGGCTTTATAATGCTCTTATTAGTTCATTCCTTAATACCAGAGCATTACTCCTGGGTCTCACCTGGTGCCTGGGGCCTCACTGAACACAGATTCTTCTTCCTCAGCCCTCTCTGCCTGCCTTGGTTCTGGAGTATCATGTTTGGCTGGTCTTTGTCCATCTTCCACCTGCCAGACCATAGCTCCTAGGGAGCCTGAGTCTTCTCTCATGTGTCAGCTTGTCTGTCCCTCCCTGTGAGCTCCTGTCGCCCTGTCTACACAGCTCCTGGCCCTTCCAGTGAAATCTCAAGCTGTTTCATACCTTTCTGCCCAAAGCCACCTTCATTTCAAGTAAATGGTTTGGCTTTGCCACATTCCAAGAAATAATTTTCCAAATTATTTATACAACTTTAGAAATTTGAAGTCTAGTAGTATTCTCTGATGGTGAAATTTAAATATGTCAACTATTGAAAATTATACTAATCCTGTTTAATCTTTTCATGCACATTAAAACTTAATCTCTGTGAATTTAATATTCAGATGTATAAGTATCTGATGCCTGTACCCAAAAAAGTCATTCAATAAATTCTGTTTATTTTAGTTTACTTTATTATATGAGGCATAAATGTCTCTTGGGGATTTATGATGGATGATAAATTCCTTTTGATAAAAATTTATTTTATACAGGTTTTATTAACATATAATAAAGTATTCTTTCCAAGCATGATTTAACACAACATACTAGTCTTATTGAATCCACTATTTCTGCAAACACATCTTGTAACATTTGACATAATAATAATAATCCTGAGTTAACTGATAGTAATTGATTATTCCATGTATGTTTATTATTGGAGGAAAAAACATACCATTGTCATTTCACAGCATATCGTAATCTTCCTGGCTTAATAGGAAAGAACGTGCTTTGGAGCTGGAGTCCCTCAGTGTGCAATGGCTGTGTGTGGATTGAAAGAACAATGCTCTAGGGTCTCCTACCATAAGAATGAGAGTATTTGCTATAACTTAAGAGGACATTTTAGGAGAAGGCAATGGCACCCCTCTCCAGTACTCTTGCCTGGAAAATCCCATGGATGGAAGAGCCTGGTAGGCTGCAGTCCATGGGATCACTAAGAGTCGGACACGACTGAGCGACTTCACTCACTCACTCACTCAAGAAAATAAACAGAGAAAATTACTAATTCATATTGAGGTATGGCAGAAACCAACATAATATTGTAAAGCAATTATCCTCCAATTAAAAATAAATTATAATAATAAAAAAGCATTAAAAGTGTTCTTTCGGAAACTGCATTGGGGATGTGGAAGGATGGAGCAGGAGCAGTTCTTCATTATAAGGCCTTCTGTAATTTCTTATTTGTGTGTCAATATTGCTTTGACATAAACATAGAAATTAAAACAGATAAAAACAAGAAAATAGTTACAGAGAAATAAAAATTGATTAACTTATGCAAAAAAGGCCGCATCTGGTAGTTGAGAAGTCTTCCACAGGCAGGAAGTAGGAAGGGATGTCTGGTGACTATATCAGATTTATCAACCCCCAGATGTTCTCATCAAGTATAATTGTCACTGATAAAATGAATTTGATCAGCATGGTTAGTCTTACAATTCATTCTCTGAAAAACGAGAAATAATGCTTTAAGATTGTAACACACCAATTTGGTAATGAGAACGCTGACTAAAGAAAGGGGTCTGTATGAAACCCAGCTTTCTGGAGCTATTCATCTCTTTTTTCTTCTTTAAGTATGGAACATGACTCAAGCACTGAGGGTTATATTTGGCAGAAGTCCTGTTAATTTAGGATAATTAAATATGCCAGTCATGTGTTTTAGCAAGGTCTACTTAAATACTTCAGAGAAGTCATTAGTGAATCCATCTGGTCTAGTGGCTTTGCCAGATGGCAAAATGTTACTATGCCTCTGTCTTGTTCTTGGATATTCTACCTCTGTTGTATCATAGCATGCAGTTATTTTCTGAGTGGGTTGTAATTTGCTCGTTTACATTATCAAAGAATCTGGAAGGCAGAAAGCAGGCCTGACAATTGCGTCACATCCTGTCAACTGAGCCACAAGATTTCAAGGCTGCATTAAATGGCCTGTTCGTTCTGCTGTTGAATTCAAAGTGATTTCATCATTTCTGCTTCCTCAAAGTGGTCTACATTAAACACTTCAGATGGTGCTCCTTTCATGACTAGAGAGTCAGAACTGCTGGGAGCAGTAACCAGCTGTGTTTCATGAGATTATATAATGCTCCATTATGAGGAGAAAGTATTTCTTCCAGGGGAATAGTCATCTAAATGGAAAAGTGACCAATTTTGATTCTTTAAAATTACAGAATTGTGCAATTTTGTGAGAGTGCCTTAAAATCATAATCTTAAGTTGATTTGGTTTTTTGACCATGCAGAGGTAACCTTTGACTTACCAATTCCCTAACCAGCTAGGTCAAACCACCTATGCGTGTCTGCTTAGTTGCTACAGTCGTGTCCGACTCTTTGCGACCCTAAGGACCATAGCCCTCCAGTCTCCTCTGTCCATGGGATTCTCTGGGCAACCATACTGGAGTGAGGAGCCATTTCCTTCTCCAGGGGATCTTTCCAACCCAGGGATCCAACCCAAGTCTCCTGCATTGCAGGCAGACTATTTATCATCTGAGCTAGCTGGGAAGCCCTACAGAGCCCTATAGTAAAGTGAGAGTCTGTGAACCAAGAGGCCAGGCAGAAGGGGCCAGGATGAGAAACTTTCCCATGTGGATCTAAGTTATGGTGCTGAGGAGGTGATTTCCATAAGAAAGTGCTGAGCAAGTGCCTGGCACCTCTGCTTTTAGGAGACAAGATTCAGAGCCCCGGGGCTCTGAGGACAAGGACAAGCAGCAGGGTGGACTCTGCTGTGCCAGAAGAAAAGAGAGGAAGAGCACCCAGGGATGACTGGGCTCTCACAAGACTGCTATCCGCCAGTAAGCGGCTAATATCCAAAATATATAAAGACCTTATGCAACTCAACAACAACAAAAAACGAACTACCGATTTAAAAGTGGACAGAGTTGATTTGATGTTTTTCCAAGGAAGACATACAGATAGCCAACAAGCACATGAAAAGATGTCCAGCATCACTAATTATTAGGGAAAACGCAAGTGAAAACCACAAGCAGATATCATCTCATGTCTGTTAGAATGACTTATCAAAAAGGCAAGAAATAATAAATGTTGGCAAGGATGTGGAGGAAAGAGAAACTTACACATTGTCGATGGGAATATAAATTGGTACAGCTGCTATGGAAAATGATATGGAGATTCCTCAAAAAATTAATAATAGGGCTACCATATAACCCAGCTATCCCACTCCTGAGTATTTATGCAAAGAAAATGAAAACACTAATTTGAAAAGATATATATACCCCATGTTCATTACAGCATTATATACAATAGCCAGGATATGGTAACAACTGAAGTGCTCACCAATCAATGAATGGATTAAAAAGATGTCTCACACACACATACACACACACACACACACACACACACACACAGAAATACTACTCAGTCATAAAAAGATGAAATCTTGCTATTTGCAACAACATGGATGGACCTTGAGAGTATGCTAAGTGAAATAATTTAGACTGAGAAAGACATGTAGTATATGCTTTCACTCACATGTGGAATATAAAAAACAAACAAAAACAAAATGAATACACAAATCAAACAGAAAAAAAAAACAGGTAGATACAGGGATGGGGCAGGGGGAAGGGCAAAATGGGTAAGAGGTCTCAACTGTATGGTAATGGATAGAAACAATTTTTGGTGGTAGACACACTGTAGGGTATGCAGAAGTAGCAATATGTTGCACACATGAATCTTACATAATATTATATGCCAACATTACCCCAATAATACCTGGGGCTTTCCAAATGGTGCTAGTGGTAAAGAATCCACCTGCAAATGCAGGAGACACAAGAGACATGGGTTTGATCCTTGGGTCAGGAAGATTCCCCTGAAGAAGAAAATAGCAACCCACTCCATTATTCTTGAGTTGGTGATGCCAACCATCTCATCCTCTGTCACCCCTGTTGCCTCCTGCCTTCAGTCTTTTCCAATGAGTCGGCTCTTTGCATCAGGTAGCCAAAGTATCAGAGTTCCAGCTTCAGCATCAGTCCTTCCAGTGAATAGTCTGGGTTGATTTTCTTTAGGATTGACTGGTTTGATCTCCTTGCTATTCAAGGGACTCTCAAGAACGCTGAAAAAAAGTTTCATTCCAGGTCACTGATTTTCCTTGTATTTTAGTTCAGCATGAATTGTTTCATGGGGAAAAGAAGCTTTATCTATATTCTGCTATTCCACAAAAAGAGAAGAGTCATGCCATCCACAGGACTGAGGCATGGAGTTAGGTCCTCTTCAATCCCCATGTCACATTAGGAAGTCCACCATGAATAAACACCCACTGTAAAAACAAGTATCCTTCCAGTGATGGGAATTCATGTAAGCAGCATTTCAATGCCTGGACTGACCTCTCCCATTTGCATTACTTCATATTTCCAGACATTGGTTCATCCATCCACCCATCCAAATATCTGCTAGGCCAAGGATGGGTGTGAGAGTGGGCTTCCCTGGTTGGTCAGATGGTAAAGAATCTGCCTGCAAGAAGACCTGGGTTTGATCCTTGCATCAGGAAGATCCTCAGAGAAGGTGCAGACTGTGGAGAGGGCCAACCGACCGACGAGGGACTTTACCATCTTGGAGGGCAGACTTACACCCCTGAGCCATCCTCTAAGTCAACTCATGCTAGTTTTAAGGAAAATGATGAAAGCAACCATGTGTTCAGGGTTTCTGGAGACTATGATTATGAAAATAATGTCTGATGATGAAAATTTCCCACATTTTAAAAATTGGTGGTGGTTTAGTCGCTAAGTCACATTCGATTCTTGAATCCCTATGGACTACAGTCCATCAGGCTCCTCTGTCCATGGGATTTCTCAGGCAAGAATACTGGAGTGGGTTGCCATTTCCTTCTCCAGGAACTCTTCCCCACCAGGGACTGAACCTCCTGCATTGGAGGGCGGATTCTTCACTACTGATCCACCAGGGAAGTCAACTGATACTTTTAAAAAAGCTGCTAAAGTATACTCCCTAATTCAAGCTTCATTTTGATGGAATAGTGGATTATATATTTAACAACTAAGTCCTAAGCTATCTAGGAGGCCATCTGATCCTTCTTCAAATATGAAAAAAAAAAAAAAAAGGTACAATCATTAAGCAGGGTGCCCAGAATCTCCCAGTTAGTGGCAGAGCTCTAGATCAGCTTGACTTTTAGCCTCTAGTTCAGCTCTGTTGCTAGCCTTTAAAAGGCTAGATTTCCAATGAGCAAAATGTTATCTGGAGAAAGGTACTACATAAATAACTAGATGGTAAGCAAGAGATCTTAGCCAGTAACAGTAATGACCATTGTTACTGTTAATCCTCAGCATCATTTTATGGATGTGAAAGCTGAGGCTCAGAATATGAGGTGACTTGTCTAAGATCAGTCCATAGATGCCAGTTAAACAAACATAACTAATATGAGTGTGCAAAGAATAAAGAGAAGTCTTGCTTGGACTCTTTGGACTAATATAAGCCAGAATTTTAATATCAAAAGGAAAGAAAGAAGTCCCTAATGTGTGCCAGTTGTTTGCTAGGCATTTTCTCATTCACTATCCTATTAAATAATTTCTATTGAGAATCAGAGAGTTCCATTTAGTAAGGAATTTAATGAAGATTCAAACTGAGGTTTGCCTGACTCTGAATATATAAGAGATAAGAAATTTTACCTCTCTAAAGGTCAGTTTCTTTTACATTCTACTTTTTCTGCAAAGGATCAGATAATAGATAGTTTCATCTTTGAAAGCCACAGTGTCTCTGTTGCAACTACTTGAGTCTGCCATGGTAGTGTGAAGGCAGCCACGGAGAATCCTCAAGTGAATGAACACATCTGTGTTCCAGCAAAGCTTTATTTATGGACACTGAAAGTTGAATATCATGTAATTTTCATGTGTCACAAAATACTATTCTTCTTTGAATTTTTTTCACTTAAAATGAAAATTTTGTTTAAAATGAACTTTAAAATGTAAAGCCATTCTTAGCTTCTGGGCCATACAAAAACAGAGTCCACCAGATTTGTCCTGTGGGCTGTTGTTTTACAACTTCTGAGTTACACCATCCTTCTGTTAGTATCTACTGGATGCCAACAGCCAATTAAGAAGCCAATTAAAAAATCTAGTTTGCCAAAGGGTAATTTTATTTCTCAAAATGAAAATCCATGATTTTGACATTGAACACATGGCTTACAACAAAAATAAATTTTTTATCTTGTAAGATATTTCAAACATATAAATACAAATATACACTCACACATACACATGAAGGAAAATAAAGTGTATACCGGTGGGTCCATCATTTAAAAGATATATTACCAAACAGTGATGTTCCTACATTCCCCTCCCAGGCACATCCTCCTCTCTCCCCACAAAAACACCACCATCCTGAATTTTGTCTTCATCAATCCCTAATCTTTTTAATACATGGTTTTACTCTGCATGTATGCAGGTTTGTGTTTGGACTTTATGAAAATAGTGTATGTATTCCGGAACTTTCCTTCACTCAACATTATGTTGTGAGATTGCATCCACATTTGGTAGAGCTATAAGAAAGAAGGAAATGGGGGAGGGGAAGGGAAGAAGAAAGGAAGCAAGCAAGCAATATATCTATCCACAGGAGAATGGATAATGAGAGCATGGTATATGGAATATTCAGGAGTAAGTTTAAACTATATAAAGATAATAGATTCCTAACTAAAATATAAATTAGATTTCTAATAAAGAGACTATTGATATGTTAAAACAAATGCCCAAATCTTTTTAGTCAAAACATGTCTTCTGGAGTGTAACATTCACCAGTAAGATCTGTAAACAGAGGGTTCACTGATGGAGAGAGAAGCTGCAGGTGAATTCCTTTGGAGAGTGTAATGGTGGGGGCAGGAGTTGGCGGGGAGGGCACAGGTTTTCATTCTCTCAAAGTACCTTCTCTTTTGGGAAAAGGGACTTAACAGAGTTGGGCCATGGGAGGCCCAAATCTAGCTTCTTGGAAGGCACATTAGTGAATCATAGACATGACAAAATGAGAAAGTCAAGTGATATAAACCATTAGTCTTCTTTTCAAGCCAGTAAAATGAATGGTTCTATTAGTGCTATTAAAATTGGTACAATCATCTAATTAGAATGACTCAGGCCCTTTACCTTTCTTTATAGAAAAATTCTTTCTCTAACTTAATGTTAAAAAACAGATGTCTCCCTAATAAATCTAGGAAATAGTACCAGTACAACAGTGCTGCATTAATTCATATTAATGCCTTTAAGCAGTCTTGGTGCAGCGGGAAAGAATCCACCCTCCAATGTGGGAGACTCAAGAGATGTGGATTCGATCCCTGGGTCAGGAAGATTCCATGGAGGAGAAAATGGCAACCCACTCCAGTATTCTTGCCTGGGAAATTCCATGGGCAGAGGAGTCTGGTGGGCTACAATCCATGGGGTTGCAAAGAGCTGGACACAATTGAGCACACAGGTACACGATGACTTTAAAATTCACTGCAAATCACTGATTGGAAAGAAGTATTTAGAAATAGAAAGCAGAAGAATAAAATATGACATATGTATCTTATAACTTCATGAAAAATATGTTGGGAGAAAGCTAAGCTTCAAGCATCTTTCTAGAACTTGTTTGCCAATGTTAAGAGCAAAAAGTCAATGTTCCCTAGTGACAATGCCAGTGAGACGGTGTGACTCCATGACAAAGTTAATCCATCACCACTGTCATCCTTAAAATGTCCTAATGCTGCCGCTAAGTCGCTTTAGTCGTGTCCGATTCTGGGCAACCCCACAGATGGCAGCCCAACAGGCTGCCCCGTCCCTGGGGTTCTCCAGGCAAGAACACTGGAGTGGGTTGCCACTTCCTTCTCCAATGTATGAAAGTGAAAAGTGAAAGGGAATTCTCTCAGTCGTGTCCAACTCTTAGCAATCCCATGGACTGCAGCCTACCAGGCTCTTCCGTCCATGGGATTTTCCAGGCAAGAGTACTGGAGAGGGTGCCATTGCCTTCTCCTAAAATGTCCTCTTAAGTTATAGCAAACTCTCATTCTTATGGTAGGAGACCCTAGAGCATTGTTCTTTCAATCCACACACAGCCATTGCACAGTAAGGGACTCCAGCTCCAAAGCACGTTCTTTCCTATTAAGCCAGGAAGATTACGATATGCTGTGAAATGACAATGGTATGTTTTTTCCTCCAATAATAAACGTACATGGAATAATCAATTGCTATCAGTTAACTCAGGATTATTGTTATTATGTCAAATGTTACAAGATGTGTTTGCAGAAATAGTGGATTCAGTAAGACTAGTATGTTGTGTTAAATCATGCTTGGAAAGAATACTTTATTATATGTTAATAAAACCTGTATAAAATAAATTTTTATCAAAAGGAATTTATCATCCATCATAAATCCCCAAGAGACATTTATGCCTCATATAATAAAGTAAACTAAAATAAACAGAATTTATTGAATGACTTTTTTGGGTACAGGCATCAGATACTTATACATCTGAATATTAAATTCAGAGAGTAAGTTTTAATGTGCACGAAAAGATTAAACAGGATTAGTATAAATAATTTTCAATAGTTGACATATTTAAATTTCACCATCAGAGAATACTACTAGACTTCAAATTTCTAAAGTTGTACAAATAATTTGGACAATTATTTCTCGGAATGTGGCAAAGCCAAACCATTTACTTGAAATGAAGGTGGCTTTGGGCAGAAAGGTATGAAACAGCTTGAGATTTCACTGGAAGGGCCAGGAGCTGTGTAGACAGGGCGACAGGAGCTCACAGGGAGGGACAGACAAGCTGACACATGAGAGGAGACTCAGGCTCCCTAGGAGCTATGGTCTGGCAGGTGGAAGATGGACAAAGACCAGCCAAACATGATACTCCAGAACCAAGGCAGGCAGAGAGGGCTGAGGAAGAAGAATCTGTGTTCAGTGAGGCCCCAGGTACCAGGTGAGACCCAGGAGTAAGGCCCTGGTATTAAGGAATGAACTAATAAGAGCATTATAAAGCCCCAGTTCTCGAGAGACCCTGGGAGGCCTTAGAGGAATGTAAAAATGGAGTGCACAGTGGCAACTTTAATTTACACGCGTGCAAGTGGGGAACAGTGTACAGTCATTGGTGGGGGTTCAAGGAGCCAGGGGAAGGGCCAGAACTACCTTCATCAGAATTGTCTCAGAAGCTAAACCAGAGCAGTCTGCAGGTCGAGGATGCAATGGGCTTAAATGTGGGTGACACGGGTACTGCAGAACCAGGGGAAAAAGGGAGGCTGACAGGAACTCATAGAAGGATGGTTTCTAGATTACTGATCCAAGCTAAATTTAACACAGCTTTGAATTGAGTGCAAAATATTCTTTAAACTTATATCCAAATATTAATGTTAATGGCAAAGATTAATTATTTATTTCACCGATTCATATAGAATTTTTAAGACATATAAAGTCCAACATTGGGCCAAGTTTCTTATTCATTGCATTTCTCCAAACACTGCATTCTCTTTAATGATTCCATCTGCAGAAAAATAAAAGATGTGGGAGTCCTACATAATTAACAGACATAAAATTTTTTTATTCACTCAGGTTTTATCTCAGTTGCTAATTTAAATAGGAAAACAAGTCCAATTTTTCTTATCTAAGCAGTGTCTGGGGAATAAATAATATCCCTTAAAGCAGGAATGGTTAAACCTATCAGAAAAACCAAAACCTCTCAAAAATGATAAATTTTCAGAACTACCTAAATGTCAAATTATGGCAAGCAAGAAGAATTGAAAATATTGGACTACATTGCCCTTAAAACAGCTTCTTCAATTTATAACAAAAATAAGTAGGAAAGAAGAAACAAAGAACAGAAATCAATCAAATAGAAAATTGAAAAACAATTTTCAGAAAATAAACAGGGCCAAAATTGGTTCTTTGAAAAGATTAATAAAAATTATAAGCCACCAGAAATTCTGATTTAAGAGAGAGTGAACAGAAATTATTAAGAATTATCAAGAGTTAAAGAGGAAACATCATTGCAAATTCATAATCAAAAACTTTCCCACAAAGAAAACTCTGAGCCTATATGGTTTCATTAGTGAAATATAACCACATTAACTAATTCAATGCAATATCAATTGGAATTCTAAGAGGCTATTTTTATAGAACTGACAAGCTGATTCAAACTTTTATACAGAAATGTAAAGATCTTAGAATAGCCAAAAGAAACTTGAGATAATGCCAGTCTTACATAGACTCTTGAGGAAAATAAAGGAGGAGATATTTTCCAACTTACTCGATGAGGCCAGCAAAACCGACACCAAAATTAGATAAACATAATTTAAGAAAATAAAATTATAAACTAATATCTCTTATGAACAGAGATGCAAAAATGCACTAACAAAAAATTATCAAAGTAAACCAAAAATGTACAACCAAGTAGGGTTTGTCTCAAAAATGCAAAATTGATTAAACAGTTAAAAATCAGTGTGCCTGTGTGCATGCTAGATCACTTCAGTCATGTCTGACTCTTTGTGGCCTTATGGACTGTAATCTGCCGGACTCTTCTGTCCATGGGATTATCCAGGCACGAACACTGGAGTGGGTTGCCATGCCCTCCTCCAGGGGATCTTCCCAATCCAGGGATTGAATCCAGGTCTCCTTGGCAGGTGGATTCTTTACCACTAGTGCCACCTGGGAAGCCCATTAATACATAAAGCAAAATACCATATGATCAGCTCAGTAGATGCAGAAAAGGGATTTGACAAAATGTAACACCCATTCCTGATAAAAAAAACTCTCAGCAAGTTAAAGAGTAGAATGGAAATCCCCAACCTGATAAAGAGCAACCACAAAACACCTGTAGCTAAAACATTTAATGTTGAAATACTGAATGCACTCCTTCAAGATAAAGAACAAAGCAAGGATGTTAGTTTGTTAGTTTCATTTGTGTTCATTATTGTATTGAAGATCCTACCAGTAAAATGTGCAAGAATAAATAAAAAGAAAGCATAAAATTTGGAAAAGTAAAACAGTCGCCATTCACATATATTTACGTAGAAAATTCTAATAAATCTATAAAAATACCCTTTAGAAATAATAAGTATAGCAACAGCATAAATATAAGATCATGTATAAAAATCAGTTGTATTTCTATGTATCGGCAGAAACAATTATGAAAATTTTAACCATCACTTATAATAGTAATAAAAATATTGAGTCCTTGAGAATACATCTAAGAAAAGATATGCAGTTCTTTTACAATGAAAAACTATAAAATATTACAGAGAGAAACTAAAGAAGATTAAAAAAATGAAGAGATATATCATGTCCACAGCTAGGAAAATTCAATATTGTTAAGATTCCAATTCTCCCCAAATTTGTTGGAATTCTAATCAAAATTCCAACAGACTTTCTGATAGAAACTGACACACTGATTTATCCTTTAAGTAGAACTGCAAAGGTCCTAGAACAACACAATGATCTTAAATTGTGTTTAAGATCATAGTCCTCTTACAATTTAGAGGACTATGATTTCATGATTTACTATAAAGATATAACAATTAAGAAAAAGTGGCATTGGCATAAAGATAAGACAAACGTACGTATAAAATGGAAGTCCAGAGAAGTTGAGGAAGTTGCCCAAGATCGCACAGCTGGTAAGTGGTAGAGATGGGATCTGTACTCCAGTCATCAGATTCTAGAACTTGCACTATATAGATTCCCTCTCCACAACTGTCTCACTGCAAACCAACTGCTTCCCATAGACCCCTTCCTGACAACAACAGTCTAAAAACTGATAATGTTAATAGTAATCATAGCCAACATTTGTTAAGCACCTGCTACATATCAGGTACTGTGTTAAACAATTTCCTTATACTTAACCCTCACAACAGTTAAAAGAATAGCTGTTATTATCCTAATTTTACAGATGAAAAACCTATGACTTGTCTAAGTCACACAGTGTATCAGTTGCAGAACTGGGATTTGAACCCAACACCTGCTTGATTCCAGAAACAACTGTAATAAGCTGTTTGGTAGATGAACCAAGATATAGGAAATCAAATAATCACTAAAATGTGGAAAGTATTTACAACTTAAAAGTTCTTTACACACATATATAGGCAACAGCATGTTTATAGTTGCCTTTTTTATATTCTTATTTTTGACACTTAGGATGTATTACTGTAAAAATCAATGTACATTTTGTTTTTAAATGACAGATCAATCTTAAAGATTAGCCCCCTGTAAGCATGGATAATATCAATAAACTCAGATATGCAGATGACACCACCCTTATGGCAGAAAGCAAAGAGGAACTAAAGAGAATCTTGATGAAGGTTAAAAAGGAGTATGAAAAAGCTGGCTTAAAAATTAACATTCAAGAAGCTAAGATCATGGCATCTGGTCCCATCACTTCATGGCAAATAGTCGGGAAAACAATCGAAACAGTGAAAGACTTTTATTTTCTTGGGCTCCAAAATCACTGTGGACAATGACTGCAGCCATGAAATTAAAAGACCCTTGCTCCATGGAAGAAAAGCTATGACAAACCTAGACAGAGTATTAAAAAGCAGAGACAGTACTTTGTCTACAAAGGTCCATAGAGTCAAAGCTATGGCTTTTCCAGTAGTCATGTATGGATGTGAGAGTTGGACTATAAAGAAGGCTGAGCACTGAAGAATTGATGCTTTTGAACTGCGGTGCTGGAGAAGATTCTTGAGAGTCCCTTGGACTGCAAGGAGATCAAACCAGTCAATCCTAAAGGAAATCAATCCTGAAAATTTATTGGAAAGATTGATGCTGAAGCCGAAGCTCCAATATTTTGGCGAGCAGATGTGAAGAGCCGACTCATTAGAAAAGAGATTGAAAGCAAGAGGAGAAGAGGACGACAGACGACAAGATGATTGGATGGCATCACCAGCTCAATGGACACAAGTTTGAGCAAGCTCTGGGAGGTGGTGAAGGACAGGGAAGCTTGGGGGGCTGCAGTCCATGGGGTCACAAAGAGTCAGACACAACTGAGCAACTGAACAACAAAGCATGTTTCCTAAAACAAGAATACTGAAACCCCTATGGTGCTGTGCAAGGACCTGGTCAGTCCCGACTAAGTCCAGAGCATCTCACCTGAACTACTCCTGAGTTAAGTAACGCAGTTCCGGTTTCATTTACATTAACTATTCTAAGCCAGTGTTGTTCAAATTTTTCAATTGGGACCTTCCAAGAAATGCTAGTGGAAACTATTTAAATCGATTTCACTGGCCACTGATGCATCTCGACCAGCAGTTTGAAAAACCAACCCAGATACAGTAAAGAATTTGGTCTTTTTCAGAAAGAAGGTAAGAATGTTGCCCTCTGCTTCTGGGGATAACCTCTGGACCCCTGGAATGTTACATCTGGTAAGAGTGGCTTTCTTTGCAAAGGGGTGCTGCAGAGTCTAACAATATGAGTTGGAGGGGTGGGGGTGGCCACAGCATAGAGACCAACAACATGGCTTTAGGTCACACAGTGTCAGTCCATCTGGAGGATGAGATCAAACTCATGGATAACCAGTTAATCATGGAGCCCAGAAAAGACTCTGAACACCGAAGCCTGAGTGAGCCTCCTTGGTTGGCGATTTTCCATGTATATTCTCACCCATTGACACTAGCAGAGTAACATGACTTGGCTTCACAGAGAGAGAAAAAAAGTCAATGAAAACTCTGCATTTGGAACTCTCCTGGACTCTGTCCTATGTGTCTCTCCCTTTGGTTGATCTTAACCTGATCCTTTCCTTCTACTAAACTGTAACAGTAAGTGCAACAGCCTTCAGTGAGTCCTGTGAATCTTTCCAACCAATATCCTAACTGAGAATGGTATTGGGAACTCCACACTCAGCTGATGTCAGAGGAAAGGTGGTCTTGCACGGAGACTGTTTCGTCTAGTTGCATGGTTGGGCCTAAACCTGCATGCACTGCCCAAGACAATCATATTCACTGAGATAATCAAATATGAACATGAACCAAAATCCCTAAGACAGGCATTAAGAAACTCCAGAACATTAACAACCAGCCTCTAAAATAACTCTAAGAAAACTCTAAGTCACTAAGTGATTTCCAGCTGACCTACCTAACTTCCAAAGGCCCCACCGCCTAATACCATCACTTTGGAGGTTAAGATTTCTACATATGAATTTTGGGAGGACACACACAAACATTCACAGGGTAGCACCCTCATGAATGGGGTTAGCACCCATTATAAAAGGGGGCCGAGAAAGCCCTCATCCCTTCTGCCACACAAGGATACGAGAAGAAGTCGGCAGTCTGCAAGCCCAATGTAGAACCTTATAGGATATTGAATCTGCTGGCTCCTTGTTTTTAGACTTCCAGCCTCCTGAACGGTGAGGAATAAGTTTCCATTGTTTATAAGCCACCCAGTCTATGGAATTTTTGTTATAGCAGCCTGAGCAGATTAAAACTGTACATATATAGATTAAGACTAAATACTGTCACCCTGATTATTTAACTTATATGCTGAGTACATCATGTGAAATGCCAGGCTAGATGAATCACAAGCTAGAATCAAGATTGCCAGGGGAAATATCAACAACCTCAGATATGCAGATGATATCATTCTAATGGCAGAATGTGAAGAGAAATTAAGGAGCCTTTTGATGAGGGTGAAAAGAGGAGAGTGAAAAAGTTGGCTTGAAACTCAATATTTTAAAAACTAAGATCACGGCATCTGGTCCCATCACTTCATGGGCAAATAGAAGGGGGAAAAGTGGAAGCTGTGACAGCCTGTATTTTCTTTGACTCTAAAATCACTGTGATGGTGACTACAACCGCGAAAGTAAAAGACGCTCCTTGGAAGGAAGTTGTGATGAGCCTAGACAGTATATTAAAAAGCAGAGACATCACTTTGCCAACATAGGTCCATAGAGTCAAAACTAAGGTTTTTCCAGCAGTCTTGTATGAATGTGAGAGTTGGACCAAAAAGAAGGCCAAGTGCCAAATAATTGATGCTTTGGAATTGTGGTGCTAGAGAAGACTCTTGAGAGTCCCATGTACAGCAAGGAGATCAAACAAGTCAGTCCTAAAGGAAATCAACCCTGAATATTCATTGGAAGGACAGATGCTGAAGCTGAAGCTCCAATACTTTGGCCACCTGATGCAAAGAGCTGACTCATTGGAAAAGACCCTGATGCTGGGAAAAAAAGAAGGCAGAGCAGAATGGAGCAGCAGAGGATGAGAAGGTTAGATACTGACAGTATCACTGACACAACGGATATGATTTTGAGAAAATCCCAGGAGATAGTAGAGGACAGAGGAGCCTGGTGTGCTATAGTCCATGAGGTCACAATGAGTAGGATATGACTTGGTGACTGAATAACAGCAAAAATATATATACATACACATCAATATACATATTAATATATAAATAGTAATGATGCCTTCTGTTAGGTCCATACCATTTCTGTCCTTTATCGAGCCCATCTTTGCATGAAATGTTCCCTTGGTATCTCTAATTTTCTTGAAGAGATCTCTAGTCTTTCCCATTCTGTTGTTTTCCTCTATTTCTTTGCATTGATCGCTGAGGAAGGCTTTCCTATCTCTCCTTGCTATTCTTTGGAACTCTGCATTCAGATGCTTATATCTTTCCTTTTCTCCTTTGCTTTTTGCCTCTCTTCTTTTCACAGCTATTTGTAAGGCCTCCTCAGACAGCCATTTTGCTTTTTTGCATTTCTTTTCCATGGGGATGGTCTTGATCCCTGTCTCCTGTACAATGTCACGAACCTCTGTCAATAGTTCATCAGGCACTCTATCAGATCTAGTCCCTTAAATCTATTTCTCACATCCACTGTATAATCATAAGGGATTTGATTTAGGTCATACCTGAATGGTCTAGTGGTTTTCCCCACTTACTTCAATTTAAGTCTGAATTTGGTGGGCTCGATAAAGGACAGAAATGGTATGGACCTAACAGAAGCAGAAGATATTAAGAAGAGGTGGCAAGAATACACAGAAGAACTGTACAAAAAAGATCTTCATGACCCAGATAATCACGATGGTGTGATCATTCACCTAGAGCCAGACATCCTGGAATGTGAAGTCAAGTGGGCCTTAGAAAGCATCACTACGAACAAAGCTAGTGGAAGTGATGGAATTCCAGTTGAGCTGTTTCAAATCCTGAAAGATGATGCTGTGAAAGTGCTGCACTCAATATGCCAGCAAATTTGGAAAACTCAGCAGTGGCCACAGGACTGGAAAAGGTCAGTTTTCATTCCAATCCCAGAGAAAGCCAATGCTAAAGAATGCTCAAACTATCACACAATTGCACTCATCTCACATGCTAGTAAAGTAATGCTCAAAATTCTCCAAGCCAGGCTTCAGCGATACATGAACCCCGAACTTCCTGATGTTCAAGCTGGTTTTAGAAAAGGCAGAGGAACCAGAGATCAAATTGACAACATTTGCTGACTCATGGAAAAAGCAAGAGAGTTCCAGAAAAACATCTGTTTCTGCTTTAGTGACTATGCCAAAGCCTTTGACTGTGTGGATCACAATAAACTGCGGAAAATTCTGAAAGAGATGGGAATACCAGACCACCTGACCTGCCTCTTGAGAAATCTGTATGCAGGTCAGGAAGCAACAGTTAGAACTGGACATGGAACAACAGACTGGTTCCAAATAGGAAAAGGAGTACATCAAGGCTGTATATTGACACCCTGCTTATTTAACTTCTATGCAGAGTACATCATGAGAAACACTGGGCTGGAAGAAGCACAAGCTGCGATCTAGATTGCCAGGAGAAATATCAATCACCTCAGATATGCAGATGACACCACCCTTATGGCAGAAAGTGAAGAGGAACTAAAAAGCCTCTTGAGGAAAGTGAAAGAAGAGAGTGAAAAAGTTGGCTTAAAGCTCAACATTCGGAAAACGAAGATCATGGCATCTGGTCCCATCACTTCACGGGAAATAGATGGGCAAACAGTGGAAACAGTGTCAGATTTTATTTTGGGGGGCTCCAAAATCACTGCAGATGGTGATTGCAGCCATGAAATTAAAAGACTCCTTGGAGAAAAGTTATGACCAACCTAGATAGTATATTGAAAAGCAGAGATATTACTTTGCCAAGAAAGGTCCGTCTAGTCAAGGCTATGGTTTTTCCAGTGGTCATGTATGGATGTGAGACTTGGACTGTGAAGAAATCTGAGCACCGAAGAACTGATGCTTTTGAACTGTGGTGTTGGAGAAGACTCTTTAGAGACTCTTGGACTGCAAGGAGATCCAACCAGTCCACTCTAAAGGAGCTCAGTGCTGGGTGTTCATTGGAAGGACTGATGCTGAAGCTGAAACTCCAATACTTGGCCACCTCATGCGAAGAGTTGACTCATTGGAAAGACCCTGATGCTGGGAGGGATTGGGGGCAGGAGGAGAAGGGGACGACAGAGGATGAGATGACTGGATGGCATCACTGACTCGATGGACGTGAGTTTGAGTGAACTCCGGGAGTTGGTGATGATAGGGAGGCCTGGCGTGCTGCAATTCATGGGGTTGCAAAGAGTCAGACACAACTGAGCAACTGAACTAAACTGAATGATGCCTTAATGTGTCTGCTTAAATGTGTGTTTATGTGTGTATATTCTAAGCAGAGAAATTAAGATTTGACTATTCATATTACTAATGGTAAAGAGGGTTAGAGAGAGGTTACCAGGCTGGATCTTATTCATTTTCCCTGCTTTGAACTCTTGTTGTTATAACTGTTCTACACTAGCTCCCTGCTACTCAGTGTGGTCCTCAGACCAATAGTATTCACAATCACTGAGGCTTATTACACACAAATGCTGTGGCTCAGGCCCCGCCTCAGACACTAGATCAGAGTTTATCTTTTAAAAAAGATTCTCTCAGTGACTTGAGCTTCAATGTGAGATGCAGTTCAGGGTGAGAACTGCTGGTCTGAATCACTCCTTCACTCACTTAATCCTACACAGCCTGGTGATGCTCTTAAACGGTTTGTTCTCCACACTCATTTCATATCACCACAACAGAACTGAAATATTCTTCTAAGTAGGGCCTGCCTTAATCCCCTCAAACTTTGCTGATATCTTAAGCCTAGTATCCTTAAATGTTACTTTTAAGCCTGCTGGTGCTGAGTCCACGACAGCCAGGTAAATGTGTGTATGTATGTGTGTGCACTGGGGATTCCCTGATGGCTCAGACCGTAAACAATCTGCCTGCTATGCAGGAGACCTGGGTTCGAACCCTGGGTCAGGAGGATCCCTTGGAGAAGGGAATGGCTACCCACTCCAGACTGCCAGGAGAAATACCAATAACCTCAGATATGCAGATGACACCACCCTTATGGCAGAAAGCAAAGAGGAACTAAAGAATCTCTTGATGAAGATGCAAGAGGAGAGTGAAAAAGGTGGCTTAAAACTCAATATTCAAAAAATGAAGATCATGGCATCCAGTCCCATCACTTCATGGCAAATAGATGGGGAAATAATGGAAACAGTGACAGACTATTTTCTTGGGCTCCAAAATCACTGTGGATGGTGACTGCAGCCATGAAATTAAAAGGCACTTGGTCCTTGGAAGAAGAGCTATGACAAACCTAGACAGAGTATTAAAAGCAGAGACATTACTTCGCCAACAAACGTTTGAGTCAAAGCTATGGTTTTTCCAGTAGTCATGTATGGCTGTCAGAGTTGGACCATAAAGAATGTGCCAAAGAATTGATGTTTTTGAACTGTGGTACTGGAAAAGACACTTGAGAGTCCCCTGGAATGCAAGGAGATTGGACCAGTCAATCCTAAAGGAAATCAACCCTGAATATTCATTGGAAGCACTGATGCTAAAGCTGAAGCTCCAACACTTTGGCCAACTGATGTGAAGAGCCAACTCATTAGAAAAGACCCTGATGCAGGGAAAGATTGAAGGCAGGAGGAGAAGGGGACGAAAGAGGATGAGATGGTTGGATGGCATCACCGACTCAATGGACATGAGTTTGAGCAAGCTCTGGGAGATGGTAAAGGACAAGGAAGCCTGGCAGGCTGCAGTCCATGGGGTCACAGAGAGTTGGAAACGCCTGAGTGACTGAACAATGAGTGTGCAGGCATGCACGCTCATGTTCAATATATTCAATTTTCATTATAAAAGGAGTAGTGAAAGTCGCTCAGTCGTGTCTTACTCTTTGTAACCCAATGGACTATACAGTCCATGGAATTCTCCAGGCCAGAATACTGGAATGTGTAGCCTATCCCTTCTCCAGGGGATCTTCCCAACCAGGGGTCAAACTCAGGTCTCCTGTGTACCAGCTGAACCACAACAGAAGTCCATTAAAAGATTAAGACTTCCTTTAAAATATCTAACTGTCAAAGCATACTTAAAATAGGATTCAATTTAAAAAAAATTCACTGAAACCATAACAAACCCTCAATTTACTTAATGACCTTCAAAAAGGCACAAATTACAAAAATGTGTATTGTGCCTTGAGCAGGAATATTTCATTTCTCCTTTAAGAAATAGATTCTCTAAAAAAAATAGGTCGTTTAGCTTCTTTATTCTCCTATTGTGTTATTCTGAGCGTAATAAGTAAAGACTGAATAGAATAGGGAAATTCAGAAGGAGATATTTTATCTCTCATCAGTCATTTTTAGAATCCATTAATCAGACTGATTCCCATGGGGATTTCTTCTGGTTAAAATTAGATAAAGATATATAGAGATAGAGATGCCATGTATAGATTGATACTCCAGAGATTTTATTTATACACTAGATGGGTTTTATATCATACTTGCACTTTCTTTTTTAGAACCTTTTGAAATCTTTATCGCCTTAAACTTTCTCACATAGGAAGATCATAGTTTCATTATTTACATAATTTCATCAAGTCCCAATGTTTTTAATAAATTTGAATAATGAGAACATGTCATCTAGACTTTGGAGCTAGCTTTTTAATGCTAACAATTATAACTTGCTGATAAGCCTGTCCATGAAATACAAATTATGCAAATTTCACAGAAGCAGCTTGTTTCAAAACCAAATGAGTAACATTTGTCTAAAATGCTGGAATTGCTCCTCTCTAACCTGCTCCTCTGTGTGTCATCACAGGGACCAGGGAATTGGGCTCACTCAGTTACCCAGTTTTGAGTATGAAGGAGGCTCATCCTCTACAAAGGAGATGGATTCTACAATTTGCCTGTGGTCAGTCCCTTAGCCCACCATCCGGGACAGCACAGTACATGCGTGTGGTTTGTGTCTATGACTCTGTACAGTACTGAGACCCATGGATAAGGAAACCAGACAGTCCTTCAGGGCACATACTCCTTGCAAGGGCTGGCAAGAGGCCCAGGAGTGCTGTTTAAGTAGTTCTCTCTCCCCATCCCTTTCCTTTTTCTCCAGGATACATGAGGAAAATGTGGTTTAATGAGACTCATTATGCCATACTAACTTTATACCCACAAGAAACTTACAACCTAGTTAGTTGAAGAAGCAAAAACAATCCTGGGGTAAAGGCTATACATAACAAAAGAGTTTAAAGACGTGTAGGTCAGTGGGAACTGGTGTGATCACAGAGGAGTTAACAAATGGGTCAGCATCTGGAAATGTTTCGTTGCTGTCATAAAGACAGTCCTGGCACCACAACCTACCGACACTGCAGGTTCATCTCCAACGACCCTCCTTCAGGCGCTTACTGAACACGAAAAAGATGACAGTAGTCATGTAACAATGTCAGGATCATTTTATTATTAATGTTAATCCCTGAGCTCACTAAACATTTCTAGATGACTGAGACTTTACTCCACTTATAGGAAAAAGAGGCTGTTGGACATGGAGAAGCTTTTGTGATTAGGCAGACTGGATCCTCCATGAGGCCTCTGGACAGTTTAAGGAACCCACAGGTGTGTAGTGGGAGGGGTCTGAATTAAAGAGAACTGAGTAGACCTTGCCGTACCATCACCCCCACCTCCAAAACACACTCTCAGATGTTTCTGCCAGAGAGGACGACTGAGGACTGATACTTTAATGAAGAAATCACACGGTCAGCAAGTGGTCAAATTAAGACTTCACTGTGAACAATTTGTCTAATTCAGGATAAGAACACTCAGGAACAGAGAAAGAGGTGAGTAGGACTCCATAACGCTGAATTGGCATCTTTACGTATTTAAGTGGTCTATACGTAGTGACAAAGTTTGAGTGAGGATGAATGGGCAGCACAGTGCAATGGCCCAGTCTGGAAGCAAACAAGCCTCAGTGGAAATCCAAGCTCCCCCACTGTGTGACCGAGCTACAGAGCCTGCCAGGGAATCTAGCCTAGCCATTCAATTTCTTTATCTGTGAAATGTAGGTAATAACAGGATTTACGTCCTAGGGATGTGAACTTTGTATGTGATGATGTATGGAATGTGCTTAGTGCACTGCTGGGAAAGTGAAAAATTCTCAGCTGGGGTCAGCTTTGGTCATGTTTACTGGGCGAGGCAAGTCAAGGGGGCTGACCAAAAAAACCACTTAAGGGAAAATTGGGATGAGCCCTGCGCCATCAACAGTTAAGTAAAGACATTTTCTCTCAGTGCTGAGGGAACTGTGTCCTAGGGGTTTGTTGATAAGGGGCAGGGGAGGCTAGAGAATCAACCTAGGTTGGAGTTGCAGCCATCAGGTCTGTATTCAAGGCAGCAGGAGTTGGGGAGACACAGAGGCCCCAGGACTCCACCAGCCTAGCTGAGCCAGCTCCCACCAAGAGTGCCTTCCTGGAAGTCCACACAGCACTCAAGCAGTCGCCCAGCCACACCCGACTCCAGTGAAAGCTGGGGAATGTTGTTTTAGGGGGAGGGGACACATTGCTTCTCTGAAAAGTTGAGGTTCTGTTGCTAAGGAAGGGGAGAACAAATATTTGTTTGCAGCTGGCAGTCTCTTCCACAGTCCCTGAAATGATAATTACTGTATTGGGTGTGTGTGAGGAAGTTCAACAGGATTTAGTGTTCACAGTAATCATGTAGTCTTTGAATTGCACAGGAAAAGTGAATATATATAGATTTGCTTCCATAATATAAATGCTCTTTGAAATGAAGATTAGCAAAACTAGCTTCTACTAAGTAACAAGTGTTGGTGAGGATGTGGCGGAAAGAGCCCTCATGCACTGTTGGTGGGGATGTATACTGATACAGCCACTGGGGGAAACAGTATAGAGGTTCCTCAAAAAACTAAAAATAGAATCACCATACAATCCAGCAATTCTAATTCTAGCTATTTGTCCACAGAAAACAAAACATTCATTCAAAAAATATGTGCAGGCCTATGTTCACTGCAACATATAGCCAACATATGGAAGCAATCTAAGTGTCTATAAGCATATGAAGGAATAAAGAAGATATGGTATGTATATACATATACACATACACTAGAATATTACTCAGCCATAAAAAGTGAAATCTTGCCATTTGCAGCTACATGGATGGACTTTCAGGGCACTATGCTAATAAGTTGAATAAATCAGACAGAGACAAAGAAAGTATGATTTTACTTGTATGAATCTAAAAAACAAAACAAAGGAACAAATAAAACAAAAGAGAAACAGATTCATAGACACAGAGGAAAAAAAACTGGTAACTGCCAGAGAAGAAATGGTTTGAGGGGTGTGTGGGTGAAGGATCTTAAGAGGCACAAACTCTCAGTTGTAAAATAAACAAGTCATGGTGACATAAGGTAGAGCAGAGGGAATATAGATAATAATACTGTGATGACTGCGTAAGGTGACAGATGGTACCTTATCATGATGACCATTTTGAACTGCATATAAGTCACTATGCTGTACCCCTGATATTAATATGATATTGTATGTCAATTACACTTTAATTATAAACAGATAAATAAAATAGGTTTTATTATAATCTGGGACCAGAAATCAATTCATAAGTATTTTACTTGTATCTTTTCAGGAAAACAAGGCTAATCTGTGTTTTACTACTTATTTTGTGATTTTTATTCTATTCCCCTCTCCTGTCCCCTAAGAAATGAAAGATTAAGAAATTTGAATCAATATATGAAACAATGCAGATGCCATACTTTAAAACTGTTTATACCTTGAGTGATCTCTTCAGTTGTGTGATAAAAAACACCGTTGTGCCCTAATAACCATGTTTTTTAAAAATCCTAAATTTCAATCTCTGTAAATAAAGTATAAAGTCCTTGTGAACAATGTCTTATATTTATATAACATCTTTTATTTCTATTTTATTCCAAAGTTATTAGGTATTAAAATACTTCAATATATATTTGAAACATTCCTTTCTTTCCAGGTACCTTTTTTGAACAGTAATTTTTTTCATTTTTTAAAAATTGAGCTATAATTTATGTAAAGGAAAATTCACCCTTTTTAGTGTACAGGTCCATGAGTTTTGATAAACATATGTGGTCATGTAACTATCACCACTGCAATCAAGATATATAACAGTTCTGTCAATGCCCAGTTTTATCTGTGCTTCTTTTTAATCAACCTCTCCCCTTGTATTTGGCAATTACAAATGTAGCTGCTGTTGGAGAAGGCAATGGCACCCCACTTCAGTACTCTTGCCTGGAAAATCCCATGGACGGAGGACCCTGGAAGGCTGCAGCCCACGGGGTCGCTGAGAGTCGGACACGACTGAGTGACTTCACTTTCACTTTTCTCTTTTATGCACTGGAGAAGGAAATGGCAACCTACTCCAGTGTTCTTGCCTGGAGAATCCCAGGGACGGGGGAGCCTGGTGGGCTGCCGTCTATGGGGTCACACAGAGTCGGACACGACTGAAGTGACTTAGCAGCAGCAGCAGCAGCTGCTGTAAACATTTCTATACAGGTTTCTGCGTAAATTTAAGTTTTTATTTCACTTGAGTAAATACCTAGGGCTAGTACTGCTGGATCACCAAATACTCATTCAAAGCCCCTAATCAAAAGTTAGCTTAGATATCAAGTTTCTATTAAGCACTTTGACAGTCATCCCCAAAGATCTGCATAATAATAAGTTACTAAAAAGAGAAACTGGCACCAATACTTTAAGATATAGCCCAAGGGACATTAATAAAGTAGGTTACAAGTAAAGGGACAAAATGTATCAGGATCTATTTTACACTGTGAAATAAGAGGAAATATTAGACGTTGAAAAGCAATAAAGAAATACATGGTCTTAAGATAAATGTATTCCCATTGGTGCTATAACTTACGCTTCCTTCTCTTACTCTTCCTACAAATCACATTTCTGAACTTTAAAAAGACTGTTGAAGAGAATGGAGATGACTTTTGGAGGTCGTGGTGCATTCTGATGTTTGCTTATGTGGAAGCTTCTAAAGAGGAACTCACTGTGATAAATAATACAATCAACCTTAAAGAAATGTTGGGATTTTCTGAGCCAAATAAGACATATCACTCCTTCCTAGAATCAGACCTAAAAGGAAACTAAAATATAATCTCATCCCACTCTTGGTTCACAAATTAGAAGAAAAGCAAAGTCAGAGAGGAGAACTCACTGCTCACAAAGTGAAAGTGAAAGTCGCTCAGTTGTGTCGACTCTTTGTGACCCCATGGACTGTATTCTCCAGGCCAGGATACTGGAGTGGGTAGCCTTTCCCTTCTGCAGGGGATCTTCTCAACCCGGGGATCGAACCCAGGTCTCTGACACTGCAGGCGGATTCTTTACCAGCTGAGCCACAAGGGAAGCCCAAGAATACTGGAGTGGGTAGCCTATCCCTTCTCCAGCGGATCTTCCTGGTTCGATTCCCAATGCAGGAATTGAACCAGGGTCTCCTGCACTGCAGGTGGATTCTTTACCAACTGAGCTATCAGGGAAGCTTGCTTACAAGGGGAAGGCAAATAGAGAGGTGGATGGTATGGGAATTCAAATATAATCCTGTTATATGAGAGCAAACAGAATATACCACCGCATAATATGCCATTTTGGCACACTGATCATTTTAAGCTAAAGTTACTTAAGAAACAGCCAGAAGAACAGTACTGTGCATATATGTCAATGCTACTCTCCCAATTTACCCTACCTTCTCCTTCCCTCACTGTGTCCATGTGCAAAATAGATAGCTAGTGGGAAACTGCTGTAGAGCACAAGGAGCTCAGCCTGATCCTCTGTGATGACCTAGAGGGGTGGTATGGCGAGAATGGGAGGGAGGCTCAATAGGAAGGGGACAAGTGTATACATACAGCTGATTCACACTGTGGTACAGCAGAAACCAACAGAACATTGTAAAGCAATTATATTCCAATTAAAAAAAAAACAACACACTACTGTGACCCTCCTTTGTTCCACTGAAAGCAGCAAATATATTTCCCATGGAAGGGTACTCTCCCTTGATCTGGCAGGGAGGCATCCTTATTGCCAGGGATAGGGAACTGGGGGTTGAGAAGATTGTTTAAGCAAACCTCGTTACTTCTTCACTAATTAGCTACCCTAAGTCCAGAGCCCTTTGTTTTGTCAGTTCTTCACAAATGTATTATTTTTTTGTCTAAAAGATATAGAAGCTGCCTATTTAGGTCCATTCTTTTGATTTTTATTTCTATGAAGTCTTGCACATACAAATTTAAATTTGTTTTTCTCCTGGTAATCTATTTTAATTTAATCATTAGACAACTAAAGAATCTAAAAGGGAAGAAAGAATAAGGTTTTTCCTCTACATATATAAGTATTAAATTCTAAACGGCTCTAGCACATAGACCAATATCACAGGTATAATGTTTACCAAGGAAAACAGAGAGGAACAAAAGGGATAGCTCTGTGGTTTTTTGTTTGTGTAAAGTAAATATTTTATTACAGCACCTCAGTAATTCTTTTTTCTAATTATAGGATGTACTGACTGGAACTAGAAATGAGGGAAAATAAATCAACTGCAGGGCTTATATTGATAGAGAACTCAACCAATGAGTAATAATTTTCTATCACAGGTACAGAACAGGGGAATACTGCTGGATTTCTTTTAATTTTGAAGGTGCATATATGGCAGTAAAAAAAAAAACTAGGACTCATTCTCATCTTGTGCTTAGTCACTCAGTTGTGTCTGACTCTTTGTGACCCCACGGACTGTAGCCCTCTAGGCTCCTCTGTCCATGGGATTCTCCAGGCAAGAATACTGGAGTGGGTTACCATGCCCTCCTCCAGGGGATCTTCCTGACCCAGGGACCAAACCCAGATCTCCCACATTGCAGGCGAATTCTTTACCATATGCGTCACCGGGGAAGCCATGGCTATGAAAGCAGTAATCTCATTCATGACAGCCCCACCCTTGGGACCTAATCACCTCGCAAAGGTCCCCTCTCCTAAAATCAAACCACTGGGATTAGGTTTCAACATCCGAATTCGCGGAGGACACAACAGTCAGTCTATAGCACTTTCTGATTGGACATTTATTCCTCATATCATCCATGTTATCCACAACTCAAGAGAAGCAGAAAATAAAGCTGAAAACTTTATGTGCTGTGCTTGGTCGCTCAGTCATGTCTGACTCTGTGCAACCCCATGGATTATAGCTCGCCAGGCTCCCCTGTCCATGAGGATACTCCAAGCAAGAAAACTCCATATCCCACTCTGAATTTATGTCTATACTTATTTTACTTTGTAATGTTTATTCAGAAGAAATGCTGGTGGAAATGTAATAATGTGGGCCTGTGGCTAATGTTTACATTTAAAAGTTTAAAAAGCAAATTACAAATACGGATCACATGTATGGAGTTCTGATACTGACATGGATATGAGTGATCTCCCATGGGAACCTGGTCATTAAGTACTTTTAAAATATAACCAAAGTCAGTTTTGCATCCAAGTCTGTTAGGATTTATGTCCTTGGTTCCCAAATGTCATATCTAAATGTCATGATACAAGATAAGAATAGGCCCCCTAGCTTTGAAATGGGTTGTGACAATAAAGAACAGAAATGGTAGTTCATATACATATTAAGAATGAAAAGCACATAAATGTCATTTATAATTTCTACTATCAGAAATTTATTATTTAGAGCACAACTCACAGTGAAGATGCTTTTTACCTCCAACAATAATTATGAAATTAATTATTCAAACATTCTTTTGGGCACAATATAAAATTTTAACCTATAACTTAGTAACATTCCAACGAAAATATATACATGTGTGGAAAAACAGTGAAAGAGAAAATATCATTATAAAATGAATGGATTGTCCTTATACACACAGCAAACTATCCCATTTGTTTTTAACTGGCTTGTTAGAAATAAATACCCCCTATTCAATCTTTACTATGTAAGACCACTAGTAATTAATGAATTTTAAGATATGTAAGGGCTTCCCTAGTGACTCAAGGTAAAGAATCCACCTGCCAATGTAGGAGAGGCAGGAGACACCGGTTTGATCCCTGGATTAAGCAGATCTTCTAGAGGAGGAAATAGCAACCCACTCCAGTATTCTTGCCTGGAGAATCCCAGAGGAGCCTGATGGGCTACAGTTCACAAGGTCACAGAGAGTCAGACACAACTGACCGACCGAGCACACAAAAGATATGTAAATCATTAATATTAACCTTTCAGTATTTTTGGAAAACATTATTCAAACAAATAATGTACAGGTTACCTTTCTATTTTTTCATGATTTAAAAATCATGTAACAAAAATATGCACATAACTTTGCAAAATGAGGTGAAAAACACAAACACACATCCTGAAGCTTGCTCTAACTTACATGTCCAAGAGCCAGAGAAATCAGTCAGTTCAGTCAGTTCAGTTGCTCAGTCGTGTCCGACTCTTTGCGACCCCATGAATCGCAGCACGCCAGGCCTCCCTGTCCATCACCAGCTCCCGCAGTTCACTCAGACTCACGTCCATCGAGTCCGTGATGCCATCCAGCCATCTCATCCTCGGTCATCCCCTTCTCCTCCTGCCCCCAATCCCTCCCAAAATCAGAGTCTTCTCCAATGAGTCAACTCATCGCATGAGGTGGCCAAAGTACTGGAGTTTCAGCTTTAGCATCATTCCTTCCAAAGAAATCCCAGGGCTGATCTCCTTCAGAATGGACTGGTTGGATCTCCTTGCAGTCCAAGGGACTCTCAAGAGTCTTCTCCAATACCACAGTTCAAAAGCATCAATTCTTCAGCGCTCAGCCTTCTTCACAGTCCAACCCTCACATCCATGTATGACCACAGGAAAAACCATAGCCTTGACTAGACGGACCTTAGTTGGCAAAGTAATTCTCTGCTTTTGAATACGCTATCTAGGTTGGTCATAACTTTTCTTCCAAGGAGTAAGCGTCTTTTAATTTCATGGCTGCAGTCACCATCTGCAGTGATTCTGGAGCCCAAAAAAATAAAGTCTGACACTGTTTCCACTGTTTCCCCATCTATTTCCCATGAAGTGATGGGACCGGATGCCATGATCTTCGTTTTCTGAATATTGAGCTTTAGGCCAACTTTTTCGCTTTCCTCTTCGACTTTCATCAAGAGGCTTTTTAGCTCCTCTTCACTTTCTGCCATAAGGGTGGTGTCATCTGCATATCTGAGGTGGTTGATATTTCTCCCGGCAATCTTGATTCCAGCTTGTGTTTCTTCCAGTCCAGCGTTTCTCATGATGTACTCTGCATAGAAGTTAAATAAGCAGGGTGACAACATACAGCCTTGACGTACTCCTTTTCCTATTTGGAACCAGTCGTTGTTCCATGTCCGGTTCTAACTGTTGCTTCCTGACCTGCATACAGGTTTCTCAAGAGGCAGGTCAGGTGGTCTGGTAATCCCATCTCTTTCAGAATTTTCCACAGTTGATTGTGATCCACACAGTCAAAGGCTTTGGCATAGTCACTAAAGCAGAAACAGATGTTTTTCTGGAACTCTTGCTTTTTCCATGATCCAGCGGATGTTGGCAATTTGATCTCTGGTTCCTCTGCCTTTTCTAAAACCAGCTTGAATGTCAGGGAGTTCACAGTTCATGTATTGCTGAAGCCTGGCTTGGAGAATTTTGAGCATTACTTTACTAGCATGTGAGAGGAGTGCAATTGTGTGGTAGTTTGAGCATTCTTTGGCATTGCCTTTCTTTGGAACTGGAATGAAAACTGACCTTTTCCAGTCCTGTGGCCACTGCTGAGTTTTCCAAATTTGCTGGCATATTGAGTGCAGCACTTTCACAGCATCATCTTTCAGGATTTGAAACAGCTCCACTGGAATTCCATCACCCCCACTAGCTTTGTTCGTAGTGATGCTTTCTAAGGCCCACTTGACTTGACATTCCAAGATGTCTGGTTCTAGATTAGTGATCACATCATCATGATTATCTGGGTTGCGAAGATCTTTTTTGTACAGTTCTTCTGTGTATTCTTGCCACCTCTTCTTAATATCTTCTGCTTCTGTTAGGTCCATACCATTTCTGTCCTTTATCGAGCCCATCTTTGCATGAAATGTTTCCTTGGTATCTCTAATTTTCTTGAAGAGATCTCTAGTCTTTCCCATTCTGTTCTTTTACTCTGTTTCTTTGCATTGATCGCTGAAGAAGGCTTTCTTATCTCTTCTTGCTATTCTTTGGAACTCTGCATTCAGATGCTTATATCTTTCCTTTTCTCCTTTGCTTTTTGCCTCTCTTCTTTTCACAGCTATTTGTAAGGCCTCCCCAGACAGCCATTATGCCTTTTTTGCATTTCTTTTCCATGGGGATGGTCTTGATCCCTGTCTCCTGTACAATGTCACGAACCTCATTCCATAGTTCATCAGGCACTCTATCTATCAAATCTAAGCCCTTAAATCTATTTCTCACTTACACTGTATAATCATAAGGGATTTGATTTAGGTCATACCTGAATGGTCTAGTGGTTTTCCCTACTTTCTTCTATTTGTGTCTGAATTTGGGAATAAGGAGTTCATGATCTGAGCCACAGTCAGCTCCTGGTCTTGTTTTTGTTGACTGTATAGAGTTGCTCCATCTTTGGCTGCAAAGAATATAATCAATCTGATTTTGGTGTTGACCATCTGGTGATGTCCATGTGTAGAGTCTTCTCCTATGTTGTTGGAAGAGGGTGTTTGCTATGACCAGTGCATTTTCTTGGCAAAACTCTTATTAGTCTTTGCCCTGCTTCATTCTGCATTCCAAGGCCAAATTTGCCTGTTACTCCAGGTGTTTCTTGCTTTCTACTTTTGCATTCCAGTCCCCTGTAATGAAAAGGACGTCTTTTTTGGGTGTTAGTTCTAAAAGGTCTTGTAGGTCTTCATAAAACCGTTCAACTTCAGTTTCTTCAACGTTACTGGTTGGGGCATAGACTTGGATAACTGTGATACTGAATGGTTGCCTTGGAGACGAACAGAGATCATTTTGAGATTGCATCCAAGTACTGCATTTCGGACTCTTTTGTTGACCATGATGGCTACTCCATTCTGAGGGATTCCTGCCCTCAGTAGTAGATATAATGGTCATCTGAGTTAAATTCACCCATTCCAGTCCATTTTAGTTCGCTGATTCCTAGAACGTTGACATTCACCCTTGCCATCTCTTGTTTGACCACTTCCAATTTGCCTCAGTTCATGGACCCTGACATTTCAGGTTCCTATGCAATATTGCTCTTTACAACATCGGATCTTGCTTCTATCACCAGTCACATCCACAGCTGGGTATTGTTTTTGCTTTGGCTCCATCCCTTCATTCTTTCTGGAGTTATTTCTCCACTGATCTCCAGTAGCATATTGGGCATCTAATGACCTGGGGAGTTTCTCTTTTGGTATCCTATCATTTTGCCTTTTCATACTGTTCATGGGGTCCTCAAGAGAAGAATACTGATGTGGCTTGCCATTCCCTTCTCCAGTGGACCACATTCTGTTGCTAAGCACAGGCGGCCGAGAGGAGCTACCCCACTTTCGAGGTCAGGGGCAGCGGCCTAGAGTGCCAGGCTGCGACGGCGCAGGAACGGCCGAGAGGAGCTACCCTGCATCCGAGGTTGGGGCGTCAGCCGAGAGGAGCTATCCCGCGTCCGAGGCCAGGGGTGGCAGCTGGGAGGAGCCACCCACGCCCGAGGCCAGGGCCAGTGGCCAGGAGGAGCAACCCGAGGAGTGGTGGCTGCACAGGCACAAGAAGGCCTAGAGGAGCTATTCCACGTTGAAGGTCAGGAACAGCGGTGGGTGGTAAGGAGATACCCCTCAACCGAGGTAAGGAGCAGAGGCTGTGCTTTGCTGGAGCAGCCGTGAAGAGATACCCCATGCCCAAGGTAAGAGAAACCCAAGTAAGATGGTAGGTGTTGCAAGAGGGCATCAGAGGGCAGACATACTGAAACCATACTCACAGAAAACTAGTTAATCTAATCACACTAGGACCACAGCCTTGTCTAACTCAATGAAACCAAGCCATGCCTGCAGGGCAACCCAAGACAGGCGGGTCATGGTGGAGAGGTCTGCCAGAATCAATCAGTACTTGTAGATATTCTTTATTCTAAAGTTCTCTACTTATTGACTAACAGATGTATATTTAAAGTGGAAGAGTTATTAAAACTTCAGGAGAATCAAATTTTCAACTTCTGAAATAACAGAGCTTCGGGCTTCAATATGGAAGTTCAAGCAACTGGGAGTCATTCTGGTTGCTCTGTTTCTTCACTGGCATGTGGACTAAGTGGTGAACTAAACCATTTGCTAGAAACTCCTTAGTATAATAGAGAGGAAGGAGACCCAAGACTCCAACACATGTGTTATGGTTTTTATCTCATGTGAACTGTTCACTGACCCTCTGAGAGGGCATAGCTGACTCTTCCTTCACCAGAACACACTGCAGGGCTGGATGGGGGCACAGGATAGCATCTGAACTGGGGAGTCCCCTGTGGCTGTGCACTGTTCTGGGCCCTGTGGTCTCTGGCTCTCCTAGAGCTTGGGTGAACTCCCAACACCCTTTATGTCTCTGTTTATAGCCCCTAGAGGAGATTCTCTCTGTGGCCAAGATCTCTGAGACCTTAGCCCGGGGCATTCTCTGATAAAGGGAAATTAAGACAACAGTAAGAAGAGGTGGCAAGAATACATGGAAGAACTGTACAGAAAAGATCTTCACAACCCAGATAGTCATGATGATGTGATCACTAATCTAGAACCAGACATCTTGAAATGTCAAGTCAAGTGGGCCTTAGAAAGCATCACTACGAACAAAGCTAGTGGGGGTGATGGAATTCCAGTGGAGCTGTTTCAAATCCTGAAAGATGATGCTGTGAAAGTGCTGCACTCAATATGCCAGCAAATTTGGAAAACTCAGCAGTGGCCACAGGACTGGAAAAGGTCAGTTTTCATTCCAATTCCAAAGAAAGGCAATGCCAAGGAATGCTCAAACTACCACACAATTGCACTCCTCTCACATGCTAGTAAAGTAATGCTCAAAATTCTCCAAGCCAGGCTTCAGCAATACATGAACTGTGAACTCCCTGACATTCAAGCTGGTTTTAGAAAAGGCAGAGGAACCAGAGATCAAATTGCCAACATCCGCTGGATCATGGAAAAAGCAAGAGAGTTCCAGAAAAACATCTGTTTCTGCTTTAGTGACTATGCCAAAGCCTTTGACTGTGTGGATCACAATCAACTGTGGAAAATTCTGAAAGAGATGGGATTACCAGACCACCTGACCTGCCTCTTGAGAAACCTGTATGCAGGTCAGGAAGCAACAGTTAGAACCGGACATGGAACAACGACTGGTTCCAAATAGGAAAAGGAGTACGTCAAGGCTGTATGTTGTCACCCTGCTTATTTAACTTCTATGCAGAGTACATCATGAGAAACGCTGGATTGGAAGAAACACAAGCTGGAATCAAGATTGCCGGGAGAAATATCAACCACCTCAGATATGCAGATGACACCACCCTTATGGCAGAAAGTGAAGAGGAGCTAAAAAGCCTCTTGATGAAAGTCAAAGAGGAAAGCGAAAAAGTTGGCCTTTTAAAGCTCAATATTCAGAAAACGAAGATCATGGCATCCGGTCCCATCACTTCATGGGAAATAGATGGGGAAACAGTGGAAACAGTGTCAGACTTTATTTTTTTGGGCTCCAGAATCACTGCAGATGGTGACTGCAGCCATACAATTACAAGACGCTTACTCCTTGGAAGAAAAGTTATGACCAACCTAGATAGCATATTCAAAAGCAGAGACATTACTTTGCCAACTAAGGTCCGTCTAATCAAGGTTATAGTTTTTCCTGTGGTCATGTATGGATGTGAGGGTTGGACTGTGAAGAAGGCTGAGCGCCGAAGAATTGATGCTTTTGAACTATGGTGTTGGAGAAGACTCTTGAGAGTCCCTTGGACTGCAAGGAGATCCAACTAGTCCATTCTGAAGGAGATCAACCCTGGGATTTCTTTGGAAGGAATGATGCTAAAGCTGAAACTCCAGTACTTTGGCCACCTCATGCGACGAGTTGACTCATTGGAAAAGACTCTGATTTTGGGAGGGATTGGGGGCAGGAGGAGAAGGGAACGACCGAGGATGAGATGGCTGGGTGGCATCACGGACTCGATGGACGTGAGTCTGAGTGAACTGCGGGAGCTGGTGATGGACAGGGAGGCCTGGCGTGCTGCGATTCATGGGGTCACAAAGAGTCAGACACAACTGAGCGACTGAACTGAACTGAAAACTAAGGAGAGCTGGAACCAAAGACTTAAAGAGGGAGGAGCCCTACTTGAAGATAGAGCAGAGAGAAATCTTCTAGGAAAGCAGAGGAGCCACAAGGTGCAGCTGTCTCAACCTCTCTATTGCCAGCCCTAGGATACCCCAAGTTGATTATATCAGAGAAAACAGAAAGTTCTCTCTGATGGATGCTCTCAGTTAACTCTTGCACTGCAGCACTCTGGACAGTCCCTACACCACCTGGCACCCCCCAACCATACCCAGAGCTCCCTGCACTGCTGCCCAGGCCCAGCCAGCTCTTCTCTCCTGCTGATGCTCCTGGTCACACTGCTCTGTCCTCTTTCGGAAGAAACTGACTTGTGTGAGTCAGCTGTTCACAAGACCAGGGCCCCTTGAACACTCATTACTGTTCTTCATCATCTCCTGTAATAAGAGAGGATTTTTAAAACTAGGATTTTTGCTCTATACCTCCTAAGAGAAAAGAAGGTAAAGCTGGAAACAAGACTGTACTTCCCAAGGGGCAGCACCCAGCAGGGAGGGTCATGGGTCAGGAGAGAGTTGCAGGGAAGAAGTAAAAATAAAGGAAGAGAAGGAAGGTGGGACAGAGGTGAGGAGAGACTGAGAGACAAGATAGGAATAAACAGGAATGCTGAACAAAGAGGGGCAAGCCTGGGGAAATACTTTGGGAAAATGGATGAATGAACTGGAACTTTAGTATATTTTGCTCAATGATATGCAGTAAAGCCTGGAGTAACCTCTTTAAGGGAACCTGGAACCAGGATTGATGTTACTCAGCAAGGTTTCCAGAGCTGGTTTTGGTTGGAACAGTGGAGGTAAAGAGCAGGTTTAGACAGGCCAGGGAGTAGAGGCAGGTTTCTTTTTTTTTTTTAAGAGGCAGGTTTCAAGTCCAGTAGTTATTCTCAGTTGACATCTCCAATGGCTTAAGTTTACAAACAACACAGTCTTGCAATAATCCTATACAATAATGATCTTAATCGTGATGATGCAAAATATATAAATCGAGGTTAAATTGTATAAAATCATAGAACATTCCCTGAAAAGCTTACAGTACTGCATCCCTTATGACCTTGGTTTTTTAAAACAGAATTGAAATAACACACCATGTGTTATTTATGTTCACTCTATGCAAACTGAGGCTTATCTTTGCAAACAAACCAAACTAACTCACCCAGCCCATGGTCTGTATATCACCCCTGGTGCAGTGCCCTCTCAAAGGTCTGTTCTCATCCCTCCCACCACGTTGTGTGATCTTTTCTGGTCCTTATTTAAAATAAGCAAAGACAATGTAGTAAGGGGTGTCCAGGCCACAGATGCCCTGTGTTTCATTTCTATTGAGAAAATCTGCTATCTTTGATGGAAAAGAGATGAGGATTCTAATTCACAATGACTTAGCAAGAAAGTTCCAGAAGCAATGATGAACTGTGCAGTAAACTGACACAGTAGTCTACATGTGCCCAGATCACAAGCAGTCACCAGAACAAGAAATGTGACAAATACAGGGCAAGGCGAAAAATGGGGAGTTAAGACTAAATAGAGAGACGCACGTAGAAGTATACACATATGAACTAATTGTTTATAGGGCTTCCCTGATAGCTCAGTTGGTAAAGAATCTGGCTGCAATACTGGAGAGCCCAGTTTGATTCCTGGGTCAAGAAGATCACCTGGAGAAGGGATAGACTACCCACTCCAGTATTCTTGGGCTTCCTTTGTGGCTCAGCTGGTAAAGAGTCTGCCTGCAATGTGAGAGACGAGGGTTTGACCCCTGGGTGGGGAAGGTCCCCTGGAGAAGGGAAAGGCTACTCACTCTACTATTCTGGCCTGGAGAATTCCACAGACTCTATAGTCCATGGAGTCACAAAGATTTGGACATGACTGAGCAAGTTTTACTTTCGCTTTCAATGGTTTCCAAATTTTTATTTCTAAGACAAAGAATAAGGAAGGAGTATTAAAATGTTATGTTGGTCAAGTTTAAAGGCACCAAAATAAACTGCCAAAGAATCTAAAAAGCTTAAATATAATCATTTAAATTACAGGCTAGCAAAAATGCAGCGTATCAGATATATAGAAGCATGATAATTTTCTCAGCTTTGAAGCAACAGACACAAATGCCATTTTACACTCTCAAGCTGCAAGATAATATAACACCCAAGGTTGGCAAAGCAATTGACTGCGATGGCATATTAAACATTATAACACTTTTAGAAATGTGGTAAAATGTAGTAGAACTGTTATTAGCATTTACATTCATTTATGTGATAACTACTCAAAAGTATACTAATTCAATGTAAAAAAGACATAATAAAGTTAATTGCTTGCTAATTGATTTAAAAGTTTATAATTACATAAAGACCAAACACTGAGGAAATGTCTTAATAAATTATTGAACATAAACATGTTACACCAACCAGAATGCAGATATTCAAAATAATGAAAGTGAAAGTCACTCAGTCATGTCCAACTCTTTGTGACCTCATGGACTGTATCTGTTATTGCTAAGTCGCTTCAGTTGTGTCCGACTCTGTGCGACCCCATAGATGGCAGCCCACCAGGCTCCCCCATCCCTGGGATTCTCCAGGCAAGAACACTGGAGTGGGCTGCCATTTCCTTCTCCAATCCATGAAAGGGAAAAGTGAAAGCGAAGTCGCTCAGCCTCCATCCATGGGATTTTCCAGGCTCGAGTACTGGAGTGGGGTGCCATTGCCTTCTCCAACTGTATAGGAGAAGGACTGTATAGGCCATGGAATTCTCCAGGCCAGAATACTGGAGTGGGTAGCCTTTCCCTTCTCCAGGGGATCTTCCCCACCCAGGGATGGAATCCAGGTCTCCTGCATTGCAGGCAGACTCTTTACCAGCTGAGCCACAAGGGAAGCCCAAGAACACTGGAGTGGGTAGCCTATCCCTTCTCCAGTGGGTCTTCCCAACCCAGGAATCAAACTGGGGTCTCCTGCACTGCAGGCAGATTCTTTACCAACTGAGCTATGAGGGAAGCTTTAATAATGCTGCAGTTAAACACAGAAGCAACCTAGATGTCCATTGACATATGAATGGATAAAGAAGCTGTGTGGTACATATTGGAATATTGGAATATGTACCACATATGGTAATAATGAAATATTACTCAGCCATAAAAAGGAGTGCATTTGAGTCAGTTCTGACGAACTGAATGAATCCAGAACCTATTACACAGAGTGAAGGAAATCAGAAAGAGAAAAACAAGTATCATATGCTAACACATATGTATACATGCAATCTAGAAAGATGACACTGATGAAATTATTTACAGGGCAGCAGTGGAGACACAGATATAGAGAACAGACTTATGGACCCAGGGGGTCTGGGAAGGAAGGAAAGGGTCAGATGTATGGATACAGAAACATGGAAACTTACATTACCTTATATAAAATAGATAGCCAATGGGAATTTGCTGTGTGACTCAGGGAACTCAAACCAGGGCTCTATAACAATCTAGAGGGGTAGGATGGGGAGGGAGGTGAGAGGGAGGTTCAAGAGGGAGGGGGACATATGTATACTTATGGCTGATTCATGTTGATGTTTGGCAGAAACCAACACATTTCTGTAAAGCAATTATTCTGCAATTAAAAAATAAATATACTTTAAAAAATTAAAAATACCTCAATTACATTAAGTGAAAGGTTGTTGTTGTTGTTCAGTTGCTCAGTCATGTCTAACTCTTTGCAACCCCATGGACTGAAGCCCGCCAGGCTTCCCTGTCCTTCATCATCTCCCTGAGCTTGCTCAAACTCTTGTCCATTGAGCCAGTGATGTCATCCAACCATCTCATCCTCTCTTGTCTCCTCCTCCTGCCTTCAATCTTTCCCTGCATCAGGATCTTTGCTAATGAGTCAGCTCTTTGCATCAGGTGACCAAAGTACTGGAGCTTCAGCTTCAGCATCAGTCTTTCCAATGAATATTCAGAATTGATTTCCTTTAGGAATGACTATTTTGATTTCCTTACAGTGCAAGGGACTCTCAAGAGTCTTCTCCTACACGACAGTTCAAAAGCATCAATTCTTAGGCACTCAGCCTTCCTTATGGTCAAACTCTCCATACATAACTACTGGAAAAACCATAGCTTTAACTATCCGGACCTTTGTAGGCAAAGTGATGTCTCTGCTTATTTTTACGGTAGTGAAAAAAAAAATTAGTGATTTTAATTTCATATTTAGAAGTCTTACTAAGATCTTTCTAAAATCTATATTTAAAAAAAACTGAATCCTCAAAATTTTCCAGTATGTATAATTCTGTCTTTGTTGGGTCAAGCTAGCCTTAATTCATTATAAACTGCCTAACTTTGGGACATTTTTCTATGCAATACCATGGTTAATAACATTTTAAAATCAGATTCAGGAGATATATATCGCTATTTCACCTCTTTATCTAGTTAGACAAGTTCCTAAAATCAAATATAATTTTGTTCCAGATGTGGAAAAAGATTTTCAAACTGGGTACATACTGACCATATGGCAATACAGAAAACTATTTGCAGTGTCCTAAGGATTATTTAAAATACTGACTAAAGAGAAGATTTTAAAGTTTAAATTAAAAATATAGATTTAAGTGTGATTTTTGCTTGCAATATAATATGGTATCATTACATACTTATATAACATCCATAATAATAAAAAGGAAGTATGTGTATACATCAATTGCCATGGAATATAAATAATTTCTTGATTCATAAAACAAGATATGTGGTCAGTGAGTAACATTTTGTAGGCATTGTAATAAAATATTTTCCATGGATGTGACAGTTTCATAAGACTTTTACCAGTTATTATTCACTTATTGACATAATATATGCATGCATGCATACATACATATATTAACTTCCCCAACATGTAGAGTAATCCACAGGGACAAAGCTAATGGTCACTGACAGCGAATAAAAACATCTATAATTTACTGAACTTTTACTATGCATTGATCAGAATGCTTAGCCCTTTACATGAATTATTTCATTTAATCACCCCAGTAGCCCTAAGTCAGGTGCTACCTTCATTAGCTTTTGACTATGAGACACCTGGGGCGTGTTTCTATGAAAATATCTTGTTCAGACCATCATTCCATATTTAGTGCAAGGGTACAATTATTCTACTGGAAACTTGTGTAGTTCATTTGAGATATTTCCCTAAAGTTGTAATTATTATACCTCAACTTAGAAAATGACATAATCACTGTTTGTTTGTTTTTTAAACTCGAATTCTCCTCCAGGTCTCCAATATGATAGTTTCGTTAATTGCTGGGGAAAATAGAGAATATAGGAAGAAAGAAGAGCTTTTTTAAACCACTGACAGCCCAGGGCATCCCTCTTTGGAGAGCAAGCATATGTAAAGACAATCTGTCTCCTGAAAATCAGTCATTTTCCTAGACAGTCAGTCATCTATATGTGCAAGTCTAAAGCTATAAGCATCATTTTTACCAATGCATTCTAAATGCTAAGGGATCGTAAACTACTCGGGGTTTTGAGCTTTTTAAATCACTCTAGCTTTTGAGTTACCACTTTCAACAATCCAGTCTAGTAAATTATTTAGATTTATGTAAAAGTACAGACTGGAATCATTTTTATATATCTAATTATTCATTTCCAATTACATTTCAACAGATATTACAGTAATTGGGTTTAAAGGCACTTTGTTGTGCACTATTTATAATAGTGAAAAACTGTAAACAACTAAATGTGTCTTAGTTAAATAAATGCATATATGCTGGATTCTACCTAGATAAATGCCTATAAACACCCAATTGTAAATAGTAGTGATTTTTGTAAAGCAGGATACGTTTGGGAGTTATGGGGGAGTCTCATTCCACATTGTACATTTCTGTATTATTTGATAGTTTTACAACCATCTTGTTTCACTTTTTCAACTTTTGCAAAGACTTTAAAAAAAAATTCGAAAAGAACAAGTTAGTGCCATATCAGATAGAAAAACATGTCAGTTGAGAAAAACATGTCAAAACTCCTTCATTCTCTTCTGCAGTTCTACAACTGACAAGTTCATGAGACTGTGGCCAAAATGGCTTTCCCCTCCTGTTTACTCTGTCATTTGAAATATCTACTCAAATTTTACTAACACTATCTTAAGAAAAATTCTGAAGGTCTGTCATTTCTCAGGTGAGAGAATCAAGTATTAACTTATTCCTACTATCACAGTTATAAAGAGCATAAAGGAGGATCATTTACATATTTAATATATATTAATTTTATTCTTTACATTGCACTTCCAGTTCTGTTTAAGTCTTCTTTTTCTTATCACAACAAAAAGAAATATGTGGGACCTGACTTAGCATGTGGCTTCAGCATCTCAAGCAGAGTGATAAAACAGACTGTGATCCAATGATCATACAAGAAAAAGAAAAGGCATCCAAATTGGAAACGAAGAAGTAAAACTGCTACTATTTGCAAATGACATGATAATATATATGGAAAATATATTTTTTCTAAAGCTTCCACCCCCAAATTATTAAAACTAATAAATGCATTCAGGAAAGTTGCAGGTTACAAGACTGGTATACAGAAATCTGTTGCCTTCCTATACGCCAATAATGAACTATCAGAAAGAGAAAGCAAAAATACATATACATATATATTATATATATTAAAATCACATCAAAAAGAATAATACCTAGGAATAAACTTAACCAAGAAGGTGAAAGACTTATTGTCTGAAAAATATAAAAGAGTGTTGAAGGAAACTGAAGATGGTACAAAGATATGGAAAGTTATTTTGCGCTCTTGGATTGGAAGAATTATATTGTTAAAATGGCCATACTACCCAAAGAAATTAACAGATTCAAGGCAACCCCTATCAAAACAACCACCCATGACATTTATCAAAGAACTACAACAAATAATCTAAAATGTATTTAGAACAAAAAAAGACCCCAAATTGCCAAAGCAATCCTGAGAAAAAAGAATAAAGCTGAAGGTATCATGCTCCCTGACTTCAAATCCTACAAAGCTGTGTGCTCAGTCGCTTAGTCTTGTCTGACTCTTGTAACCCCATAGACTATTGCCCACCAGTCTCCTCTATTCATGGGATTTTTTCTCAGGAAGAATACTTGAGTGAGTTGTTATTTCCTCCTCCAGGGGATCTTCCTGACCCAGGGATGGAACACCCCACCTCCCTACCCTTGTCTCTTGAATCTCCTGTATTGGCAGACAGATTCTTTACCACTAGCGCCACCTGGGAAGCCCCTGCTGCTGCTTCGTCGCTTCAGTCATGTCCGACTCTGTGACCCCAGGGACAGCAGCCCACCAGGTCCCCCGTCCCTGGGATTCTCCAGGCAAGAACACTGGAGGGGGTTACCATTTCCTTCTCCAATGCATGAATGTGAAAAGTGAAAGTGAAGTCGCTCAGTTGTGTCTGACTCCTAATGACCCCATGGACTGCAGCCTACCAGGCTCCTCTGTCCATGGGATTTTCCAGGCAAGAGTACTGGAGTGGGGTGCCATTGCCTTCGTGGGAAGCCCCTACAGGAATCAAAATACCAAAGAACAGGCAAAAAGCAGACCTTGGATCAGTATTGAGAGCCCAGAAATAAAAGCATGCATCTGTGGTCAATTAATCTGCGACAAAGTAGGCAGTAACATACAGTGAAGAGAGCATAGGTAGAACATTCTTTGACATAAATCATAGCAATACTTTTTTTGATCTGTCTCCTAAGGCAAAAGAAATAAAAGCAAAAGTAAACAGATAGGACCTGATCAAACTTAAAAGCTTTTGCACAGCAAAGGAAATCATCAACAAAACAAAAAGACAACCTACCAAAGGGGAAAAGACATTTGCAAATGATATGATTGACATAGAGTTAATATTAAAAAATATAAACAGCTCATATAACTTAATATGTTAAAAAAAAAAAAACCACAAAAGCAAACAACTCAATCTGGGCACAACACCTGAATAGCTATTTTTTCAGAGAAAACATAAAAAAGAAGATGTCTAAGAAGCACATGAAAAGATGCTTGACATAGCTAAGTATTAAGAGAAATGGAAATCAAAACTACAATGATATATCACCTCACACCTGTCAGAATGGCTATCATCAAAAAGTTTACAAATAACAAATGTTATTTGTAAGAAGTTTACAAATAGCAAAAGGATGTGGAGAAAAGGGAATCCTTGTACACTGTTGATAGGAACATGAACTGGTATGGGCACTGTGGAAAACAACATGGATATTTCTCAAAAAACTAAAAATAGAACTACCATATGATTCAGCAATTTCTGGGTATACACTCAGAAAAAAAATGAGGACATCAATTCAAAAAGGTATATGCACACCCAAGTTCAAAGCAGCACCATTTGAAACAGCCAAGATACAAAGCAACTCAAGTGTCCATCAACACACTTAAGAAGATGCGCTGTATATACGTATATATGTGGTGTGTGTGTATACACACACAAGGGCTTCCCAGGTGGTACTAGAGGTAAAGAACATGCCAATCTCCGGCCAATGCAGGACACATAAGAGATGATCCTTAGGTCTGGAAGATCCCGTGGAGGAGGGCATGGCAACCCACTTCAGTATTCTTGCCCAGAGAATCCCATGGACAGAGGAGACTGGCAGGCTACAGTCCATGGGGTCACAAAGAAGTGACCAAAGTGACTTAGCACATGTGCATGCATATAAAATGGAACATTACTCAGTCTGAAAAAGAATGAAATTCTGTCACAGCAATGTGGATGCACTAGAGAATACTATGCTTAGTGAAATAAGTCAGACAAATACTGTATGATATCACTTATTTGTGAAATCTAAAAAGTAAAACAAACAAATGTACACAGTAAAACAGGAGCAGATTCACAGATATAGAAAACAAATTAGTGGTTACTAGTAGGGAGAGAAAAGGGTGAGGGGCAAGATAGGAGCATGGGTTAAGAGGTACAAACTATCATGAATAAAATAAACAATAAAGATACATTGTACAGTACAGGGAATTATAGCTGTTATTTTATAACTTTAAATTGAGTATAATCTATAAAAACTGAATTACTATACTGTCCACCTGAAACTAATACAATATTGTAAGTCAACTATTTTGGGGGGCTCCAAAATCACAGCAGATGGTGACTGCAGCCATGAAATTAAAAGATGCTTACTCCTTGGAAGAAAAGTTATGACCAACCTAGATAGCATATTCAAAAGCAGAGACATTACTTTGCTGACTAAGGTCCGTCTAGTCAAGGCTATGGTTTTTCCTGTGGTCATGTATGGATGTGAGAGTTGGACTGTGAAGAAGGCTGAGCGCCGAAAAATTGATGCTTTTGAACTGTGGTATTGGAGAAGACACTAGAGAGTCCCTTGGACTGCAAGGAGATCCAACCAGTCCATTCTGAAGGAGATCAGCCCTGGGATTTCTTTGGAAGGAATGATGCTAAAGCTGAAACTCCAGTACTTTGGCCACCTCATGCGATGAGTTGACTCATTGGAAAAGACTCCGATGCTGGGAGGGATTGGGGGCAGGAGGAGAAGGGGACGACCGAGGACGAGATGGCTGGATGGCATCATGGACTCGACGGACGTGAGTCTGAGTGAACTCCGGGAGATGGTGATGGACAGGGAGGCCCGGCGTGCTGCGATTCATGGGGTCACAGAGAGTCGGACACAACTGAGAGACTGAACTGATGATCATAATCACCATTTAGAAACACAGCATCTCTTAAGGGTCAGAACTATAAGTCAGCCCCAATTTAAAGGGAGTATAGAACTTTTTCATCATCCCAGATAGAAAACTTTTTTCTGTCTCCTCTCATCATTCTTGTCTCTCCCTCTATATATATATTTAGCACAAACCTCAGACCCTTCTTTAGTAATAAATTTTAGCACTTAATCAGCTTTACTGAAATCTAATACAAATCCTTCACCTGTCATCTTAAACTGATTTCATCTCATTTTCTTTTGAGAATTAACTCTGGATTTGCACACTCTGAAATAATCCCAAAGAAACCAAACATTAAGAGATTCACTGGTACAAAAAAACAGAAAAGAACTGTTACCCTGACGTGTGTGAAACACCCCAAACAGTTGGGGAGAAAACAGAAAGCCTAGTGAAGTTGAAATTGCCACTCTCTGAACGTTCAGGTGATGAACACCTAGATTATCTTTTCTTTCTTTCTTTTTGGCTGCACTAGGTCTTCGTTGCTGTGCATGGGCTTTCTCTTGCTGTCTCGCGAGAGGGCTGCTGTTCGTTGCAGCGGGAGGGCTTCTCTTGTTGCAGAGCACAGGCTCTAGGCGCACGGGTTTCAGTGGCAGCAGCACGTGGGCTCAGAAGTTGCTGCTCGCAGGCTCTGGAGTGTGTGCTCAGCAGTTGTGGCGTGCGGGCTTAGTTGCTCCACAGTATGTGGCATCTTCCAAGACCAGGGACCGAACCAGTGTGCGCTGAATTGGCAGGTGGATTCCCATCCACTGCACCACCAGGGAAGTCATAGATTATCTTTTGATTTAAATGTTTTTCTTTATCTTCTCTTTACATAAGTTTCCATTTAAACACAGAACCATTAATATTTGTTCACGTGCAAATATTTAGCAGTAATGTTTTCAATAATTTTAGAAAGTCTGTTTTGAAGGCCGTAGAAATCTGTTGCAAATAAATCAATTATAAAATAATTCACTAATTGAGTTTTAAGACGGTTTATTTACCAAAGAAAATGTGGGTACTTTCAAGTAAACTTTTTTAATTCATTTTTTTATCTTCCAGTTTTATTGAGACATAACTGATATGCAGCACTGTATAAGTTTAAGGTATACCTTGTAAAGATCTGATTTACAAACATCATTAAATGATTGTCATAATACATATAGTGACCACCCATCATCTCATATAGATATAATATAAAAAAAATATTTTTCCTCGTGATGGGAACTCTTAGGATTTACTCTCAATCACTTTCATATATAACATATACCAGTATTAATTATATTAATCATGTTGTACATTACATCCCTGCTGCTGCTGCTGCTAAGTCGCTTCAGTCGTGTCCGACTCTGTGTGACCCCATAGATGGCAGCCTACCAGGCTCCTCCGTCCCCGGGATTCTCCAGGCAAGAACAGTAGTATGTACTTATAACTGAAAGCTTGTACCTTTTGATCACTTTCATCCAATTCCCCCTTCTCCTCACCCTCCCTCACGGCCATAAATCTGATCTCTTTTCTATGAATTTGTTGTAATATAATTGACCTGCAACACTATGTTAGTTTGTGGTGTACAACATTGTGATTAGATATTTCTATAAATTACAAAATGATCACCAAAGTAAGACTAGTTACCACTCATCACTATAAAATATTATTATTATTGACTATATTCCCCATGCTGTACATGTCATCTTCATGACTCATTGATTTTGTAACTGGAAGTTTGTATCTTTTAACCTCCCTCGCCTTTTTCTCTCATCCACTACTCCCTTCGTGTGTTCTCACCCCTCTGGCAACTTCGTTTGTTCTTTCCATCTAGTTCTGTTTCTGTTTTTTTTTTTTTTAATGTTTATTTGTTTTGCTTTTTATAGTCCAGGTGCACGTGCATGCTCAGTTGTGTCCAACTCTTTGTGACCCCATGGACTGTAGCCTGCCAGGCTTCTCTGTCCATGGAATTTTCCAGGCAAGAATACTGGAGTGGCATATAAGTCAAATCACATAGCATTTGTCTTTCTCTGCCTGACATTTCACTTTAGCATAATAGCCTCAAGGTCTATCCCTGTTGTCACAAATGATAAGATTTTGTTCTTTTTTATGGCTGAGTAATATTTCATTGTGTGTGTAGTAGGTGTGTGTGTGTACCACACCCTCTTTATCCATTCACCTTTTTCAGTGCACACTTAGGTCGTTTCCATATCTTAGCTATTATGAATATTGCTGCAATGAACAGAGTGTGCATGTATCTATTCAAACTAGTGGTTTTGTTCTCTTTGGAAAAATACTCAGAGGTGGAATTGCTGGAACTACTTTTAATTTTTTTAGGAACTTCATACCGTCTTCCATATTGGCTGCACCAATTTACAATCCTATCAACAGCATGAGGGTTTCCTTTTCTCCATGGCCTCACCAATATTTGTGATTTGTTGTCATTTTGATAACAGCCATTCTGACAGGTGTGAGTGATATCCTTTACTAATAAACATTTCAGGTCAGTTTGAAATGTCCAAGCATGGAAAGAGCTCCTTCCACCACTGGAATTGCTGAACCAACAGTGGATCATCACCCTTCAGGAGAGGAAAGAATTTCAGTGCTGGGTGGAATTTATGACTCTCTCTCCCAAATGGCCAATTACAACATACAGAAGTTAAATGAGGCCCCTTAAGGACACAACAAGATAAAACTTAAGTTTCTGGTTTCCAGGGCTTTTTCTGCCCAAGATCACACTGGAATCTTGTTTTGCTAAAAATTAAATATTTAGAAAGGGTGTTAATAACAGACAAAAATTTTAATATATTCAGAATACAGAGAGTATAAAGGTCAAATTTTCATGGAACCCAAAGCAAAAATCCTACAACCTAAAAATTGGCATAAAAGTCCAAGTTCAAACAAACATAAGAAGAAGTGGGCTTAGAGTCATTGGGATAGTCAACTGAATGACTTCCTGTAGAATAGCTGGACCAATTATAGGCTCCCTACCATCACCAACCATCATAACTCCCCCAAATAACTAGCTGACAGTGAAAAGGCATTTGGCTCTGTGCTAAAACCTTAAGATTTGCACCAAACAAAGCATGTTCAAGGCTGAGAGACTTCCCTTTTCTGAGTGTTCAGGTCAAAGAGGAGTGGGGTAGAGACTATGGTAACTCCAGACCTCCACTATGTGCAGATGGAGGTGGACAGAAAAGCTGGGTCCAAGAGTACAGCTGTCCTTACTTTGACAACTGCAGTAGAATAAACAGAGACCTCAGTGAAATAGAAAATAAAACAGCAACAACAGAGTGGGCTTGATTAATAAAATCAAAGGTGGTTTTGTGAAATAACAATAAAGTAGACAAAATTTCTTTAAGCTTAAGACCAGTGAAAGAAAACACAAATAAACGATATTAGTGATGACAAAGGGGACACAAATACAGATAAAAGAAGATCTTAGGAGCCTGCTGCTGCTGCTAAGTTGTTTCAGTCATGTCCGACTCTGTGTGACCCCATAGACGGCAGCCCACCAGGCTCCCCCATCCCTGGGATTCTCCAGGCAAGAACACTGCAGTGGGCTGCCATTTCCTTCTCCAATGCACGAAAGTGAAAAGTGAAAGTGAAGTCAGTCGTTCAGTCATGTCTGACTCTTTGCGACTCCATGGACTATAGCCTACCAGGCTCCTCTGTCCATGGGATTTTCCAGGCAAGAGTACTGGAGTGGGGTGCCAGTGCCTTCTCCCTTAGGAGCCTGCTGCTGCTGCTGCTTCTAAGTCGCTCCAGTCGTGTCCGACTCTGTGTGACCCCACAGACGGCAGCCCACCAGGCTCCCCTGTCCCTGGGATTCTCCAGGCAAGAACACCGGAGTGGGTTGCCATTTCCTTCTCCACTTAGGAGCCTACTATCCTACTATTCATATATATGAAGGTCTAGATAAAATGAAAGTTTTCCTAGACAATAAAATTATACAAATTTACTCAAGAAAAGCAGAATAATTGCACAGATAAAAAATTTATAAAGATAATAGAACTCCTACCCAGCATGAAGTTACCAAGCCTGGGCAGTTTTATAGTCGAGTTCTACCAAACCTAGATTAATCAGGGATTCCAATGTTATTTAAACAGCTCCAGAGAACAGAAAGCAGTATCATCCCAAGTATTCCTATAAGGAATACTTGTAGGATTCCTATAACCATTAACACTAATGGTTATGAAAGCCAGATGACGACAGTAGAAAACTACAGAAAACTATTCTTACAGGCCATATGAAATTAAATACAAAAGAGCAAACTGAATCTTAAGACTAGTAAATAGGGCTTCCCTGGTGGCTCAGTGGTAAAGAATTTGCCTCCCAATGCAGGAGACATGGGGCTGACCCCTGATCCAAGAAGACCCCACATGTCACAGAGCAACTAAACCCACGTACCGCAACTGCTGAGCCTGTGCTCTAGAACCCAGGAGCCACGACTACTGAAACCCATGTGCTCTAGAGCCCATGGAAGTGAAGTCACTCAGTCGTGTCCGACTCTTTGCGACCCGTGGACTGTAGCCCACCAAGCTCCTCCGTCCCTGGGATTCTCCAGGCAAGAGTACTGGAGTGGGGTGCCATTCCCTTCTCCAGAGCCCATACACCATAACAAAAGAAGCCGCCAAAGTGAGAATCCCGCACACCACACAAAGAGAGTAGCCCCCACTTCCCACAACTAGAGAAAAGCCTGTGCAGCAATGAAGACCCAGCACAGCCAAAAATAAATAAAGAAAAAAGAATAGCATATTAAAAGAATTGCACATCATGACCAAGTAAGGCTGTTAAAAGAATGCAAGGATAGTTCAACATTAGAGACTATCACAAGCATACCTCATTTTATATTGCTGAACTTTACTGCACTTAGTAATTATTGCTTTTTCTTTTTTTGCCACAAATTGAAGGTCTGTGTGGCAATCTTGCCTTACACAAGTCTATTGGTACCATTTTTCCAACTGCATCTGCTTACTTCATGTCTCTGTATCACATTCTGATAATAAATACTTCAAACTTTTTCAGTATTATTGTATTTGTTATGATGATCTGTGATCAGCGATCTTTGATGTTACTACAGCAAAAGATTACAACTCACTGAAGGCTCAGGTGATGGTTAGTATTTTTAGCAATAACATATTTTTAAATTAAGACGTGCACATTGTTTTCTCTTAGACATAATGCTATTTCAAACTTAGTACTGTACTATACCGTTCTCTGTGGTAAACATAACTTCAAACGAACTGGGAAACAGAAGAATTCCCGTAATTCACTTACTGTAATACTCACTTTATTGTCTGGAACTGAACCCACAACATCTCTGAGGTATGTACATATAATTATTTACTACTATACTATATTAAAAGAGAAAATTCTACGATTTTTATTGCCTCTTCTGTTGGAAAGAGCTTCAGGTGTAGACTGTATATTCCATGAGGGCATGGTCCGTGATGTCCTATTTATCATTATATTCTGAGAAACTAGCTTGCTCCTTCCTTCACAAAAATTTCCTGATACTTCTCTGAGGACACAGGAGTCAACAAAATCCAAGTCCTGGTCTCTCAGATCCTACAGTCTGGTCAGGGAGACAGACAGTGAACAATAAACAAATTAATATGCAGTTGTAGATAGTAATCAGAAAAACTAAGTAAGGTGAGAGAGTGAGAATTAGAGAGGGAAGACAGAGAGGCTCTCCGATGAGGCAACAGGGGCACAGAGATCTGCATGAAGGGAGGGAGCCAAGCACAAACCAGGAGAAGAGCCTTCTGGGCACAGGAAAGAACAAGGGCAAAAGTCCTGAGTCAGGAACTTGCCTGGATGTCTGAGAAACAGCCGTGGCCCGTGTGGCTGACGCAAAGCGGCAGGGGCAGAAATGAGGTCAGAAGGGTGGCGAAGGGCCAGAGCATGCAGGGCCTGGCCAGGTCTTTGAATTTCATTGCACGCACACTAGGCAGCTACTGGAAGGCTGAGAGTAAAGTGAGCGATGAGACTGATAAATTTTTAAAGGATCACTCTGGCTGCGGTAATGAAGAGATTGCAGAGGGAGCAAAAATGAAAACAGAAAGATCAGTGAGGAGACTACTAGCGAGGCCCAGGTGAGAAACACTGACTTGGATTGGGTGGGGTGGGCCCAGTCACAGATGTGTGCTCAATAAGCATTCATTTAATGAATGATGTTTTTTTCATTTCTTGATCTTATTTTCAGGACATTTCTAAGTAACAGATTTGTCAGCAGAAGTATTAGATATCAATAACACAGAATCTTAAACTCAGAAAGCATTTTCTATCACTTCACTTTGGAAAAAAGCAAAGGCACGAGGAATGTCAGCATTATCTTTTATTAGAAGAGACCGTGACTGAACATTGGTTGACATGAGGCAGAAATTTAAAATCTGGCAATATCACTATGGAGAACAGTGTGGGGATTCCTTAAAAAACCGGAAGTAGAACTGCCATACGACCCAGCAATCCCACTGCTGGGCACACACACCGAGGAAACCAGAATTGAGAGAGACACGCGTACCCCAATGTTCATCGCAGCACGGTTTATAATAGCCAGGACATGGAAGCAACCTAGATGTCCATCAGCAGACGAATGGATAAGAAAGCTGTGGTACATATACACAATGGAGTATTACTCAGCCATTAAAAAGAATACATTTGAATCAGTTCTAATGAGGTGGATGAAACCGGAGCCTATTATACAGTGAAGTAAGCCAGAAAGAAAAACTAACGCATATATATGAAATTTAGAAAGATGGTAACGATAATCCTGTATGTGAGACAGCAAGAGAGACACAGATGTATAGAACAGTCTTTTGGATTCTATGGGAGAGGGCGAGGGTGGGATGATATGGGAGAATGGCATTGAAGCATGTAAATTATCATGTGAAATGAATGGCCAGTCCAGGTTCGATGCATGATACAGGGTGCTCGGGGCTGCTGCACTGGGATGACCCAGAGGGATGGGATAGGGAAGGAGGTGGGAGGGGGATTCAGGATGGGAACACATGTACACCCATGGCAGATTCATGTCAATGTATGGCAAAACCAATACAATATTGTAAAGTTAAATAAACTAATAAAACTGAAAAAAAAAATAAAGTCTGGCAATATAACACTTCCTAAGTCTGATCATTAGATCGGGATAGCCAACTCTTTTAGACCCCATAGGATGCTCCAGAAGAAAAATATCTTGTTAAAATAACTTTGGCAAGTGCTAAAATCACAGCTAAGATTGACTGGGTGCTAACCATAAGCCAGGTCCTCTGCAAAAGCCCTCTACGTTTTATGTTGTCTGAGCCTCAAACCACTCTAAGCTGTAGTGTGTCAGACAAACTGGTTCTCCCTTTGTCTCTGTTGTGGACGCTGAGTCACCTGGAATCCCCTTCCATGAAGGACTTGTGGGCCCAGTTGGTCCATCCTTCAGTTGTCAATTTCTTCAGGGGTCTCTTCGACTCCCAAGAGTTGCCTTGCCCAAGGTCACGCCTATTCCTGGGCTAGCCCATGCCTAATGACTGATGAGTACAGGAATATAAAGGCCTGACCATCCCATCTCAACAGCAACCTCTGGGGCCCACCGAGGCTATCATGGGACCAGCACTGTGGCTTGACTTTTCCTTCTGTCCTCCTATCCATTGCTTTTGACCCATAGAGCACCCCTTCATAAATATCATGCAAGTTAAACTTTGTCTCAGAGTCTGCCTACTAAGGAACTCACCAAGAATGCTCTTCTTTCTCAGAAATAGAACATTTAAATGTCAGTTGGGCACATGGATAAATGCTGGGAATAAAGGCTGCATTTCCCAGCTTCCCTGGGAACCAGTCATGTGTGACCATGCAACGGAGCTCTAGACAACAGGATGAACACGGAAGTGGTGCGTGCAATTTCCAGAAAGTGGGAAGAGAAGGCCCTTCTCCTGCCCCCCTTTCTCCTTCCTGCCACCTGTAATGCAGACATGAGGGTTGGAGCGGGAGCAGCCATCTTCTTGAGGATAGCAAAGCAACAAGATAAAAAAGAGACTCTGTGCCAGTCAACATTTGGGGCATTTTACACTTAATTGTGAGGTAGGTAATAATGTCCCACTTCACAAATGAAAAAACTGACCAAGAGTTAAACACTGGGCCCAAAGGCAAACTGAAAACAAGCAGCAAAACTAGATCTGAGTCCAAAACTGACTCCAAAGTTTGTACTCCTATATCAGACTGAGCCTTTGGGAGGAAATTTAGTGATAATTTTGCTGAGGAAAAGTGCAAATTATGATTATCCATTTCTTTCATGCACATAATTAAGAGATATGGATGTTCAAATAAGTACACAGACTAAATTAGCTGCAAGAAAGAAGTTCTCCATTGTAAATATTGTCGGAGATTAGAGAAGAGAGGACAGAGAGAGAGTTGGCTCCTTCCACGGAGAGCTGAGAGATCAGGCATTGTAAATGAGAAGTAACTAACCAGTGATGCTTCGCCTAGAAATACAGATATCAGCTCAGAAATCTCCTTCTAGGTCTGCAATTTCTTCCTAAACATGAGCAATGCCTTTTCCTGTCTTGAATAATGAGGAGTGGAAGACAGTTCAGCCCTTCAGGAGTGGTATGAGGGAGGAAGGGGATAGTGGTCATCCCAGTTATACTGGCCAGGCCACTGACCCAGGAGAGGAAGACTAGGCTCAGTGAGGAATCTGAGATAAGCGATGGGATAGGTTGGCTGAGAACGCTGACAAGAGAGGTGGGCACACAAGGAGCACCAGGAAAAGGGAAGCTAGTTATGAAGCTTGTCTGAAGTATCTTGTTCTCCCGCCTTTGGGCTACACACTGGGCCTCTGCTGAGTGGTATCTTCTGTCCTCTGGTTCCTCTGGAGGGAAAAGATTTCTCTTAGAGGAGCTGGAGACCTGCAGCCTCGGTACGTCAGGGAAGAGCCACAGCCTCTAGCTGGACACTTAGCTCACAAAGGCCACCCACCCCCTGACCCCTACTGAGATGGCGTGTCGGGGATCATTGTGGGGCTGTCTGCTCTCTTAAGCATCTGAGCCTCATCGTCCATGAGTCAGTTACCCTCCGGGATGGGGACAGTGGAACAGGCCAACACTGTCCTGTCCTGGGCCTAAACCATTAGAACCTAAGCCTCCACAATACTGAAAAGTGCCTGGTTCCAAACCTTGTCCAAATGTAATGTTTGGTTAAATTAATCCAGAATAGCACACGAGGACTCTCCCAATGTCATCACATTCATCAATCATCAGTCATGATTGTTAACAGTTGTGTTACATTACTAAGCAAGTCACCTGAAGCTTGCTAGAATGCTGTACCTCCTATCAGATTTGAAGCCCCTGCATGACAAGAATCATGAGCTAGTCATCCTTAATCTTAAAAGCCCAGCACTGCAGCTAGCCCAGAGTAGGAACTCCACAAACACTTGGCAAAACTACACTGAATTTAATAAAAGCTGTGGATTCTATGGGTTTCATAAAAACTGCCCTAAGTTCCATAATCCTGATGGCAGCTAGAATCCTGGAGCATGAGGCATTTCAAAGACTATTCAGTGCCAGGACATTTCACTGGAGAAAATATCATTTGAGTGGCAGCCTGTCAATTTCATTTGTATAGCCCACGGGGTCCTAGTTAACACTGAGTAAAAGAGATCCCATTTTTCATTTACAAACCTGAAATTAATTCAATTTTCAGCTTTGCTTGCCTAGTCAATTTAATTCTAATCCTCATGTCGAAGAGGTAACACAAATGAAACTATCAGAGTAGAAAAACAGACTGCAGTGTCACTGCCCAGGGTACAGTTATTTTACACATCAAGGGAACTGTGAGGATACTGTATCAGTCAACAGAGTACTGGACAACTGTGAAAATACGTCTGTGCCTATGTATGTGTTAACACACACATACACACATATACACACGTATGTGATAGCTAACATTTTATAGAAGGTATTTTGGAGTAGACATTCTGAAAATGGCATTTAAGAAATATCATTTTCACAGAAGGTATCTTGCATCCCAAATTATTTGCACTGTATTTATTTATGCAAGTAGCAATAGAAATGCAGGAGATAAACAGCTGATGATTCGGTAAGGCAGAGAAGTTATACAACTTAAAGCCTGGCTTTTGAATAACAGTAGACAGGATGGAAGACATCTGCAGTTAATGTATCTGCTCCAGTATGACTAAGAAGTGGTTGCCTGGGGCACTACAGGTAACATGGTGACTCAGGGGATGACATGGAATGAGCACGATGGGAGAGAAAGAACTGGATACCATAAACCAAAGCATGCTTAATCTAGTCAGTCCAGACTATGGGCTTTAGGGATAATCTGGTGAGAAGGTGGCAAACCCAAACTGTAATTATAACTGTAAAAGTCTGTAGCATACCATTAAGACTGTTGTTGTCTGGTCACTAAGGCATGTCTGACTTTTTAGTGACCCCATGGACTGTAGCCCACCAGACCCCTCTGTCCATGGGATTTTCCAGGCAAGAATACTGGAGTGGGTTGCCATTTCCTTCTCCAGGGGATCTTCCTGACCCACAAGATTGAACCCAAGCCTTCCTGTATTGGCAGGGGGATTCTTTACCACTGAGTCACCTGGAAAGCCCTGTCATTAAGATTAGTATCAAAGTAAATACATAGGTCAGATGACAGGGCTCAGTTTCTCCTAATTCTTTTGCCATCTCCACAAAGTACTAGTTAATGGAAACTCCTAAGGGACAGGTAAGGGATTTTGGAAGTGACTACTTGGGTGTTTACATCAGTTTCATCTACCAAACAGCGTAAAAGGGTCTCCTAACAAACCAATCAGCCTCCACATGAACATCATGGGAAAGAAATAATTTAGTAACAAGAAAAAGCACGTTCAAAGCTTACAAAGGCCTGGAGCAGGAAGACCATGCAGAGTGGAAGAGGAAATAGAGGATACAGAGTTAGAGAATATGGGCCACTGATGACGTTGAAGAGCTGCCTGGAACACAAGTCATCCTGGTTCACAGTGACTGTTGTTTAGTCATTCAACAAGAATCAAATAACTCACATGTGCCAGGCACCATTCTATGTACCAAGACAAGAAAGAAAACACAACAGCTACAGCCCCTGCAGGTAAGAAGCTTATATTTCAGTAGATAAAGGGAGAGGGAGATGACAATGAATATCTGCTTTATAAAGAAAGTCCATAAAGTAATGGTATAAATGGTGATTTGGAGGGGGACTGTTACTATCTAGTCAGGAAAGGTCTCTTGGAGGAGATGAAACAGGCCGAAACCTCAACAAGCAAGAATCAGTCACGCAAAGTCTAGGGCAGGAGGAACAGCAGGTGGGAAGGCTGTGACACAGGGTGAGCTGGGCGGTGCTGAGGACCAATGAGCCAGTGAGTTGTCCAGCAAGTCAGAGGACAGCAAGAGAAGAGGTGAAACCAAAAGCCAGAGGTCATGCAAGGAGATTGGATTTTTTTTTTTCCTATCTGCAATATGACGTCATAAACAAATTTTGAGCAGAAAAGTAACCTAAAAACTCTCTGGCCATGATATAGAAAATAGGCCACAGGAAGGCAGAAGAGGACTCATGGAGACTGGTTAGAAGGTTACTGCCCAACTTCAGGCCATTCATGATGGTGGTTTGCACTAGGCGGGTAGCAGCAGAGTTAACAGAATAGTAAAGACAAAGGAGTTTCTGGGAAAGAATGGAAGGAGTCAAAGATGGGTCTTAGGCCTGAGCAAGTGGATGAATGGTGATGCCACGTACTAAAACAGAAAGACTGGAAGACGATCATGTTGAAGGTCGGGTAAGGGTCGGAGGAGATCTAAGGTTCTGATTTGACCATGCCACGTTTATATTCTGAGATAAAGCTATTTAGAGAGCTCTTAGATCCATGAGTCTTGAGTTCAGTGGAAGGATCAGGACTGAAGATGCCAACATGGGTGTCAGCATGAAGATGATAATTATAGGTATAGAACTGAGACTATGAATAGGGGAGGGCCCAGGGGCATTTCAACACTGGGAGGTCAAGCCGTGAAGCCTCCAGCCAGAGACACCAAAAAGGCAACACTGGAAAGGGGAGAGAAGCCAGAAGAGTGTGAGGGTCAAGTAAATGACAGGAGGAACACGTGCTAAGAGGGAAGGAATGATCAACTGTATTGTGTAAGGACACAGATGTGACTACCCTGGACTTGTGAACATGACTGATAACGTTAACAAGGGCAGGTCTGGGGGAGTGATGGCAAGAGAAGCCCAGCTGGAGCTGACTGAGAAGAGAACAGGAAGTGAGGAGTGGAAAAGAGGGATGCTGGACTATCTCTGCACTAAGAATCAAGAAAGTTAACAATCTGAGGTCATAGTGTTACGAGGTACCCCTAAGAATCAGTGCAGATTTCCTATGGAAAAAAAAAGGGCATGAAAAGAATCCATCATCAGTTCATTCAGTCGGTGCCCAGGTACCGCAGAGTTCACAGAGTTCCTGGTTCAACAGGAACCAGGAGCCATGGAACAAGTGGTCCTCGGTGCACAGATGTCAACCTTTAGACTGACCACATGTCTGGACAGTCCCAGTTTATATCTGTTGGCCTAGCATAATTATTAAGGATTTTTGAAGCAGCCTGGTTTAGATAATAAACTATATACCCTTTCTCTGTTTATAGTTCACCGTCTCCTCACCCAACACTGGACAAGCCCTATCACTTAAGTGAAGTTAAGATCACTGCTTAAGTTAGATTAAAAGCTGCCCGGGCTTCCCTGATAGCTCAGTTGGTAAAGAATTGCCTGCAATGCAGGACACCCTGGTTTGATTCCTGGGTCAGGAAGATCTCCTGGAGAAGGGATAGGCTACCCACTCCTGTTTCTTCACCTTCCCTTGTGGCTCAGCTGGTAAAGAATCCACCTGCTATGTGGGAGACCTGGGTTCAATCCCTGGGTTGGGAAGATCCCCTGGAGAAGGGAAAGGCTATCCACTCCAGTATTCTAGTCTAGAGAATTCCATGGACTGTATAGACCATGGGGTCGCAAAGAATTGGACACAACTGAGCAACTTTCACTTCACTTCAGAAAGCCACCCAAGACTGGTTCCAGGCAAGAAGCTAAGGGAAAATATCTGAGTGTATCAGTAGAATATTAATTTACTTGGGAAACAGCAAAGGCTTCATCATACCAAACATTCTAATGCAAAACTATATTGTCAAGTACTGAACCCTAAATTACTAAAACATAATGGAACAGTTAATATTAAATCACAGTGAAGTCTCCTGACATCACTACTAATTCATCAAAGCCTCCTGACAACCCACCAGGTACACACTACAGCCAGACTGGCTCATATAAATCTTTGCCAGTTTATTTACAAAGTCCTGTCAAACTCCGGTGGCTTAACTAGCTTATCTGTACACTGCCTTCTGATATATTAAAGCAAGTCATTTACCACCTTCTTGGCTAGCATGGTTCTTAGCTGCCCAGCTCTCAGCTGCAGACCAAGACCCACACAGCCAAAATCTTACACAGTCTCGGAAGCTCTCACGGACACACAAGCCTGTGCCAACTTCAGCTCTGTGACGCAGAAGCAAGGAGTTCCAGTGCAGCTATGTGAACCCTGTTTGCACCAGAAACCATCCTACACTTTTCCAAATCACGCTAAAAGTCTAAGTCATCATTACCTACATGTGTTCACATTATGTAGATATGAACATGATGTATCTCAACTGGAATCAATAAATCTTTTATCTGGATTTACATAATTTTGTGTGATTTTCATCTGTATAGAAGTCAAAATCTCACTAATTTTCCAAGAAAAAGAGATAATTTTAAGTCGAATCAAATAACTGCAAATATACATTGAACTAGAAAAGTTTAGAGACGTAAGAAACCTTAAGAGATAATCTATCTTTTTAATAGATGGAACAGACTCAGAGGAGATAATGGCTTGCCCAAGATGACATACAACGTCCAGAGCAGATCTTGAACTGGAATCTAGTCTCCTGACTCTGAGCATCTCTGTCATGTTGCTTGCCATGAACAAAATGAATTCTCATGGACACTCCATAAAGAGATATTTGTGCAAGTTGACTATACAATGTTAACCTGTTGTTGTTCAGTTGCTAAGTCGTGTCTGATTCTTTGCAACCCTGTGGATGGTTGTTCTCCAGTATCTCCTGGAGTTTGCTGCTATATAATCTATTTAATGCAAACAAACTGCTTACAACTGTTCTTACCATTGTGTTGTTGCCTGATGCTCTGAAAACCTTTTAAGAGAGTCAATTCAGAATGCCTCCACTCATAATCAGAAGAACAGCAATGAGGCAGACCGAAAAAAGGCCTTGCATGTACTCCTTGAGATGTATTTCTCAGCAGGTTCTAGAAATAAGAAGCCAAAATACTGCTAAATGGTTTATCTTACAGGAGCTGAATCTTTTTAAATAAAAAATGAGTACCTGAATGTGGTATCTCCAAGAGCAGCTAAAGCTAAACTAAAGGCTTTCATTGTTCTTCAAGACCAATGAATCATCAAAACTGTTTTTCAGATCTATTTAAGGACCTATGATGAGATCTGAACCTAGATATCACCATTCAAAATGAGGCCTTCGAATATGATCTCATCCAGGCTACTTTTCAGGGGGTCATCGGAATCAATGTAAAAAATTTACTTGGAAGATAATTCCACAATTTCTTCAAAGCCTAAGAATCTTTATCTAAAATATAACCTTTATAGAGGTTTGTAAGTAGAATTTAAAATTAAATAAACAACATTTCTTCCAATATTTTTATGCAAGTTAAAGTTATCACAATAGTGTATGTGTATATCATATATACATATAAGTATATACATATTTCACATTACCTAATTAGCACAAGGCCCAATAAATATGCATTACATAGAACTGATCTGAAATAGAAATAGTATACATAATCTGCATATAAAGCTTTTTAGATTCCAGACTAAAAGAATAAGCTTTAATGGTTTTTTATATAAAATGTGCTTTCCAGTCTTGGTAACAATACCCACAAAGATGTTATTTTTATCTAGTAGATTCTATTTTATCATCGTATAATTAAACTACAAAACTATCTCTGTATTGATCAGTGAGACTTTAGGTTTTTTCCTAGCTGCAGTTTCTTCTTCATTGATATATATCCTAAATGGACTAGGGATTGTCAACCTGTCATGCTAACACTAAATTAAATTGTGTTTATGCTGTAACAGTTAATACCATGTCACAAAGTGTCAGAAGAAGAGTCGTGCTTCAAAGAAACAGCAACAGCTAATAGATGCTCTACAAAAACCCACTTTGATTACCTCAATCATAGAGAGTAATTTTAGCAAAACAATGTAAATCCAGGCTACTCTGCTAGAGATTTAATACATTAGATGCTACTTTAGCTGTAATTTTAAACAAAGGGGAACAGATGATGATCCTAGCAGTATCGGTTACAAACTTTTACATTTGTGGTAAACACTGGTACTGCACAATTAGGATAAAGCATATGTTAAGACAACTAGGAGAGAATTGTGAAGAAACAAGCATCAGTTCAGTTCAGTTCAGTCGCTACACCGTGTCTGACTCTTTGGGACCCCACGAATCACAGCACGCCAGGCCTCCCTGACCATCACCAACTCCTGGAGTTCACTCAAACTCATGTCCATTGAGTCCGTGATGCCATCCAGCCATCTCAGCCTCATCCCCTTCTCCTCCTGCCCCCAATCCCTCCCAGCATCAGGGTCTTTTCCAATGAGTCAACTCTTCACAAAGAGGTGGCCAAAGGTGTTTCAGCTTCAACATCACTTCTTCCAAAGAACACCCAGGACTAATCTCCTTTAGAATGGACTGGTTGGATCTCCTTGCAGTCCAAGGGACTCTCAAGAGTCTTCTCCTACACCACAGTTCAAAAGCATCAATTCTTCGGCGCACAGCCTTCTTCACAGTCCAACTTTCACATCCATACATGACCACTGGAAAAACCATAGCCTTGACTAGACGGACCTTTGTTGGCAAAGTAATATTTCTGCTTTTCAATATACTATCTAGGTTGGTCATAACATTCCTTCCAAGGAGTAAGCGTCTTTTAATTTCATGGCTGCAGTCACCATCTGCAGTGATTTTGGAGCCCCCCAAATAAAGTCTGACACTGTTTCCACTGTTTGCCCATCTATTTCCCGTGAAGTGATGGGACCAGATGCCATGATCTTCGTTTTCTGAATGTTGAGCTTTAAGCCAACTTTTTCACTCTCCTCTTTCACTTTCCTCAAGAGGCTTTTTAGTTCCTCTTCACTTTCTGCCATAAGGGTGGTGTCATCTGCATATCTGAGGTGATTGATATTTCTCCCGGCAATCTTGATTCCAGCTTGTGTTTCTTCCAGCCCAGCGTTTCCCATGATGTACTCTGCATATAAGTTAAATAAGCAGGGTGACAACATACAGCCTTGACGTACTCCTTTTCCTATTTGGAACCAGTCTGTTGTTCCATGTCCAGTTCGAACTGTTGCTTCCTGACCTGCATACAGATTTCTCAAGAGGCAGGTCAGGTGGTCTGGTATTCCTATCTCTTTCAGAATTTTCCACAGTTTATTGTGATCCACACAGTCAAAGCCTTTGGCATAGTCAATAAAGCAGGAACAGATGTTTTTCTGGAACTCTCTTGCTTTTTCCATGAGTCAGCAAATGTTGGCAATTTGATCTCTGGTTCCTCTGCCTTTTCTAAAACCAGCTTGAACATCAGGAAGTTCGGGGTTCATGTATCGCTGAAGCCTGGCTTGGAGAATTTTGAGCATTACTAGCATGTGAGATGAGTGCAATTGTGTGGTAGTTTGAGCATTCTTTGGCATTGCCTTTTTTTGGAATTGGAATGAAAACTGACCTTTTCCAGTCCTGTGGCCATGGCTGAGTTTTCCAATTTGCTGGCATATTGAGTGCAGCACTTTCACACCATCACCTTTCAGGATTTGAAACAGCTCAACTGGAATTACATCACCTCCACTAGCTTTGTTCGTAGTGATGCTTTCCAAGGCCAGGTTGACTTCACATTTCAGTATGTCTGGCTCTAGATGAGTGATCACACCATTGTGATTATCTGGGTCATGAAGCTCTTTTTGTACAGTTATTCTGTGTATTCTTGCCAAGACGAGCAGGTCATATGGAGAGGTCTGACAGAATGTGGTCCACTGGAGAAGGGAATGGCAAATCACTTCAGTATTCTTGCCTTGAGAACCCCACGAACAGTATGAAAAGGCAAAATGATAGGATACCAAAAGAGGAACTCCCCAGGTCGGTAGGTGCCCAATATGCTACTGGAGATCAGAGGAGAAATAACTCCAGAAAGAATGAAGGGATGGAGCCAAAGCAAAAACAATACCCAGTTGTGGATGTGACTGGTGATAGAAGCAATGTCCGATGCAGTAAAGAGCAATATTGCATAGGAACCTGGAATGTCAGGTCCATGAATCAAGGCAAATTGGAGGTGGTCAAACAGGAGATGGAAAGAGTGAATGTTGACATTCTAGGAATCAGCAAACTAAAATGGACTGGAATGGGTGAATTCAACTCAGATGACCATTTATATCTACTACTGCGGGCAGGAATCCCTTAGAAGAAATGGAGTAGACATCATGGTCAACAAAAGAGTCTGAAATGCAGTACTTGGATGCAATCTCATAAATGACAGAATGATCTCTATTCGTTTTCAAGGAAAACCATTCAATATCAAGGTAATCCAAGTCTATGCCCCAACCAGTAATGCCGAAGAAGCTGAAGTTGAACAGTTCTACGGAGACCTACAAGACCTTTTAGAACTAACACCCAAATAAGATGTCCTTTTCATTATAGGGGACTGGAATGCAAAAGTAGGAGGTCAAGAAACACCTGGAGTAACAGGCAAATTTGGCTTTGGAGTATGGAATGAAGCAGGGCAAAGGCATTAGCCAAGAGAATGCACTGGTCATAACAAACACTCTCTTCCAATAACACAAAAGAAGACTCTACACATGGGCATCACCAGATGGTCAACACCAAAATCAGACTGATTCTATTCTTTGCAGCCAAAGATGGAGAAGCTCTATACAGTCAGCAAAAACAAGACCGGGAGCTGACTGTGGCTCAGATTATGAACTCCTTATTGCCAAATTCAGACTGAAATTAAAGAAAGTAGGGAAAACCACTAGACCATTCAGGTATGACCTAAATCAAATCCGTTATGAGTATACAGTCGAAGTGAGAAATAGATTTAAGGGCCTAGATCTGATAGATAGAGTGCCTGAAGAACTATGGACAGAAGTGCATGACATTGTACAGGAGACTGGGATCAAGACCATCCCCATGGAAAAGAAATGCAAAAAAGCAAAATGGCTGTCTGGGGAGGCCTTACAAATAACTGTGAAAAGAAGAGAAGTGAAAAGCAAAGGCGAAAACGAAAGATATAAGCATCTGAATGCAGAGTTCCAAAGAATAGCAAGAAGAGATAAGATAGCCTTCCTCAGCGATCAATGCAAAGAAATAGAGGAGAAGAACAGAATGGGAAAGAGATCTCTTTAAGAAAATTAGAGACACCAAGGGAACATTTCATGCAAAGGTGGGCACAATAAAGGACAGAAATGGTATGGACCTAACAGAAGCACAAGATATTAAGAAGAGGTGGCAAGAATACACAGAAGAACTGTATAAAAAAATCTTCACGACCAAGATAATCACAATGGTGTGATCACTCATCTAGAGCCAGACATACTGAAATGTGAAGTCAACTGGGCCTTAGAAAGTATCACTATGAACAAAGCTAGTGGAGGTGATGTAATTCCAGTTGAGCTGTTTCAAATCCAGAAAGATGATGGTGTGAAAGTGCTGCACTCAATATGCCAGCAAATTGGAAAACTCAGCCATGGCCACAGGACTGGAAAAGGTCAGTTTTCATTCCAATTCCAAAAAAAGGCAATGCCAAAGAATGCTCAAACTACCACACAATTGCACTCATCTCACATGCTAGTAAAGTAATGCTCAAAATTCTCCAAGCCAGGCTTCAGCGATACATGAACCCCGAACTTCCTGATGTTCAAGCTGGTTTTAGAAAAGGCAGAGGAACCAGAGATCAAATTGCCAACATTTGCTGACTCATGGAAAAAGCAAGAGAGTTCCAGAAAAACATCTGTTCCTGCTTTATTGACTATGCCAAAGGCTTTGACTGTGTGGATCACAATAAACTGTGGAAAATTCTGAAAGAGATAGGAATACCAGACCACCTGACCTGCCTCTTGAGAAATCTGTATGCAGGTCAGGAAGCAACAGTTCGAACTGGACATGGAACAACAGACTGGTTCCAAATAGGAAAAGGAGTACGTCAAGGCTGTATGTTGTCACCCTGCTTATTTAACTCATATGCAGAGTACATCATGGGAAACGCTGGGCTGGAAGAAACACAAGCTGGAATCAAGATTGCCGGGAGAAATATCAATCACCTCAGATATGCAGATGACACCACCCTTATGGCAGAAAGTGAAGAGGAACTAAAAAGCCTCTTGAGGAAAGTGAAAGAGGAGAGTGAAAAAGTTGGCTTAAAGCTCAACATTCAGAAAACGAAGATCATGGCATCTGGTCCCATCACTTCATGGGAAATAGATGGGCAAACAGTGGAAACAGTGTCAGACTTTATTTGGGGGGCTCCAAAATCACTGCAGATGGTGACTGCAGCCATGAAATTAAAAGACGCTTACTCCTTGGAAGAAAAGTTATGACCAACCTAGATAGCATATTCAAAAGCAGAGACATTACTTTGCCAACAAAGGTCTGTCTAGTCAAGGCTATGGTTTTTCCAGTGGTCATGTATGGATGTGAGAGTTGGACTGTGAAGAAGGCTGTGCGCCGAAGAATTGATGCTTTTGAACTGTGGTGTAGGAGAAGACTCTTGAGAGTCCCTTGGACTGCAAGGAGATCCAACCAGTCCATTCTAAAGCAGATTAGTCCTGGGTGTTCTTTGGAAGGAATGATGCTAAAGCTGAAACTCCAGTACTTGGCCACCTCTTTGTGAAGAGTTGACTCATTGGAAAAGACCCTGATGCTGGGAGGGACTGGGGGCAGGAGGAGAAGGGGACGACAGAGGATAGATGGCTGGATGGCATCACGGACTCGATGGACATGAGTTTGAGTGAACTCCGGGAGTTGGTGATGGACAGGGAGGCCTGGCATGCTGCGATTCATGGGGTCACAAAATTTGCACACGACTGAGTGACTGAACTGAACTGAACTGAATCATGCAAAAGAATGTCCTTGTTTTTAACAACTACTTCTTGGAAGTATTCAAGGAAAAAGAGCCATCAATCATGTCTGCAATTTACTCTAAATGGTTCAAGAAAAAAAATTGTATATATATACACATATGCATGTTCATACATATGTACATGCATGCATTGTGTACATGTGTGAAAGTGTGTATTATGGATGGTTAGATGAATTGATGGATATGTTTTGGGTAGTTATATAATCAGATGAAGGAAGGAAGTAGGAAAGAAGGGATGAAAGGTAGACATGAAAAGTAGACAGCAATAAAAAATATTAAAGCAAAAATGGCAAAATATTAACATTTGGGGAATCTAGGGAAGGGTATCTGGGTATTCTTTGCATCAGTCTTGGAACTTTCCTATAATTCTATTAATTCAAAATAAAACATAAACTACAAAAGAAAATAGATGATGTATATAAAAATTGGTTTAGGTTTTGTTAAAAATTACAAATATAATTGACTAGTAATACTTATTATGTGACAGAGACAGTGCTCGCTTGGTGCTGCAGGGACTACATTAAGAAGAGTGCATGAAATATTCTTGCCCTTAAACTTATAGAGGAAGGAGGACTGATATAATAAAATAATCAGAGAACAGTTCAAAAGAATAGCTAAATCCTTAAGTGCTAAAGATTATAGGTGTGTATAACGAATTCCTAACAATTTTAAGCTACTGTTTAAGATTTAAAATAATGATAAACCATACCAAAAGTATAAGATCTATCAACATTTCTGTTTTTACAAACACACTTGTAAGTAACTTCTAAAGATATATGTCCTATAACTACACACAAGAATTTAGAGGCTGGATATAATAAAATATTTACTGCTTTTACAACTTATATAACCACCTGGATTTGAAATGCTGGTACTTTTCCAGAAAACATTATTATAATAAAATGGAAAAGAGAAAAAAATATCCTCATGATGGGGAAAGAAAAAAAATTTTAAGAAAGGGAATAAATATACACTGCCAGCAAACACATTAGCTAACTATTCATAGTTAGCTATGGGAAATTAACCATTTCCCACTAATAAAATGTCAACAACCCCAGATGAAGAAAATCCACTAAAAGCTTTAATGGAAGCACTCATGGATAAATTTTAGCATAAGCAATCTGGTAAACAGAAGAGGTTAAACAGGAAAATCTGGCATCACCTACACTCGTACACTAAATAGAAGTAAAGCTGAAAAAGCCATCTTGGCCCTTTGCTGCCCCATTTTCCCAACGTGGGTTTCATTTTTACCCCGGGCAGAATATTATTTAACTAGTCACCGCACTGCTAAGATAGGTGATATTCTTAGAAATCAAGTTGACCTTTCAGCTCATCCTTGTATTTACTGATAAGGACAAAGTTTAATTTTTTCTCTCCCAAAGTTAAAGCCAGAGGACATCACTTAAGTCATTGAGTAACTGAGCATTAATGTAAGCAATGCAAATAAGCCTGCATTAGCAATAAAAGGCAAACAAGAGCAATTTAAGGTTAATGTACTTCAGATTCTTTATACAAGTGGAGTGCCCCAAGGTTTCACAAGCAATAGAGATAATGAATTTATTTATGACTACTTTGGGGGAATCAGATGTTGAGTTAATAATTAGTTCAACTTTTTTCCTCTTGGCCTAATATCATTAATTCTATATTTGCTTTAATTTGATCTCATTTGAAATTTCTGATTTCATAATGTGTGACTAATAATATTTCCACCATGTCCAACTCTGTGCCAGTTTGCTTTGTATTAGGAAATTATACAGACTTGATATTATTTTACATGCAGAGAGAGACACAATACACATGGTTGCTCTTTACAATATTTCTCAAATGGCAGAATGAAACAAATTAACATGGGGTTTGAATTATGACCTTGGACAGGTTATTTAACTCTTAGTCTAAAAAAATAAAATGTTGATTAAAAGGCAAGAAGATATGATCAAAGAGGAGGAGCCCAGGGGCCTGATAATGACCATATCGCTCAACTACCACTCCACTCTTGGGCCAAAACCTTGAGATGTTACAGAACCACCAGGATGGTTTTAGGAGGCCTCTAGTGTGGGGGTCTTGAGCCTCACCTCCAGCCTCAGCCTGGCAGAGGAGGTGGCCTGAGGCCTATCTGAGCCAATACGCCCCCTAGTGTGCTACAAAAAAGCAACACAGCCTTTAGGAGCACCCTGCTCCAAGACTGTGGAGGCTTTTTTTTCCAGTGAAAGTAATGTTATTCCCAATTTGTACCTTAACCATTTGGAATTACAGTCACTCTTTTAGGCTCCTAGTATTTCACATCTAAGTTTTACTTGCGTCTTGGAGAAGAGACACCAATATCAGCTACCCCACATTCCCAAGGAAAAATAACACAGACACATCCAGCCATATACAATACTTTAAATTTATCAATATTCCTCAATAGCAGATTATCAACTTAAAAATAAAGAAAGTTTGTAATACTTCCCTGAGTATATCTTGTTTTGTAGTCTTGAATTTTAGAATCATGTTAATGTTCCATATTGTCAAATATAAAATTAAATCGACAAGGGTGGGGGGAGGATCCTAAAACTGAATGCAAACTAAAATAAATGAACCCAGCTATATTTAAAACGAATCACATTACCACACTGAATTTTTAAAAATAGAACTAATCCAAGTAACTTCTGAACACAGAACTTTGACTACTCTCAATGTAAAGAAAAATAAAAAAATTGCAAGGAATCTTGAATTCTTCTTAGTAGGTTTGTTTTTTAATAGTCCTGGGGTACAGCAATCCTGAAACTATTTTATGTATATTGCAGGACTGATCAAATGAGTAAATGTATTAAACCAGGCTTCTTACAGTGGAAGAAAGTGAAAGTGTCAGCCACTCAGTCTTATCTGACTCTTTGGGAACCCATGGACTGTAGCCCACCAGACTCCTCTGTCCATGGGATTCTCCAGGCAAGAATACTGGAGTGGACTGCCATGTCCTACTCCAGAGGATCTTTCCAACCCAGAGATTGAACCCCAGTCTCCCACATTGAAGGCAGATTCTTTACTGTCTGAGCCAAAAGTGGAAGAAGGAAGATACAAATAAGAATGGGGGAAAGCAAGGAAGGACTTGAGGTGAAATTCTAAGATGTACTGGAAGTATCAGGATAAACTCAAGGCTTAACAATATGTCGCCGTCTTTTCAGCTGCACCTATGTGGGTGTGGAGGTACGTGTATTTCCAAGCTCTGTCTGCTGAAAAGGTCAAGGAGCAATGACATACTGGCACAGCGGCAACTGCAGTCCTCAATAAAAGAACCAGGGCTCCCTGGAGAAACACTCGATCCCAGGGTCGGGGCACGGAAAGTACAGGACGGACTTGGAACAGCTAATTATGCCAAAACGCAAAAGTGGTTTTTAAAAATTATGAGAGCCCATCAAAAGGATGCAGGAAATCAAGCCCTGGGGATAATTTGGGCATCCAAATAACTAAGAGCAGGAGGCACTGTTTTATCACAGAGTGCTGACAAATATGGAAGGAGGATGAAGTTTCAAAAAAATCATAAATCCAGACATAAATTAGTAGCGATTGGCTCCAAATATGGGGATGGGAAAAGCTTGATGAGGAATAAGATGTTTCTATAGTATTAATGTGCATCCCCACAAATTACTTCCTAATAGTAACTATACAGTGCAGAAAATGGGTAGCACTTTAATGATAAAATTTAACATTGCCAATGAGAGGCAAATAAAGACCCTGCAGCTCTGGACAGAAGGCCCCGTGGAGGACTCATATCACTCCTGAGGTGCACTCGTGTCCCTCCTGAGGGACTCCAGGCAAAAGTACATACTCTGAATCTAAGCATGAGGAAGCATCAGATCAACCTAACTTGAACTTTATTCTGTAAAGTAACTGCCTGGGTTCTTCCAAAGTATCAATTTCTTAAAAGACAAAAAAGAAAAAAAAAAAGGCTGAGATGTCTTTCCAGATGAAAGGAGACTAAAGAGACAGCAAGTGAAACACATAATCTGAACCGGGACCTACAGCAAAGGAAAATGCCCTAAAGGAAATTTCTGGGACTCCTGACTAAATCAGAATACAGACTGATTCACAGAATTTATAGGCAATAGCATTATGTCAATATTAAATTTTGTAAATGTAATAATTATACTATGGCTTTGTAAGATAAAGTCTTTATGTTTAAAGTTACATGCTTTAATATTAGGAGTAAAGGGAATAATGCTTGAAACCTACTTTCAAGTGGTTCAGAAAAAAGCAGTGTTAATATATCTATAAAGAGGAGGATTCAAAAGGCAATTGTGTCAAAAATACTACAGATGAAAGAAGTCTGAGCTACTCTTGCTATTTTTCTGTAACTTTGAAATTATTCCAAAACTAAAAATTGAGTTTATAGTTTGAATTTAAAGTATAGGTATCTACAACTAGTTTTTTAAAACCATTTAAAATGTTTCCATATTATAATTCAGACAAAGTCAAGCCACAGTTTATGATAGTGAAAGAAACATTTTCAATCAAATTATATCTGATTCATCAATGCCTATTTTTAAGCCTTTGTGATTTTTCAAACTGATTAACCAAATATTTAATATTTTAATTTGTTGCAGTCATCTATTAAAGGATGCTTTAAATAAACTGGTAAACTGCTCTGAAAATGGAAAATACCTCACTTGACTGTCTTATTAGTGCTTATAAATGTGGAAATACCAAAATGTTTAAAATTCCAGATACCTCCCCTAAGATCAGTGGAAACAGGCACCTTATTTTATGCTTTGTTTTCAACTAAGCATTTATTAGGGGCTGCCCCACGAATCTAGCTGCAATGCAGGAGATATGGGTTCAATCCCTGGGTCAGGAAGATCTCCTGGAGAAGGGAAAACGGCAACACACTCCAGTATTCTTGCCTGGAGAATCCCATGGACAGAGGACCCTGGTGGGCTACAGTCCGTGGGGTTGCAAAAAGTCAGACACGACTGAGCAACTAACACACACACACAAATCTAGGAGATCAATATGATTAGAAAATGATGGAAACCAAGAAAAACGGATAATTAGACTAAGCTTGAACTACTAACATTTTTAATACATCAAAGCAATGGCCCAGAGTCAGTCTGAATTTTGATCTTGCTGCACATAATGAATCCTACCAATTCCTCAAGAGAGTTAACTATCTTATGTTTCATCGGTACTTAATATTTCAAAAAAACCCATTCTCATGAAGGAAGGAAAAGAAGGAAGGAAGTTTTCCCAAGTGTTAAGACTAATTTTATATGTTTGTCTGACTTCAAATTTCAGTCGTGAAACATGTATAATACTCAAGTGGTGAGGAGAGGAATGTGTTAGTCACTCAGTTGTGTCCGACTCTGAGTTCCTCTGTCCAAGCTGTGTGAGGACTGCTTTGATTCCAGTTCACCTTCATTCCTAGGGTGCAGCTCAGAACAGAGGATAAATATACCAGGATTCATAAATTCATATCGGAGTTCAATTTTTGTCACCCTAGACCCTTACAGCCTCCAACAGCCCAGCTCTTCAGTGCCTTACAAGGCACTCAGGGGAAAAACAGGTTCTCTCCCCTGAGTTCTAAGATTCTCTGAAATCGTAGCCCCAGTGACTATTATTTTACTATCTTGTTATCTTATTAAGCTTTTTAGAAGATTTTACTTTCATATTTCATCTAACCTTTTTGGTTGTCTTTGTTGGCCCAAATCAGCCCATCTGGCATTACTAGGTGTTACTGGAAGCTTAACAGTAAATTTGCTCAAAAACAGTCAAAAGGGGACTTCCCTCGTGGTTCAATGGTTAAGAATCCATCTTTTGATGCATGGGACAGGGGTTTGATTCCTGGTTGGGAAATAAAGATCCCACCTGCCGTGGAGCAACTAAGCCTGAGCCGCAAGTACTGAGCCTGTGTACTCTGGAGCCTCTGTGCCACAACTAAGACCTGATGCAGCCAAATAAACAAATAAAAAATTTTTTTTTAAACCCAACAGTCAAAGAATTAGAGCAGCAGGATCATCTTAGCACAGTCTAACATTTGGATGTAATTAAAATGTTCCCAATTCCAAACAGATTCTAAATGTTCTCTCTCTTAAACATTCACACAGTAGCTTGATGATGAAGATCTGCTGATGCAAATCTAACTTTTCTTTGGCTTCAAATGAGTTGGCATAGGTAAAGTTTTTAGAAGACTGACTGGCACGTAGTAAGCACTCAATAAACATTAGCAAACATTATTATTCTATCTCCAAAAAGACGTTGATCCTTATAAGTTTACAATTCACCATCATTATTCTTCACTCTACTATTATCATAAGAAATCCTCCAGAAAACCAAAGTCCTTTATTCATTTAGGTATTTTTAAAATACCCAAAAACTTTAGACAGTATTCCCAAACTCAAATTTTGAGAGTAGCTACCAGAAATAGTCAAAGATACTGTAAACTGTGGGCCTATTTATCAGATATGTACATTATTATTATTTACCCAATATGAGCTTGTCATTTCTAACTACATGAAAAGAGGGCACTATAGATACCACAACAGACTTATCACATAGCTGTTCTGTAGTCACACATTTCACGAATGAAGAAACTGAAAACATTCACTTAATGGAAGCTGCTTCATTGTGTATGAGGGCGAGCCACACAGGAAGCTGTGCCATATGCTGAGTGCCAAGCATTCCATCACAGTGTTACATTGTCAAGCTTGCAATCCACTGACTTATATGTGGAAGTGATAACAGGAAGAATCTCTGTAGCGCTAAAAATCAACTTATGAACCACTCACATTTTATGCCTGAAGAGCAGCAATCTTGCATCACCCACATTGCCCCACACGTCGTATCAAGAGTAGTTAGTCCATCAGACAGCCTGCACCCTAGACTTCAGGTGGAGCACGGTGAAACCAGAACAAAGAACAATGTCCTCAGATCAACCTGCATCGCATCGCTGATGTGCATCTTAAAATATAAGATATAGCATCATACTCATTTAAGAAATATTTACTGACACCTGTTTTCTGCCAGATACTTTGATAGGAACTAGATACTTAATGGTGAACAAGATAACATGATCCTGGCCTCCCAGAAGTTAGCCTAATACAGAAGAGAAAGAGGAAGAAACACATGGCTATACTACAGAATCCCCTGGAAAAGGGAATGGCTACCCACTCCAGTATTCTTGCCTGGAGAATTCCATGGACAGAGGAGCCTCGCAGGCTATAGTCCACGGGGTCACAAAGAATCAGACATGACTGAGCGAGTAACACTTTGGCTTTGATACTACAGAATGGTAAGTACTATGATGGAGAAGTACAGGGCTACTGGAGGAGACTATTGGGAACAGGATATCAGGAAAAGTGTCCCAGGAAAATCATTCCTAAACTGAGAATTGAGAGATAAGTAAGAGTCAAGCAAAGATGAGAAAATAGAACATTCAAGAAACTACATGTGGAGAGACCTAGAAATTAGAGAAACTATATGGGTGCATTCTGGCCAATTAGATGCAAAGACTAAGATTACTCTGTAGGAAGTCTCCATAACGAGGGCCAACAGGACTCCCACCAAAAACAACATTACACACTATTAGAGGGAAAGAAACCAGCAGGAGAAAGAGTCAGGAGTCACAGCCAACAAGAGAATAAGTGCACACACACACACCCAAAGACCTGGCAATAACAGAGCAATTTGAAAGATTCTACATGCATCTAAAGTCAACAAAAAGACAAAAGAAGGTACACACACCACATTGCAAGAATAATACAGAAGAAAACAAAACAAAGAAGACTGGGAATCAAATAGAATTTGTATCAGTGAAAAGTATCTTCATTGACATTCAAAACCAACACAAGACTTCAAGTTTTAACATGTTTATCTACGCTTCTTCCTAAAAGGATAGGGAGTTATTTTAAAAGACATAAACTCACAAAGAGAACAGAAAAGGAGAAAATATACAAGAGAATTAAAAAAAAAAAAAAAGAACCAGAAAGCAAATGATGAGGTGGTGACTGATTTTAGAGCCCTAGGAAAGCTGAAATCTAAGCCTACCGGGTGGGCAGGAGTGGGAGAAAGAAGGGGAGGCTGGAAAGAATTGGCAGGTTCACAGCCAGGAACCTGGAAAGGCTTAGCGCTGGGAGACAGGAGCTGGCTAGGCAGGCAGGAGTGGAGGGTGGGGGAAGGGAGGAGGGCCAAGCTGAGAGGCTGTAGTTTGTAGAGGAGTCAGGCCACCAGATCTCCTCCCACCAGGCAGACCTCTGGAGGCTTACTTTCTGGGAAGCTACGCAGCTGAGGAGAGGACTGAGGCCCATTCAGGAGCTAAAGCAAGTGTCTGCTTAGTTCTAGAACTCTCACCACTATGCTCCTGCAACCCTGGCATTCAGGCTTAGAGCCATCTGTCCTACATTCAGGCAAGAGATTCAGGGCTATCTTTCTAGGGAGAATGGCCAACACAAGAGAAAACACCTCTCTCACTTCTGACATTTTCTCATCCTTCTGTGAGAAGCTGGCTCACCAACTTTACACGCCACTCAACAAGCCCTATGCCCCAAGAGCTTCCAACCACTTTACAGAGTCTTGCTCTTATATACAAAAGGAGAGCTAAAAGTTGCCCAACATGTGATGAAAGCCTTGAATCTGAAAAGTAAACACCAATACAAATGTAAGAGGGTAGGTGGAAGAGAAATGCTGAATTAATAGAGACAATGAAAAGGATAGAAAAAAATTTTAAACAACATAATATCCTCAGAGAAATAAGAGAAAGTATTGTAACATACTGAAACAAGAATAAGAAGCTATTAAAAAGAAACATTCAGTACATTTAAAAGAACATTTCAAAAGATAAAATATGGTAAGAGAAATAAAAATTCAGTGGATGTCCATCAACAGATGAATCGATAAGAAAGCTGTGGTACTTATACAAAATGGAGTATTATGCAGCCACTAAAAAGAATACATTTGAATTGGTTCTAATGAGGTGGATGCAACTGGAGCCTATTATACAGAGTGAAGTAAGCCAGAAAGAAAAACACCAATACAGTATACTAACGCATATATGTGGAATTTAGAAAGATGGTAACGATAACCCTGTATGCGAGACAGCAAAAGAGACACAGATGTACAGAACAGTCTTTTGGACTCTGTGGGAGAGGGAGAGGGTGGGATGATTTGGGAGAATGGTATTGAAACATGTATAATATCATATATGAAATGAATCACCAGTCCAGGTTTGATGCATGATACTGGATGCTTGGGGCTGGTGCACTGGGATGACCCAGAGGGATGGTACGGGGAGGGAGGAGGGAGGGGGGTTCAGGATGGGGAATATGTGTATACCTGTGGCGGATTCATGTTAATGTATGGCAAAACCAATACAATATTGTAAAGTAATTAACCTCCAATTAAAATAAATAAATTTATATTTTAAAAAATTCAGTGGAAAGTTTGCAAAATAAAATTGAAAAAGCTACCAGAAAATTGGAAACAGATGACAATATGGGAACTATGATTCCAATTACAGGTTAACCACGGAGGTCCCAAAACTACTAAAGGACTTGGAGAAAGAAAGAGCAGAAATTGGAGAGAAAGACATGATCACAGTAACAATGCAAGAAAATATTCCAGAATGGAGGCTCACAGGTTTGCAGACTGAAAGGTCCCAAAAGAGGCAAGAACAATGGCTGGATAAGAAGAGATTCAAACAAAGGCATATTATTGTTAAATTTCAGCATGCTGAGAATAAAGAGAAATTCCTTAAAGTTTCGGAGAAAATAACAACAAACAGCAACAGAAATAGGCAACTCTACTGAAAAAAGACATTTCCAAATCCAGACCAGAGTTTTCATACACAAGTGCTCATCAGAGCATCATTTCTGAAAAGGAAAGTAAAGGAAACAATCTATATGTCCAACTATAGGGGAACTAATTAAGGAAATTTTGCTGCATACAACAGTATAAAATCAGGACCCACACTTGTATAAACGGGACACAGTAAGCATTAAGCACAATAAGATTGAGAAAGATTGTTAAATTGGACTTCATCAAATTATGATAACTTCTAATAAAAGGTACTGTTAGGAGTAAAAAATACAAGCTACAAGAAAAATTTTGCTATATAAATTTGACAAAGGATTTATATCCAGAATATATAAATAATTTCTATGTATCAGCAGGAAAAGACAAGTCAGTTATTTTAAATGATCAAAAGACCTGAACAGGCACTTTGCAAAAGAAGGTGCCCTAAAGTGCAAGAAGCCCATGAAAAGGGGCCCAGATCAGCTTCCTACTGCTGCTGTAGCAGGGAACTACCACAAACCTGGTGACTTAGCGCAACACTCATTTACTACCTTGCAGTTCCGGAAGCCAGGAGTTCCCAATAGGCCTCCAAGGGCAAAAGCTGAGATATACTCAGGGCTGCGTTCTTTTTCAGGTTCTAGGGGAGAATCTGTTTTTTCCAGAGGCTGCCTTTATTCCTGGGCTAGTGGGGCCCCTGCATTTCAGTCAGTCTAATCCTTCTCATGCTGTTTCATTACTTACATCCCAACACCTTCTCCAATTCTCCTTCTACCCTCTTGCACTTATAAGGACCTTTATGATCACGCTGGGACTGCTGAGATAATTCAGGACAATCTCCCAATTCTAAAACCACATCAGTAATATCCCTTTTGTGACATATTCAAAGGTTCCAGAGATTAGGACACAGACATGTTCGGAGGGACACTGTTCTAACTACAACGTGCTCAACTTTATTGACCATCAGAGAGAATCAAATTAAAAACACAACGTGCCATACTAACCACGAGGATGGATTAAATAGAAAAAGACACGCAATATTAACTGTTGGCAAGAATGTATAGGAACTAGAACTCTCATACACTGCTGTGCAAAAATTAATATAATCACTGGGGAAACTTTTTAGTAGTTTATTTATTAAAAACTAAATATGTACATGCCCTATGATCTAGGTACACACCAAAAGACATGTTCAAGAATATTCAAAGAAGCATTACTTCTAGTAGCCTCCAAGTGGAGACAACCCAAATGTCCAGTACTAAGGAGAGTAAATTATATTCACACAATAGAATACTAGACAGATACCATGAAAAAGAATGAACTGTGTAACAACATGCATGAGTCTCATAGACAGACTTGGTGAGCAGTCAAGCACCACATAAAAGAGCATATATTATGTAATTTAATTTATATAAAGCTCACCACAGGGAAAACTTATCTTTATGAGAGGGGTCAGGAGAGTGCTTATCTTCTGGAGGAGATAATGATGAGGAGGTGACAGGCGACACACTCTGGAAAGCAGTAATGTTGTATTTCTTGATCTACGTGATAGTTGCATGGGTGTACTCACTTTGCTAAATTTCATCAAGTTGATCACTGATAATCTGTGTGCTTTCTAATATGTGTGTTCTTGAATTTTAAAGTTTATAAAAATGTAAACATATTTGGTATCAACTAAGGACAATTTTACCTTTCTGGTATTATTTTCAAATTTTTGTTTAATGATTACATATGGATATAATGGGGAAGACAGTATGGTACTGGCACAAAGACAGAAATATAGATCAATGAAACAAAATAGAAAGCCCAGAGATAAACCCACACACATATGGACACCTTATCTTTGACAAAGGAGGCAAGAATATACAATGGAGTAAAGACAATCTCTGTAACAAGTGGTGCTGGGAAAACTGGTCAACCACTTGTAAAAGAATGAAACTAGATCACTTTCTAACACCGCACACAAAAATAAACTCAAAATGGATTAAAGATCTAAATGTAAGACCAGAAACTATAAAACTCCTAGAGGAGAACATGGGCAAAACACTCTCCGACATAAACCACAGCAGGATCCTCTATGATCCACCTCCCAGAATTCTGGAAATAAAAGCAAAAATAAACAAATGGGATCTAATTAAAATTAAAAGCTTCTGCACAACAAAGGAAAATATAAGCAAGGTGAAAAGACAGCCTTCTGAATGGGAGAAAATAATAGCAAATGAAACAACTGACAAACAACTAATCTCAAAAATATACAAGCAACTTATGCAGCTCAAGTCCAGAAAAATAAATGACCCAATCAAAAAATGGGCCAATGAACTAAATAGACATTTCTCCAAAGAAGACATACGGATGGCTAACAAATACATGAAAAGATGCTCAACATCACTCATTATCAGAGAAATGCAAATCAAAACCACAATGAGGTACCACTTCACACCAATCAGAATGGCAGCAATCCAAAAGTCTACAAACAATAAATGCTGGAGAGGGTGTGGAGAAAAGGGAACCCTCCTACACTGTTAGTGGGAATGCAAACTAGTACAGCCACTATGGAGAACAGTGTGAAAATTCCTTAAAAAATTGCAAATAGAACTGCCTTATGACCCAGCAATCCCACTGCTGGGCATACACACCGAGGAAACCAGAATTGAAAGAGACACATGTACCCCAATGTTCATCGCAGCACTGTTTATAATAGCCAGGACATGGAAACAACCTAGATGTCCATCAGCAGATGAATGGATAAGAAAGCTGTGGTACATATACACAATGGAGTATTACTCAGCCGTTAAAAAGAATACATTTGAATCAGTTCTGATGAGATGGATGAAACTGGAGCAGATTATACAGAGTGAAGTAAGCCAGAAAGAAAAACACCAATACAGTATACTAACACATATATATGGAATTTAGAAAGATGGCAATGATGACCCCGTATGCAAGACAGCAAAAAAGATACAGATGTGTATAGCGGACTTTTGGACTCAGAGGGAGAGGGAGAGGGTGAGATGATTTGGGAGAATGGCATTGAAACATGTATATCATGTAAGAATCGAATCGCCAGTCTATGTCCAATGCAGGATACAGCATGCTTGGGGCTGGTACACGGGGATGACCCGGAGAGATGTTATGGGGAGGGAGGTGGGAGGGGGGGTTCATGTTTGGGAGCACATGTACACCCGTGGTGGATTCATGTCAATGTATGGCAAAACCAATACAGTATTGTAAAGTAAAATAAAGTAAAAATAAAAATAAAAAAAAGAAAGGAAATATTGAAGAAAAAAAAAAAATAGCAGAACTGAGATTCTGTGAGGTTCCCACCAAATCTAAGTACCATGTGTAATTTAAACACAGTGTAACTGAAAAACATTGGGCTGCTAGACATGCTGAAAATAATGACCTAGAATGAACTCATTCTTAAGGTGGGGAAGAAGAAATAAATGTTTGGAAGCCTAAACTACAAGTAGAGGATATTAAAGTTTACCTTCAAAACAGTTTATATACGATATACAAATTTTTAAAGCATTTCGGCTATCATTATGAAATCCCAAATTCTACTGCCCTTTTTTCTGCCCTTAATTCTGCCCTTTATAAACTTAATTATAAAATTCACATCCTATTTTTGATACTCTCTTACTGCCTTAGCCTGCAGAAAGCGAACTGAAGGCACTAGCCCAAAAGTCATCTGGCCAAAACCAGATGCCGTGTTCTCCCATTAAGCGAGATTCTTAAAAGGTTGTTTTTAATAGCACCCATGATTTTTAGTTTATAACTTCAACTAAGGATCATTTAACAATTATGCCCACTGAAAGCACTGGGGCAAACTTCTCTATGAAACGGAAGTAAATTTTCATTGAGTCTTTCTCTGGCACCGTATAGTTTTGATAATTTCTTATGTTATCTTACTGTTTATTTCTCCTGAGTTCTCTGTCAAATAGCCGTGATTTCTTTTTGGTGGTCTGCCAAAAATCAATAAACAATGTTACCCCTTATAATTTCTGTAATAAATTGCACTAAAAGGAAGTGAAACTTTCTTAACTGATAAATTATATAAAAAAAAACAGATGCAAAATTAGGGTAAGTAATAATAGCTCATTTCTGTAATCTATTTATTAATATAAAGTAGTATTCCTAAACAAATTTCTATAATTTAGTTATGAACAGACAACATTAATAACAAGATACTAATAGAAACAATAACTGTTCAACATTCTTCCAGATATACTTCAAGGGTTTTACCTCCCATAAACTCACATATTTCAAGGATAAATAAAACATTACAAAATCAATCATGCCAATTAGTATATTTTTGCTTAGGGCCCAGATAAAATAAAACAAAGAGCCTGAAATAATTTACTAAGTTCTCATTTCCCTTACCATTTCTATTCTTTATTGCTATATTAGCCCTAAATGAGAGTCAAGGTCATTTCATTGTGAGGGTTTCAGACATACATGGTAGTTTCCACATAGAATGGTGACAAACAAGGTTATAGGAGAAATCCACAGAGAGTTAAACCTTTTCTGTTATTTCACAAATATTTGTTTAGTTCTTATATCAGGATTTTTGGAACCCCTCCAAAAAGGCTAACCTAATTTTTTAAATTTATTTATTTTTAAATTGAAGGATAATTGCTTTACAGAATTTTGTTGGTTTCTGCCAAACATCAACATGAATCAGCCACAGGTAGCTATACATATGTCCTCTCCCTCTTGAACATCTCGTTGTTAACTTCCACTGTTCTGAATTTCTGGAAGCTTGCCTTGTAATAATATATTTTCTAGCTATCTATTTTTACTTGCTACCACTAAAATACCAGTCTAGAAGACCTTTACTTTATTATCCAGAAAGCACACTTGGTAGGAAAAGAAGGATGTCCCTTGCTAGACATGCTTCTTTTGTGGCTAAAGAAGGCAAAGTGGCCTGCTCTGAATGTGGGAGGACCTTAGACTCTCAAGTCACTGTACAGGATGGTCTAATTATAAAACATTTAATCCACCAACATGATGGGACTGGTGAAGTCCTAAAATTATTATCATTTGTATTTTACACATGGTTATGAAAACGCTGCATCTCTCCTTGATATTTCTTTAAAAAATCACTTTTTAAAACCCTATAGTAGTTAACATTCCTAAGAATGCTTCAGTGAAAAGGTCAAAGACGTGTGTTCACTCTGAATGAGCATAAGCTGTGGGAAATACATAGTCCCCATCCTGCAGTGTCTTTGAAGTGTATACAGGCCGGGAGACAAGTAACTTAGACATCCAGCAACTGACAACCTGTAACGACTATGGGGATGTTTTCCGTCCCAGGGGGACTGGCTCCGTGATACGGCACCTCTGCGTGATTACTCACGGCACGCTACTGCTCAATACTTTCACTGATTTATTTCTGGAAATATGGTTTCCACATTTTTGTGGCACCCAGAAGGAAAAACACCAAGCTGCTGAATTAGCTTCTGAGATTTGAGAGAGATTTAGAGGAAACTAGGTCACATATGGAATTAAATATACCTATAAAACAGATAATCATTTTCCATCTATTAAAATAAAATAACAAAAATATTATCATTTAAAGAGAAAATCCGCTCTAGCTAAAAATCCAAAACTGAATTATGTGAAATTTGACTCTGTAATTTCTGCCGTGTGGCAGAGTATAAGGATTAATAAACAAACCAAAAAAACCCCAAACAAATCTGTCTTCCTTTGTTTTTTGCTAAACCATTTAAAGAGTGTGCTGTATAAGTCTTGAAAAGAAATAATGAAACCAGATAAAATCACTATAAAGGAAAGGAAAGGAAAGGAAAGTGAAGTCGCTCAGTCATGTCCGACTCTTTGTGACCCCATGGACTGTAGCCTACCAGGCTCCTCTGTCCATGAGATTTTCCAGGCAATAGTACTGGAGTGGATTGCCATTTCCTTCTCCAGGGGATCTTCCCGACCCAGGGATCCAACCCAGGTCTCCCGCATTGTAGACAGACGCTTTACTATCTGAGCCACCAGGGAAGTCCAAAAAGAAATAATGAAACCAGATAAAATCACGAGCCTGTCCATAGGGAAACAGTAGGTAGATTTTCAACCTCTGATTTGTGGCTCCATGAAATCAGATACGTCTCTTGGTTAAGGATGCTTTGGGGAGGAAGACAGCTGGTGGTCAACTGGCATTTTTGTTCAATATTCCCCACTGAAACAGATGGCACCCTGGAGATGCTTAATCTCCCAGAATAGGTGCCTACGAGCAAGATGACTCTTAAGTCTTCCGGATCTCAGGAAGCATTTTGCCGAAGTCCATGGGAGTATAGCCCTAATTAGTCTCCACTTTCCTGCTGCCTCCATATTTGACTCTTACTCATTGTTTCAGCAATCTGAATTCTACCCCCACATGACCAGAATGAAAGTGCTCTTCCCGGGACCTCTTTGAGTCCCAGGCCAGGCCCCTCGCTTTGCTGGGTTCCACAGGAGCCCCTCTAGCAGCCCTCACCACCCGGAACACAGAAAGACAGGCATCTGCTTCCCTCTTCTCTTCCGTGGCCCTGCACTTCTGCAGCTCTTTCTGCGGCTCTGCCCCTTCTCAGCCTGCTTTGTGCTCCAGAATGTAAAGGTAAGGATGTATCCCAGGCTTATATCTTAGCTCTCATCCTTCTCACGCCTCATGCTCTCCTTAAATCTTACACATATGACGAGGACCATGATGGTCTCTGGTGGACATTCAATCAATATCTGTGAGAAGACTCTCACCTCTTCTGGCAACCACTCATACAAGAGGCCATCTAATCGGGATCTCCATTCAACCAACTTCTCTGACCGCCATGCCCGCCCCCTACCCCAGTGAATGGCTTAGAGACTACAACTTCCCTGAAAGGGTTGGAGCCTGTGACTCCGGTTTAACATTTAATTGTGACCCTGTAATTATGACTGTGACTCTGTCTGTAATTGTGACTCTGTCTGTCTCTCCCTTCTGGTTTATAGTCCCACATAACAGAAAGAACATGACTTTGGAGTCAGATGGGTTCAAATATGGGGTGTGTCAAGTACCACCTATGGAACTACACCTTTGAAATTCTGTAGGATTACAGGGGAAAATGTATACATGTAAAATATTTGTTATGCATCAATATATTTTTTTAAAAACTTACTCAGGGCCTAGTGAGGTCAGTTTCTTTGGGTTTTCCCCTTTATTTCTTTTAAACTCATTTTGTAAAGCTCCTTACGTGCTTTATTTAACTGGATTCTTCTAATAACCCATCAATACATCTAGAAGACACTGGGTGTGGCTAGATAAAAACTAAGAAGTGGTAGAATCAGATTCAAATGTAGGTCTCCTGGCTCTGGAGTCCTAGTTCTTTCCACCATACAAAGTGCCTCCAGTATGCTGGGTGGGTGGGGTAAAGAAATACACAAACGGAAAACCCCAGCATAACGTGAGAAGCGCTATGCGAGAGATATGGAGAAAGTGCTGCAGGTGTCCTGAAGAGAGAGACACTAGTTCTTCCTCAAGGAATCATGAAGGGCTTCACAAGACGGTGTGCTGGAGCTGCCTCTTGGACAACATGAACCTACTCGACAGACCAGGGAAGGCAGTCTAAGCAGCAGGGTCGTGTGCAGTCACAGAGAGATGAAACCATTTGGGTCACTGCAAAGCGTATGGTGTGGTGAGAGGAACAGTAAGGAAAGTGGGGAACAGAGTCGTGCTAGGAGAGGATGGAAGGAAGGTAGGGTGGGGCCAGGCCTGAGCATCTGAAGCCCTTTCCAAAAGTAATAGAGCTGGCAGGAGTTTTGAAGCAAGACAGAGATAGATCAAATCTGTAGTTTCAAAGGCTAATTCCAATGCTAGCCCACTGCAGCAATTCTGGAATCCAGGACCACTTGGGGAAGCTTTTTGTTTCTAATGACTTGGTTTGTTCCACTGTTGTGAGTGCTTGCTCATTTGGTTAAGGGGGTGTCTGCCAGGTTTGTCCATAGTACTTATTGCTTGTCCATTGTAAGTAATAAGTATCTCGAGGCAAAGTACTATGTAAGTATCATGTTCTTCAACTTGCATTGCTAGTTACATCATCTGTTGATTTTCTAACTCCATCGTTCCATCTGCATTTAATAGTTTATGTTCTACTCAACGGAGAGCCTTCTCTTCTTCCCATTACTTTTTTTATATCACTATAGATACATGGGTTTTTAATTTTATTCAGTGGATTATAATTAATGCTCAAATTATCCCAGGTGTGACCGATGGTGGTCCCTTCAAGCTGGCTCTTATGTCATTTTAACAACTTCCCTTATTTTCTGAGCACTGCTATACTTTACGTTTCAGACGCATCTTGCATTGTCCCTGCCCCAGGCCTAGAATCAGCCCTTTTTATAAGGAGTTCTAATTCTTTGCTGTGGCAAATGGTATTTAGAAACAAGTTCTGGGAGCTAGGTGTGTGCCTGCTAGTCACTGTTATTCAGTCCTCTCAGTGGGCAGAGCAAGGAAAGTGAGTGTGTGGGTGCATTACATATATATACACACATACACATATCTGTATTTCAGTGAAAATTTTCTTTAAAATATAGACTTTGGGTACTCATAGCTGGGCCTACCGAAGCAGAATCTTAAGAAACAGGCTCATAAATCTGCATTATTTTTAAGTTTAGGCAGATTTTCAAACAGAAGATTGACTAGAGGAGTGGTGGTAAAGGCACTAGTTAAGAAGCTACCAAAACTGTCCTGACATGGGTTGGACCAGGTGTGAAGTAGCAGGGGTGTGAACTAGGGTGGAAGCAGCAAGACAGAGACGATGTGATCAACTGGACTTGGGGCTGATGGATAATGGAGATGAAAGAGGAGGGAGTAACAGGCACTCGAGGCTTCCTGCCTGGAGAACTATTATTGCTGTGACCTGTTAACGCTGCCATTTACACAGACAGTGCTGAACACAGGCTTATTTCATTGAACACCTTCCCACTCATCTCCTATAATTTATATAAAAATCCAAGTGACATTCTGGGAAGAAAATAATTATGAAACATTATAGAATTTATATCTCTTCCATCATATTTTATCATATGGACTAAAACTTGAGTATTATCCAAGGCAAGAAGGATGACATGAATTCATTGTCAGCAGGCCAGGTTCCCACATAGATAAACACGGCCTGGCCAAAGTGAGTGCACTCCTATCTACTTATGCAAAATAGTAGACCTGGAAAGGCTTTCTATCAAGAAGCAATGTCTATAATGATATCTCTCGTATTTTTTTTTTTTAAGAGCTAGAGTTTGTTAGAGATAAGTCATTAAGCCGAAATGACTGCTTACTACCGGTGCAGCATAAAAGTTACTGGAGCGTGAGTGAAATGTATAAAAGAGAGGCAAGAAGAAAAGTAAAGCTAAAAGGAAATGGCCCTTGGAATTCTAACTGCTATAACAGAATGCTTAAAACCCAGATGAAACTACAACCCAGAAGAAAATAACCATTCCCAGTGTTTCTGTAGTAAAAGTAACTCATCAACTATCTTCTCATTGCTGAATCCGCAGGGCCCTTTCCTAGACTTACTGTGCTGTACTCCAGTGATACTACTGAGGGTCTCCTTGACACTGCCTCTGCTCTCAGCCTCCAGGCACTCCGCTCTCCTCCTATCGCTGTGACTATTCACATCATTCACATGCATCTTTATTTACTGATCACCTGAAAGCTGATCTTCCCCAAAATCCTAAGCCTGGCCTCTTCTTCCTCTACGTGCTCTCTGGGTTATCATATCCACTCCCGCATGCTCCCTGAAGCTCATGAGGCTCTCTCCTGAGCAGGAAAGTGAAAGTGTCACTCTTTCAGTCGTGTCTGACTCCTTGCAATCCCATGGACTGTAGCCTGCCAGGCTCCTTGTCCTGAGCGAGAGACTCACATAAACATAAAATCACCTCTTGGATGTTCCACAAACACTTCAATCTATATGTGTTCAAGGCTGAATTCATCATTCCCTGGTCCTGAACCTGCTCCTCATTCTGCTTCAGCGAATGATAACTGCCATCCAGCCAGTTGATTGTTAATCTTACACCTTCCTTCTCCTCTATCACCTATATACAGTCAGTCAGCAGGAATTCCGAGTCTCCAGAACACACTCATTGCCTTCTTTGCATACTATCATAACGACCTCATATATGGATTACTTTAAGTGCCTCCAGACTTTCTCTCCAACAATTCATCATTCACACCGTAGGCAGAGTAATCAAAACAGAGCCTAAATCTAATGATGCTCCTTTCTCCAGAAAACCTTCTCTGACCACCATCCACTCCCACATATGGGTTAGGTATATGCCGTGGGCTATCACAGACCTGAAGACATAGACCCAGCTGCTAACTTATTTATGAATATTGCCTTCATGATTCTAATTTCCTTGAGAAGAGATGCATATTACTCACTGTTGGGTCCCCAGTGTCTGGCACAGTACATGAGAAATTTGCTGTTGCTGTTTAGTCGCTAAGTCGTGTCCAGCTCTATTGCAACCCGGGGACTGTAGCCCATCAGGCTCCTCTGTCCATGGAATTTCCCAGGCACGAATACTGGAGTGGGTTGCCACTTCCTTCCTTCTTGCCATTTCTGTCTCCTACATTGGCAGGCGGAGTCTTTACAACTGAGACCAGGGAAGCCCACATGACACACAGTAGACACGTAAGAAATATTTGTTGTAAATCATTTTTTTTCCCTCTAATCAAGAGGTTCTTAACTTACAGCCCATGAACTCCTTAATAGAATTCAGAAGGGTTTATGTGTTTAGATGGACTAAAAGTTACTAAAAGTCTTTATTTTTCACTAACTTGTAACAGGCTTTAGTATTTCCTATCATTCAAAATGTAGGCAACAAACTATAGTAGTACCTGTGACCTTGTGATCAATAAAATCACAGATATTTTCATATAGTATTACGGTTGTTACAGATTTTTCAAACATCATGTATACCCATTACTACTCTGAATTTACAATAATTATTAAAACTGCTAGAACTTTCAATTGCATGAGTTAATAAAGTTAATAAAGAAGCACATATATCATGACATATTACAATATTTTTCCAACTGTATTTCAAAATAAATAATTTTCTTTCCAATCCTATTTATGTATTTTATTTTATGCGTTTATGTACTTTATTTTCTGCATTAGGAAATTCCATGATAGTGGGAGTCTAAATTGATTTATCCACTTTGGAAAAGGGTCTGGCAGCGCCCAGAAAAACTGATCATGTGTGTATCCCATGCCCCAGAAATATCCCAGAAATACATTCACTTGTACTAGAATGTTAATAGTAGTCAAAAGAAACCAGAAGTCACCCAAATGCCCACCTACAGTAGAATGGATAAACTATATTTCTACACAATGGAAAATGTGAAACTGAGAATAAACATGTAGAAGCAGAGACAAATCTTATAATGTTGATTGAAAGTAGCCAGACACACACAAAAATGCACACTGTACCATTCCTTTTAAAGGTGCAACACCAGGCAACACTAATCTACACTGTTAAAAGTCAGCATAGAGGTTACCTTTGCAGGGGGGGACTCTGACGGAAAGGAGGTGCTCAGGGGTCTCTGTGGTGCTGGTAAGGTTCTATTTCTTGATGTAAGTGAGGGTAACAGGTGCATTGGGGTTGTGAGAATTGATCCAGCTGTACACTATGATATGTACACTTTTCTGTATCTAGATTATACTTTGGTAAAAGGACAAACCAGAACAAAGAAACCTACCATTCAGAGATAGGATCCATAAGCTTCACAGTCTGTCAAAGGCAACCCCTTCAAAAAATCCTGTTCTAAGCAGAAATTCCAAGGAGGTGATCTCAAAACAAACAAAAGCAAACATATACTAGTCATTCATTTATTCATTCAATAAATACTTATTAAGTGTCTTCTACATACCAGGCATCATTTTGGGCACTGTAGGCAGGGCAGCAAACAAAAAACTCTGCCCACATAGAGCTCATATTCTAGTGAAGAGAGTCAACAAGGTTCAAAACAAAAAAGAACTAAGGGGAAACATGAAACAGGGATGAGTAATAAGGAGTGTGTTGGGGAGGAGTCTACATTTTAAATAGGGTAGCCAAGAAGGCCTCACTGAGAAAATGACCTTGAGCAGGGGCCCAATGGAGCTGAGTGAAGTCATGTAATGTCTAGAAGAAGGAGAAGCTAGACAGAGGGAAAGTGCAAAGGCCTTTGGGCAGTAGGGTACCTGGGCATTCCAACTGGGAGGCCAGTGTGGCTGAAGTGGAGCAAGGGATGGGGAGGAAATAGATTAGATCATGCAGGTAACAGAAGGTCAAATCCCCAAAGAGGCTTCAGTTCAGTTCAGTCACTCAGTCGTGTCCAAATCGTTGCGACTCCATGAATGCAGCATGCCAGGCTTCCCTATCCATCACCAACTCCCAGAGTTCACTCAAACCCATGTTCGTCAAGTCAGTGATGCCTTCCAGCCATCTCATCTTCTGCCCCCTTCTTCTGTCCCCTTCTCCTCTTGCCCCCAATCCCTCCCAGCATCAGAGTCTTTTCCAATGAGTCAACTCTTCGCATGAGTGGCCAAAGTACTGGAGTTCCAGCTTTAGCATCATTCCTTCCAAAGAACACCCAGGACTGATCTCCTTTAGAATGGACTGGTTGGATCTCCTTGCAGTCCAAGGGACTCTCAAGAGTCTTCTCCAACACCACAGTTCAAAAGCATCAATTCTTCGGCACTCAGCCTTCTTCACAGTCCAACTCTCACATCCATGCATAACCACTGGAAAAACCATAGCCTTGACTAGACCGATCTTTGTTGGCAAAGTAATGTCTCTGCTTTTGAATATACTATCTAGGTTGGTCATAACTTTCCTTCCAAGAAGTAAGCGTCTTTTAATTTCATGGCTGAAATCACCATATGAAGTTATTTTGGAGCCCCCCAAAAACAGTCTGACATTATTTCCACTGTTTCCCCATCTATTTGCCATGAAGTGATGGGACCAGATGCCATGATCTTCGTTTTCCGAATGTTGAGCTTTAAGCCAACTTTTTCACTCTCCTCTTTCACTTTCATCAAGAGGGTCTTTAGTTCCTCTTCACTTTCTGCCATAAGGGTGGTGTCATCTGCATATCTGAGGTGACTGATATTTCTTCTGGCAATCTTGATTCCAGCTTGTGCTTCTTCCAGCCCCAGCATTTCTCATGATGTACTCTGCATAGAAGTTAAATAAGCAGGGTGATAATATACAGCCTTGACGTACTCCTTTTCCTATCTGGAACCAGTCTGTTGTTCCATGTCCAATTCTAACTGTTGCTTCCTGACCTGCATACAGGTTTCTCAAGACGCAGGTCAGGTGGTTCTGGTATTCCCACCTCTTTCAGAATTTTCCACAGTTTATTGTGATCCACACAGTCAAAGGCTTTGGCAGAGTCAATAAAGCAGAAATAGATGTTTTTCTAGAACTCTCTTGCTTTTTCGATGATCCAGCGGATGTTGGCAATTTGATCTCTGGTTCCTCTGCCTTTTCTAAAACCAGCTTGAACATCTGGAAGTTCATGGTTCACGTATTGCTTTAGCCTGGCTTGGAGAATTTTAAGCCTCACTTTACTAGCATGTGAGATGAGTGCAATTGTGTGGTAGTTTGAGCATTCTTTGGCATTGCCTTTCCTAGGGATTGGAGTGAAAAGTGACCTTTTCCAGTCCTGTGGCCACTGCTGAGTTTTCCAAATTTGCTGGCATATTGAGTGTAGCACTTTCACAGCATCATCTTCCAGGGTTTTAAATAGCTCAACTGGAATTCCATCGCCTCCACTAGCTTTGTTCATAGTGATGCTTTCTGAGGCCCACTTGACTTCACACTCCAGGATGTCTGGCTCGAGGTGAGTGATCACACCATCGTGATTATCTGGGTCGTTAAGATCTTTTTTGTATAGTTCTGTGTATTCTTGCCACCTCTACTTAATATCTTATGCTTCTGTTAGGTCCATACCATTTCTGGCTTAGAGGCCATTATAAGGACTTCTACGCTTGCTCTCAGAGTTCTGAGCAAGAATTAACATGACTTGACTTATGTTGCAGCGAGATCAACTGGCTTCTGTGTTGAGAATAAAATGGGAGAGGCAAGGATGGAAGCAGGAAGGAAACAGTGGTTGAGAGAAAAGATGCCATGAGAAACACAAACATACGCACACACACAGACACCTTATTACTGTTGTCTGCAGCTCCATAACACTTCACTCCTAAATATCCTAGCACATTTCTCCTAAGACAAGAACCTTTCCTTACGTAACTGCACTGCTACAATCAAATTCAGAATTTTAATGTAAACACAGTGCTATTTCCTAACATATACTTCCATGTTCAAATTTCACCCATTGTCCCAATACTGTCACTTATAGCAATCCCTAACCACCTCAACCAACCCTGAATATTCATTGGAAGGACTGATGCTGAAATTGAAGCTCCAGTACTTTGGCCACCTGATGTGAAGAGCCAACTCATTGGAAAAGACCCTGATGCTGGGAAAGATTGAGGGCAGGAGGAGAAGGAGGCGACAGAGGATGAGATGGTTGGATGGCACCAATGACTAGATGGACATGAGTTTGAGCAAACTCAGGGAGGTGGTGAAGGACAGGGAAGACTGGCGTCCTGCAGTCCATGGGGTTGCAAAGAGTCAGACACGACTTAGTAACTGAACAACAACTAACCACCCCAATCTAGGATCACATATTACATTTACTTCTATCCTTTTAGTCTCCTTTAAACTGGAACAGTCCCTTACTTCCTTGTGTCTTTTATGAGAATAAGTTTTGGGTGTTTTTTTTTTTTTGCAAAGTGCCAGGCAAAGCATGGAAATAGATCTTCACCAGCAGGTAAACAGCTGCTGCCCCAAGCCTCACCTGCCTCAGCTGAGGTGTCCGAACTAGCTCCAGGAAGCCTCCTGTGTGTGCCATCAGGCCATCTTTCTGGTACCTGCTAGCATCAGCCCTTATTCCTACATGCTCCCCTCTTCCTCCAGCCCTACCACCAGACCCCAGCAGGAGAGTGAGCACTCTTAGCAGGAGCACTGGCACCCCAGTAGACAGATGCTTGATGTACACCTAGCCCCCCAAGACTGGTCATCAGCCAATGGCCAGTATTTCCCAGGGACATCCTCCATGGCCTGTTATAAGAACTAAAAATTCCATGATGTATTCAGTCACCAGAATTTTGTTTTTAAAACTTAGTATCATTTTCCTGACTTCTTCTTGACTCAGCTCAGTACTTTTCATCATTGTTCTGCTCCAAAAACCCATTTGCTACCTCCTCTTCTAATCCACCTCCTACAGTGGAGTTGCCATTCATTCTTTCTCAGTCTATACCTCTCTTATTAGACAATCTTCCTTAAAAGGGCAGCCCTTTGAAACCTAGGCCCACCTTCCAGGCTACAGCTGATTGAATTGGTAGACATCCTGGCCCTGCCAACCCCGTGTGGCCAATCAGATTCTCTTTCCTGGAACTCTGGAATTCAGGCTCACAAGACCTAATCAATTGGTTTTGTAGGGCCAAGCTGCATAATCTAGTACAGTGAGGAGGTTAAGATGGCTTTTTGGGGGGACGGCGACGTGTAAAATGGATCACTCAGTTAAGGAGCCAGTCTGCAGTCAGAGAAAATCAAAGCACATTTTATCCAGAGAGAAGCAGAGATGTGATTTCCTGTGATACATGCTTGCAAGAGAAAGAAACAGGAAAAGACTAGCTGCCTGATAACTGTGCAGTGTATGAGAGGCCAGCAATATACTCTATAACTGAGTATCAAAAGATTCTCTTCTCACCTTGTGATCCCCTCCTTAACTCTTCGTTTGAGAAAATTTCAGTCTCTTGCAACTGATGATCTCTTATTTAGAAGGCATCTCATCACTGGTGGATCTTATCTTACTCTTACCCATAAAATCAATTCATAATGAACACAGAAAAATGTTTTAGTGACATTAGTAAACAATATGTAAACTAAACAAGAATTCTCAATAACCTCAGAACAATTCTCTGACCAGCCTATATATGTACTACCAGTCCAAAGAAAGCATCTTTCCTCTCAGGGAGGCAGAGCTGGCCTGCCACCCCCCTCCTTCATGCTGATGGGAAGGGGAACGGCAGAGAATTAGTGGGCAATCCTAGAATCCTTCAGCTCCTAGGCTGAGGCCATCCAGGTGTCTGCCTCCCATTGAGAGAAGAAAGGGGTGAACTGGTAAAGAGGTCAAGGTCAAGAGGTCTGACCACTCCCTTTGTTTTCCAGACAAACTCTACCTACTCAGCTGCCTCAGTAGGTAGGTCTCAGTAAGTCTGTCTCCAACAGCAAGACTGAAGACTATAACTTCATTTTCAAAACTCAGGATCTCTGGAAGTAAACAAAGTCAACATACAGATTGCTGCTGGTCCTTAAACCAGCAGTTGGTAAAAACTGCACCGACTCCTCAATGTATAAACAGTTATACTGTTTAAATATATAAAAAGCTACATATCTTTCATAGGATATAACAGCATCTCTACAAATGCAAAATGGTAACCAAAGCCTCAAATTTCTGTCATTTCTAGGTTAATCTTTTTAATGATTGCTTGTTTCTGGGTCCCCAGATTTTCAGTATCTTCCATAGGAGAGGAATGGGCTGCCTGGTATGGAAGGTCAAAGGCTATAGGCATCCAACACAATTCATTGGAAAAAGAAACGTCTTCTCAACAAATGGTGTTGAAACCACAGGATATCTGCATGCAAAAAAAAGAAGTTGGATCCTCCATCTCACACCATGTATAAAATTTAAATCAAAATGGATTATCTGTCTAAATGTCAAAGCTATAACTATAAAACTCTTAAGAAGAAAACAGAAATAAATCTTCATGACCTTGGATTAGGTGATGGTTTCTTAGATATAACACTGAAAGTGTAAGTGACAAGAGAAAAAGAAGCTGGATAAAGTAGACATCATCAAAGACAAACTGGACATCATCAGAATCTTAAACTTTTGTGTTTCAAAGGACATCAAAGAAGTGAAAAGACAGCTTACTGAATGGGAGAAAATACTTGAAAATAATATATTAGATGAGAGGCTTACATTCAGAATATATAAAGAACTCTTACAACAATAAAAAACAAACAAGGCAATTAAAATGAGCAAAGGATCTGAGCAGACATTTCCTGCAAAGAAGGTACACAAACGGTCAAAAATTTATGAAAAAGTAATCAGTATAATCAGTTCTTAGGGAATGCAAATTAAAAGCACAACAAGATACCACTTCTCACCCACAGGGTGGCTATAATCAAAAAGACAGTAACAAGTGCTGGCAAGGATATGGTGTCACTGAGAATCTCATATGCTGCTGATGGGATTGTCTGCAAAACAATTTGGCAGTACTTCAGGAAGTTAAACTTAGAGTTACCATATGATATAGCAACTCCACTCCTAGGTGAAATATACTCAAGAGACAAAAACATGTCTACACAAAGGCTGTGGACACACTCTTCCACTGCCCACAGGGACACACTAGCCATCTCCTTAACTTGTTCCAACCAATTCTTGCTTGTTTTTTTCTAAGAAAGAACACTAGACTAGGTGACAACTTAATGAAAAAATTGATTCTGTTAATTTAAGAATTTAATAAATGAGTCATATAAATATATATTTAAAAATCTATTTCACAAGCTAGCAATATCTTCTAGGTTGAAAAAAACAAACCACTGATCTACTGAGCTCTGAAACATGTGAATGAGGTCCCGAACATCTTGCTGCACAGTAGACTAGCAGCATCAACATCAACTGATGGGAGCTGGTTAGAAATGCAGGATGTCAGGCCTCACACCAGGCTTACTCAGCTACATGTGCCTGGGTGACTCCTATGCACAATGATATTTGCAAAGAACTGTTTGCTGTCAAGGACTTTAATTACATTTAAGACCAATCCACATATGACAAATCAAGTTAAACCTACAAGAGGAGGCTGACGGCTGAAGATGTGTAGTCTGCTGGCTAAAGGATGGCTTTCCATATGGCTCTGCCTCCTGGGGAAGGAGTCAGTCCCAGAAGCAAAGCCAGCAAAGTAAACCCTCCCAGCAGCTTCCTTTTCCTTGTTTGGTGGCAAATACATCACTTACATCACAAAGGTGTCCAGAACCACCTCCTTGCAGGTAGGAGAGCCTCTAGGACAGCCCTGCCCAAAGATGCTGCCATGGAATAGGTTTCACTTACCACAGTATAATCTACATTCCTGTGGACCACTGGCGGTAGGGCCTATATAATTCTTTATGAGAGAGCATACTCCGGGGTCATGTTTTTCAAGCTGTGACCCATTATATAGTAGCCATATTTTAAAAATAAAACCTTGGTCATATATTCTGAGTTAAAAGGGATCTATGATATGATATGAGCAAGTATACTCATAACAATAACTGAATGGAATATTTGTGAGTGTCCTGGGAAATCTAGGACATATGGTGGCAAAACCCATGAGGCATTAATGACCTGGATGAGAATTACTATGACCTTGGTCTTTCTCTGGATATCTAGACCAGAATTCCGGCCATACCAGGTTCTTTCCCATCCTGGTACCTTTGCACGTAACCTCTCTTCTCCATCACATCTTCACTTACCTGCCCCTTCTCATCCTTCAGAGTTCAGCTTAAACACCATCTCCTTAGAGCACTGCTCTGGACACCTTATCTAAAGTAGCTCCCACACCCTTCTTGACCTAGTTCCCCTCTGTGGTCATTCCCTCCTTAGTACTTAGCACAATCTGTATTCACCTTGCTGTCTTGTTCACTGTTGGCCTCCTCCATCAGAATGCGGGTAAGAACTTGGTCATGCTCAATGCTGCACCTGGTATATTCTAGATACTAGTTTTTGATTAAAAAGTAAATGAAAAAGTAAAAATTACCCAGTTTAGAGAATAAATAAATCTTAATAAAAATCACCAGACTGATAGCTTATTAACAAGAATAACAGTAAAATCATTTATGAAAGACCAGGCAAGTATACTGGAGTGGGTTGCCATTTCCTTCTCCAGGGGATCTTCCCAACCCAGGAATCAAGCCTGGTCTCCTGCACTGCAGGCAGATTCTTTACCAACTGAGCCCTTTCATTACATGATCATGCCAGTGAACAAGCAAGTGAGATCTGATGAATGGAGGATGAGCGACTGCTTAAATCTCTTTCCCTCTCTGAGCTGTACCTGTAAAATTAAGGCTCTCAGAGTTGTGGGTGAAGGGATTCCTCTGTGTGTGTGTGTGTGTGTGTGTGTGCGTGTATGCAGTGTCTGGTACAGAGCAGGCACTCAACTCAATACAGGTTTGATTCTTTATAGTTACCCCTAAGTTTCCCTTATTCAAACTGGTCAAAGGACTGAAGAATATGAAATCAGATCTCCAGGCCTTCATGTGAATCTGTTTGCCCAACACCCCAAGCCCAACCATGGCTGTTACACCTCTCTCTTCAAATTCAACAAGTGCAATTGTGTGTACTTGCAGTACCAGATAATTTTAGCCATGTCACAATTGAGATTTTTTTTTAAAAGTTTTTTTTAACATCTCCAGTAGTTCACTGTTTCAGGTCATTGCTTCAAATGTGGTGATGTTCTAAGATGAACCTGAACATGGTTCCATTTCTAGACAGAGTTCTAGTGATCTACTTCAAACAGCCTTCTGTAAAGCACAAAACTGGAAAACAAGAGTTACAAGGAGTCATGAACTGACCGAGTTCTGGTTAGAAACAGGGCACAATAGTAGAGACCATAGTGACTAAGAAAAATTAAAGAGTGTGTAAAGCAGTGAAGTGATAGCTCTGGGCTTTGGAATCAGACTGACTTGGGTTCCAAATCCCATCCTACAATCTGCTAAATATTGACCATGGGCAACATCTTTAACCTCCCTCTGCCTTGGTTTTCTCATCAATAAACTGAGGCTAACCACAGTACCAACATTATAGCACTGAGTCTGCACTCAGGAAATGTTGGTTCTGCTTATTAAATTCATTCTTAGCTTCAAGAATCTTATATACATTTACAAATGAAAATATTCGGAGCGAAGGAATGGCACTAAATGATACATATCAAGTGAGCAGCATTGGTCACAAAAGATGCAAAACTTTAGGAGTGCACGGCACTTCTTCATCCAAGGGTGGTAAAAGGGTTCATGGGAGAAGCGAGATTGAAATGGATGGGGCACTTAAGACAGAGATACAAACAGGCTCCCTGCCGCGACCACTTCCTATTTGCCAAACACTGTGGGGAACCTTGTATGTTATCTCCATTAGCTACAAGTTAGATAACTTTAAATCTCCACTGCACTGATGACAAGCTATTTTATTGATGACAGTTGAGACTCACAGAGATTTAGAAATTTTCCCATCACCCAGCTGGTGGCAGATCTAGGTTCAAATCAAATTTGTTTGACCAAAGCACATGTCCCCAACCACTATGCCACTGGGGAAAGGGACTGGGAAGAGATGGATGAAGGGGGTGAGAAACCGTTCCAGCATGAGGCAGGAAAGCACAGAGTCACGGAAAATAAAGGTATAAAGGTAGGTTAACACCAAAGAGAAAGGAAAACTCAGGAGTTTGGACTTCAGACTGTGGACAATGAAGAATCACTGTTTTGTTTCTGGTGTATGAGTGTGTTTTTAATTAAATACTGTACTACTGCTATCGTTGCTGCTAAGTCACTTTAGTCGTGTCTGACTCTGTTGTGACCCCATAGATGGCAGCCCACCAGGCTCCCCCGTCCCTGGAATTCTCCAGGCAAGAACACTGGAGTGGGTTGCCATTTCCTTCTCCAAGGCGTGAAAGTGAAGTCGCTCAGTCGTGTCAGACTCTTAGCGACCCCCTGGACTGCAGCCCACCAGGCTCCTCCATCCATGGGATTTTCCAGGAAACAGTACTGGAGTGGGTTGCCATTGCCTTCTCCACTGCTATTGTTACTAAGAGCATTTACTGAGCACCAACTAAGGGCAAGGACCCACACTAAACTATCTGCATATATTATTTCTAATAGTTACCTATTTGAAATTGAAATTCTGCAATTTAGTTGTTGGTAATTCCTTTCTTACAAACAAATGAGGCCCTGAGAGGTCAAGTCACTCACCTAGATGCCTCTAGTAAACAGGAGAGTGGATTCAAACACAAGTGGGTGTGAAATCAAAGTCAGTGAGTGTCCTTTCCCCTAATGTGGTACTGCAGAAAAACCTCCCTTGCAATAGAGAGCCAGGAAAGAAGAGAAATGAAAATGGAGACAGGGGACTAGTCAGACACAAAATAGGGTCCCAGAATAAGGGAGAAATGTCTCCACTGGAGTCACCATGAAAATGATCGGGAGGAGACAGACAGTAAATCTGTGCATGACCTTTTCTTTCATTTGCTCCAGTTCTGTGTCATGGTCTGCTACCTGCAGCAGAAACCAAGTTAGTAATTATTCCTGCCTCGATTACTGTCCTTGCCTTCAAGCCCCGATTTGAGTGCTTCTGTTGCTTTAAGCATCTTCCCATCACAATGCTATCAGAGCTAAAATATGGCATCATCCGCTAATCTGTTATCTGTATTGAAGGGTAATCATTCAAGAGAATAAAACTAAGCCTCCACATCCAATAAATCACATTATGCTTCACATATCAACATTTTTAAAAATCTGACTTAAACACATAGTCTCTCAAATCAGGAGGACACATATGCTGAGCTCTAATGAGCTCTGCCAAATCCTACATTATTATTGAAGTTCATTGTGATCTCAGAGATAATACAGTTTTCTAAAATGGAGCATGGTATCAATATTTGTTTGGCTGCTTTCTAGTTAGGATTCTAGGGAAAGTAGCACAATAAATAACGCTGTAGAAAATGTATGCATTATGAATATATCATTCAAACAAATGCAAAATCTATGTGGATGATTACTTATCTTGTTTGGTGGAATCAAGGGTTAGAAGTTTTAATATTCATGTCATGATTCCAAAACACCCCAAATATTTTTGCACTAAAATCTTAGCTTTAGTCCTCCTCATTCAATGACAAACATTAATATTTTAAATAGAAAATCAGTAGTATAACTAGCTCTGCGGAAATGAGTTGAAATTCATAAAGCTAAAAGAATACAATTTCTTCTCCATATGTATAGTTAATACATTAATATTCCTAACATTTTACAATATTAATTTCAAACATCTAATATGTTCCTGGGAATAAAATTATGAAGGAAATGGTACTAAGAGTTCCATATACTAAGGATGAAAACAAATATGGTTTATATACTACCTTCACCAGATAAAGATATTTACATATATAAGATAAAGCAAAATAACAACATAAATATTTTGTATTCTCTAATTTTACAGCTCCCGATTATATAACGATCTGTGATTTGTGTTTTTTAATCTATTTGGCTTAATTTTATTCCTATGTGCAAACACATAGATGGATATTAAAGACCTCTGCTCTCCTACACATATTCAGACCCAACCGAATAACATGGAAAATTTAGTCCTTTCTCCGCAGGCAGCCTTGCTACTATGTCACTATTCAGCATACAGATATAACTGCCTTAATAAACAGAAACCAAATCATCAGGGTTTTTTTTGTTTTCAACAACTGAAGCTCCCTGCAAATCCAGTTAGATGAATAAATTCATTCACCTTTTCTTCAAATCTGAGTGTTTCTTCCACTAAGTCAGATACCACAACAACCCCACTAGTCCAGCAGTCTGTCATAATAGCGGTTTACTGCAACTCCACCCTTTTCCCACCTTCAGGTTCACAGCACATCTATTTTTTTTTCCTGCTAGAGGAAAAAAATTAAGATTAAGAGTTCAAATCCTCAAAGTAGTTCAGTGAACTGTCACATTACTATTATTTAACCACAGGGAATTTCCTGTTTAACTGCCACTTTCTCCCTTCCCCAAAGGACTACATCTTATTTTGATGGTGTAATGGAAAGTATTGTGTTAAGAAAGGGCAAAAACATAATGGGTTTTAATTTTTAAACGTCTAACCTTTTCATGAGTCACTGTTAATCATTGGCACCTGTGACTTTAATAATCAGCTTGGAATTACAGCAGCAAAATCTCCAGGACAGAACTAGGTAAGAACGCCCCAATCACAACCATTATCACAGCAGGGAGAGAAGAAAGCTCTTCTATCAAATGTGACATGAAGAAAGTTTTAAAAGTCAGTTCCACCAAATCTCAAGAACAGCAGAGCTCCTAGTACTTAAAATCTTCATCTTTTAAAAGTCAGCATTTTTAATAGATATATTTTCCACTATATCTTAATATAGAAATATAGTTTTTTACTTTCTGTAACATTTTCTTTCAACTTTAGGGCTTAAGGAGGAAAACGGCTCCAGAAAAATCACAACAGTACAAAGCGGGGAGAGGGGAAGCGAGTCTTCTAAAGCATCCTTCCCGTGGAGTAATTAAGACCACTAACATTATGCCACTGAACCATTTATTTCATTATGAAATGAGACATAGAGTACAAGTGGCAATATTCTGAAATGTGATGGAGGTTGTTCTACATCAGTGAACACACAAGTCTGGAAGGTATAAATACGGTCTCTGTCAGCTGTAGTCCATCCTCAGCAAGTTATTTTCCCTGTGGGCTGAGGCTCCCATATTGTGGAAACCTTCCCCAACTGCCAAGGGCTGAAAAGGAATTCCCTGTGAACAGCATCTGGACCACACCTTGTATGGTCACAGGAGAAGCTGACAAGGGCTGGAGAAAGATGCATCTAGTCCAAAGATGAGAGGACAGGGCTAAAAATCAAAATATATCCCTTTACAATTTAATAAGGAGGACCTTCTAAAATGGCTATTCATCCAGTTTTGTCTTCACCAGTCCAAGCCATTCACTACTAGATGTTGGTCATTCTGTGGGCTGGAGGGTAGGGTTTTGTTGTACAGAAACTGCCAGTCTTTTATACCCTCAGTGATGGTGTGGAAGCATCCATTTAGTGTATAAATACAATTCTCGGCACTAAGTCACTACCAAGTGAAATATTAAGAGAACAAACTCCCCTCCCACTGCAGAAATTTCCTAGTTTCCAAGCATCTGGAAAGAAGATCCCAAATTACCTTTAGCAAAATTTCCTTTCGGTTTTTTTTAATTATTATTATTTTCAATCCTCTTACTTGCTGAGCAACCTTCTAAAGAGCCTCCCAAAGATGATACCCACAATTCAGGTTATTGGTCCTAAATTTTCCTAGTAAGGGAGGGAAAGAGAAGTATTTAATATCTCCCTAGGATCCTTCCACTTGTAGCAGGAATGAACACCTAAAAAAGCACCAGGACACTTAACTCCTTAGTGATTTAAAAAGCCTTGCTGAGCAACAGAGAAAAGAGATTTCTCCCTCCCCACCTGCACCCTTACCCTGCTTCTGCCCTAGCCTTAGAATCAGCAGCCCTTCTGTAATTCCCTGAGGTACCAGAGAGTCTCCTTATTCCAAGGGGCGCCCAGATCTGACTCCACGAAATCCCAGTCAGTCATCCTTCTTCTCACCCTTCCAACCTCCACACCCAACCCCTCCACACCGCCCCAGGCCACCTCCTTACCTGATAATGTCGTCGTTGTGTCCCAGGAAGAATTTTTGGCTGTGCTCGCGGGTGTTGTAAACCACCCCGACCCCAGCCACAAAGTAGACCACCTCCTTGCCGGCGGTGTAGTACAGGTTGTTGCGGCACTGGTGACCCCGGTACCCGTACACCCACTCCAGCCGGAGCTGGCAGCTGGGAGCTGTCCGATCCGCCATGATAAGCCGACCCCACTACCCCCCCGGGCCCCCCGCGCACCGGTCCGCGGCCCCTGCGCGCCGGGTCTGTCCTCGCCAAGTCTCGGGCTGCGGAGGACCTGCAAAGGGCTCAGCGTGCAGCGCCGGGCGCTGATTTCCGCGGCGACGCACTCACACAGACCAGCACGCCGGCCGCCACCATCATCCACCGCCGCCGCCGGAGACGAGCCGCCGGTGCACGGCCGCCAGACCCCGCCGGGCGCCCCGGCTTCCTCTCCCCCGGGCTAGGCGTCTTCGCCCGCGCGCGCGCGCCCGCGCGCCTCACTGCACCTGCGGGCTTCGGCCCCCGGGAGAGGTTCTTGGGAGGGTCACCCCGCCTTTTAAATCAAGGATCTGCATATCCAAACACTGATTACCCAGTTCGCTCACTGAAGTTTGCAGTGCGCGGGGCGGGGGCCTCGCAGCAGGCGGCGGGATTTATTCTGTGACAGCTTTAATTTGACAAGGAACTCCGGTAAGCTTTGCCATCGCCATCCTCGGATCCGAAACTGACAGTCTACATCCAGGAGGCGAGAGCCAGGAAGAAAGAAACAGATATTTTGCATAAGTCACCCAGTCCAAGCAAATGATCCCCAAACTAAACCAAGTTTTTTGCAAATTGTCAACTATTCCTCTTTTCTCTCTCCAGATCCATCTCTTCCCCCCCCCCCACCCCCTCGAAAGATCCATCCTTTTAATGATACGAAATATGCCCTAAATGCTGCCGGGTGGTGGTTACTGATACGATTTGAAAGAACATTTGCAGTTTCCCCATTAAGCCAGGGAAAACATGCAATGGTCATCTTTTAGACGCTCCAGTTAGTTGTGTATATATTCAGAATTTATATCTTCCATGAACCCTCTCTTGGCCGAGAAAACCAGAACGAACTTAGCAGCTCTCACTAATCAGGAACTCCAGTGGCAAGCTTCATAAAGATTTTTTTCTGAATCGGAGGAAACTGAGACACTGTAGCTGGAGGCAGGAAAACACAACCTATAAACGCTCTCAGTCCAGAAGAAATTAAATAATTAACAAGTGACCAAAATCGTGTACCTCTCCCCGGAAACGTTTGCGATACCTATGGGGTCCTGTGGGCTCAAGGGTCTCGTCTCTAAGCCCGGCGTGGGGAGGAGCGCCCGCGGAACCACTGGGGACAGCGAGCCCCCACACACACGCGCACACACGTCCCAGGCATTGGTCGATGCCCACCCGAGGGATGCCAGCCCCCGGGGACACCCCGGCCTGCGCACAGAGCCGCGGCGGCTGCGTCCTGCACTCCTCCCACACCCGATCCAGGCTCGCCTGCGGAGCATCCCAGCTCTCCCGCCTCTAACCTCTGCTCTGAAACGGCGCCGCCAGCACGTCCTGGATCTCACAGAGCAAGCGAAATCCTCTGCTTGCCCGCCCCCCGCCCCTTTCCCCGCCTCCCGCACCGAGGACTGGCTTCGTCACTGGGACGCCACCGGAGAGAGGTTCTTCCTCCACTCTAGGCTCCGGGGGCGGGGCCACACCGCCGCTTTCGGGGACCTAGGCTGGCGGGTTACTAGGCGAAATCTCGGCGCTTGGAAACGGCGACGCCCCGGAGCGCTGGGTCCGCCCCCTCCCTTTACCGCCCACATTTTCCCCCCCGATGCACTCTGGGAAATGTAGTCTGCTCCACGAGGCCTCAGGCAGGGAACACGCGGTGCCAAACCACGAATTCCAGGATTCCATGCGCCCAGAGTGGGCCACATAGAGGCCGCTAACCACGTCCCAGGTGCTTGCGATTCTGCAGAGCAGAGGTGGACACACCAAGCACAACCTCTGGGTCGCGCCCTGAGTTCCCTAGTGACTGAGCTACTGGGCCGCGTGCGTGTATATCTAAAAAGAAAAGCAGTGAAGTTGGAATAAAGACCAAACCATCTCTATACCGGGAGAAATATCAATAACCTCAGATATGCAGATGACGCCACCCTTATGGCAGAAAGTGAAGAACTAAGCCTCTTGATGAAAGTGAAAGAGGAGAGTGAAAAAGTTGGCTTAAAGCTCAACATTCAGAAAACGAAGATCATGGCATCCGGTCCCATCACTTCATGGGAAATAGATGGGGAAACAGTGTCAGACTTTATTTTTCTGGGCTCCAAAAATCAATGCAGATGGTGACTGCAGCCATGAAATTAAAAGGCGCTTACTCCTTGGAAGGAAAGTTATGACCAACCTAGACAGCATATTCAAAAGCAGAGACATTACTTTGCCAACAAAGGTCCATTTAGTCAAGTCATGGTTTTTCCGAGTCATGTACGGATGTGAGAGCTGGACTATAAAGAAAGCTGAGCGCCGAAGAATTGATGCTTTTAAACTGTGGTGTTGGAGAAGACTCTTGAGAGTCCCTTGGACTGCAAGGAGATCCAACCAGTCCATCCTAAAGGAAATCAGACCTGAATATTCTTTGTAAAATCATGTTCTAAGGATACACATCCTGAAGCATTTAGGAAAAAAATGTTAAATCTACAACTTACCTTCAAGTGATTCAGAAATATGTTCTCTATGCACACACAAACACACAAATATGCATGCACAGGAGAGATAAAGTAAATATGGCAAATATTAGCAATTGCTTAATCTGTGTATCTTTTTCTGTATGTTTGAAATTTTTTATTTTATAATATAAAAATTTATAAATTAAATTTTTATATTATAAAAGACTTGGAAAATGTTTCTCAAGGATCTAGGCAGAAACAAAAGTGAAGGAAGGATGTAGAGATCAGGCTGGCCTCTCATTCTGTACTGTAATCTCCATTGCTGGAAAAAATGGAGCAGTATTTATAAGTTCTGATAGAGAAGGATAGTGTGCAACATTAGAATTATACCTAGCTAAATTAGGTGTGAAAAAACAGGCAGACATTCTCAGACTTTAAAGAACTTCAGGGCAGATTTTAGCCCTTGTGACAGTTATAATGAACTTCAACGATGAGCGGCTAAAGAACACACATAAGCCATTTAAAAAAGTAGAAGTTTCTCTATCACATAAAAAAACAATTGGAAGTATAGCAGATTAAGGAAATTGTCAGACACCCAGAATCTTCCCATCTTTTTCCCATCTTGTTGTTATACATTAATACAGATTTCCACCTTGTGGTTTAAGATGACAGAGCAAACTTCAGCATTAACATTCCAGCTAGCAGGAAGGAGAACACAAGATCCCCTTCCTTTATGGATATTTTCTGTAAATTGGATACACTTCTGCTTACATCCCATTGGCCAGATTTAGAGAGTATCTAGCTGCAAGGGAGGCGAGGATTATAAACTACATTGTGGGAATATTTTACTGAGAAAGAAAGAGAAAAGAAATGCTGGTGTTCACCAGAAGTATCTGCTTCCATACTTGCAAAAAAACTACCTGACAATGATATTCAGCCACTCAGAAGTGAACAAAAGAATCAGAAATGGTGACGAATGGTAAAACGATGGGAGATGAACAATAAATCAGTTTAATAGGGAAACAGTTCTCTCCATTCATTCTTCAGTTTCACTTTTGTGATTGGCATTAGCTCAAGTAAAATTGGTTGAAACCCTCTATCAAAAAAATAAGCTGGTATAATTCTGTTCTCATGAAATTATTTCTATTCATTTGGCTATCTGTCCATGCATCAAACTAAATATCTGTATAGAGATATTGTAACACAGTTCACCAAAACCTAACCTAGTTATTTCTGGAGCAGTGAGATTTAGAATTTAGTGAGGCTTGTACCTTTTTAACTATTCAAAAATAGTTGAAATGAACAGGTACCATTTTTAGTAAAACAATGTCATTATCTGTGCATCTATGGTCAATTAATCTACAACAAAGGAGACAAAAATATGCTATGGAGAAAAGACATCTCTTTAATCAGGGGTTCTCGGGAAATTGGACAGCTATGTATAAAAGACTGAGACTGGTATATTTCCTCACACTATATACAAAAATAAGCTCAAAGTGAATTAAAGACCTAAATATAAGACCCCAAACCATAAAACTCCTAGAAGAGAACATAAGCAGAACATCCTTTGACATAAATCATAGCAATCATCTTTGGATCTGTCTCCAAAGGCAAAAGAAATAAAAACAAAAATAAATAAATGGGATCTAGTTAAACTTAAATTCTTTTGTAGAGCAAAGGAAACCATCAACAAAATGAAAAGACAGCCTACTGAATGGGAGAAAATATTTACAAATTATATGACTGACAAGAAGTTAATAGCCAAAATATATTAACAGCTCATATAACTCCATCAAATAACAACACAATTTTAGAACAAGCAGAAAACCTAGACAAACATTTTTCCGAAGACATGCAGATGGCTGACAGACATGAAAAGATGCTCAATATCACTAATTATTAGATAAATACAAATCAAAGCTACAATGAGATATCACCCCCCACCTGTCAGAATGAGTATTATTAAAAAGTCTACAAATGATAAATGCTGGTGAGAATATGGAAAAAAGGAAACCCCTGTATACTGCTGATGTTTTCCACTATGGAAAACAGTATAGAGGTTCTTCAAAAACCTAAAAACATGATCACCATAATGGCTACCATATGATCCAGCAATTCCACTCTTGAGTATACATATGAAAAAAGCCACTATTTTGGAAACTTACATGCACCCCAGTATTCAATAGCAGCATTATTTTCAATAGTCAAGTATGAAATTAAGTCAGGTGTTCACTAACAGATAAGTGGATAAAGAAGATGTGATATATACACACACATACATATACATACCAGAGAAGGCAATGGGGCCCCACTCCAGTACTCTTGCCTGGAAAATCCCATGGATGAAAAAGCCTGGTAGGCTGCAGTCCATGGGGTCGCGAAGAGTCAGACACAACTGAGCAACTTCACTTTCACTTTTCACTTTCATGCATTGGAGAAGGAAATGGCAACCCACTCCAGTGTTCTTGCCTGGAAAATCCCAGGGACAGGGGAGCCTGGTGGGCTGCCATCTACGGGGTTGCACAGAGTCGGACACGACTGAAGCGACTTAGCAGCAGCAGCAGCAGCAGCACATATACATACAATGGAATATTTTTCAGCCATAAAAAAAGAATGAAATTACACCATTTGCAGCAACATGGATGAACCTAGAGAGTTTTATGCTTAGTGAAATAAGTCAGACAGAGAAACACAAATACTGTGTTATCACTTATATACTCTGTTATCACTTTTTAAGATATGGAACCTAAAAAAAAAAATAAGACAAGCAAATGTATGTAACAAACAAACAAAAATGTACAGACTGATATAGAAAACACACTAGAGGATACTGGTGAGGAGAGAGAAGAGAGAGGGGCCACATTGGGGTATGAAATTAAGAGTTACAAACTGCTGTGTATAAAATAAGTACAAGGATATATTATACTGTATAATTAAATATAGCCATTATTTTGTAATAACTTTAAAGGAGTACAGTCTATAAAAATGTTGAATCACTATGCTGTCCACCTGAAACCAATATTTTAAGTCAATTATACTTTCAAAAAAATAAGTCAATGCTGTTAGAAATATCTGCTGATGATAGATTTTATTTTTATTAATATGATATTTGTAATCATCAGGACAGACCCTTGGGTTGATCTTTCCAGACCCTGTTAATTGGCAATATCAAGAACCTGTCAGATCACTGTACAGAGCTAAGGCACATGAGTGTAGTTGTTTAACCACAATTTTCTCTGTAAAAAATAGCCAGTTAGAGCTAGACCTTGTAGCCTTGACCTCATTAGCAGTTTAGATATCACTGAACTACAAAAGACTGATGATGATATTTCACCAGAAATCAACTAATGGGGTTAGAGTTCACATTTTTAACCAAGTAAAAGACTTAAAAATATTAATAGTACATGAAAAGCTTCTTTACATCATTAGGCACCATGAAAATGCAAATCAAAACCGCAATGATATACTGCTTCACACCTGCTGTAACAAAAAGACAAGAATCAGAGAGAATGTGAAGAAACTGGAAACTTTATACATTGCTAAGTGAGGATGTAAAATGATGCAGCTGCTTTCGAAAACAATCTGGCAGTTCCTTCGAAAGTTAAACATAGAGTCACCATGTGAGCCAGCAATTCCATTTCTAGGCATATAACCAAGAGAAATACATCCACACAAAATCTTTTATATGAAAGTTCATAGCAGCATTATCCATAATAACCCAAAAATGTAATTAATCTAACCTAAATCAAATCCCTTATGATTATACACTGGAAGTGAGAAATAGATTTAAGGGCCTAGATCTGATAGATAGAGTGCCTTATGAACTATGAAATGAGGTTCGTGACATTGTACAGGAGACAGGGATCAAGACCATCCCTATAGAAAATGCAAAAAAGCAAAAGGGCTGTCTGGGGAGGGCTTACAAATAGCTGTGAAAAGAAGGGAGGTGAAAAGCAAAGGAGAAAAGGAAAGATATAAGCATCTGAATGCAGAGTTCCAGAGAATAGCAAGAAGAGATAAGAAAGCCTTCCTCAGCGATCAGTGCAAAGAAATAGAGGAAAAGAACAGAATGGGAAAGACTAGAGATCTCTTCAAGAAAATTAGAGATACCAAGGGAACATATCATGCAAAGATGGGCTCGATAAAGGACAGAAATGGTATGGAACTAACAGAAGCAGAAGATATTAAGAAGAGGTGGCAAGAATACACAAAAGAACTATACGAAAAAGATCTTCATGACCCAGATAATCACAATGGTGTGATCACTCACCTAGAGCCAGACATACTGAAATGTGAAGTCAAGAGGGCCTCAGAAAGCATCACTACGAACAAAGCTAGAGGAGGTGATGGAATTCCAGTTGAGCTGTTTCAAATCCGGAAAGATGATGGTGTGAAAGTGCTGCACTCAATATGCCAGCAAATGTGGAAAACTCAGCAGTGGCCACAGGACTGGAAAAGGTCAGTTTTCATTCCAATCCCAAAAAAAGACAATACCAAAGAATGCTCAAACTACCACACAATTGCACTCATCTCACATGCTAGTAAAGTAATGCTCAAAATTCTCCAAGCCAGCCTTCAGCAATACGTTAACTGTGAACTTCTTGATGTTTTAGAACATCATGTTTTAGAAAAGGCAGAGGAACCAGATATCAAATTGCCAACATCCGCTGGATCATGGAAAAAGCAAGACAGTTCTAGAAAAACATCTATTTCTGCTTTATTGACTCTGCCAAAGCCTTTGACTGTGTGGATCACAATAAACTGTGGAAAATTCTGAAAGAGATGGGAATACCAGACCACCTGACCTGCCTCTTGAGAAACCTGTATGCAGGTCAGGAAGCAACAGTTAGAACTGGACATGGAACAACAGACTGGTTCCAAATAGGAAAAGGAGTACATCAAGGCTGTATATTGTCACCCTGCTTATTTAATTTATATGCAGAGTACATCATGAGAAACGCTGGACTGGAAGAAACACAAGCTGGAATCAAGCTTACCGGGAGAAATATCAATAACCTCAGATATGCAGATGACACCGCCCTTATGGCAGAGAGTGAAGAGGAACTAAAAAGCCTCTTGAGGAAAGTGAAAGAGGAGAGTGAAAAAGTTGGCTTAAAGCTCAACATTCGGAAAATGAAGATCATGGCATCCGGTCCCATCACTTCATGGGAAATAGATGGGGAAACAGTGTCAAACTTTATTTTGGGGGGCTCCAAAATCACTGCAGATGGTGACTGCAGCCATGCAATTACAAGACGCTTACTCCTTGGAAGATAAGTTATGACCAACCTAGATAGCATATTCAAAAGCAGAGACATTACTTTGCCAATTAAGGGCCGTCAAGTCAAGGCTATGGTTTTTCCTGTGGTCATGTATCGATGTGAGAGTTGGACTGTGAAGAAGGCTGAGTGCCGAAGAATTGATGCTTTTGAACTGTGGTGTTGGAGAAGACTCTTGAGGGTCCCTTGGACTGCAAGGAGATCCAACCAGTCCATTCTGAAGGAGATCAACCCTTGGGATTTCTTTGGAAGGAATGATGCTAAAGCTGAAACTCCAGTACTTTGGCCCCCTCATGCGAAGAGTTGACTCATTGGAAAAGACTCTGATTTTGGGAGGGATTGGGGACAGGAGGAGAAGGGGACGACCAAGAATGAGATGGCTGGATGGAATCACTGACTCGACGGACATGAGTCTGAGTGAACTCCGGGAGTTGATGATGGACAGGGAGGCCTGGCGTGCTGCGATTCATGGGGCTGCAAAGAGTCGGACATGACTGAGTGACTGAACTGAACTGAACCAATCAATCAGTGAATGGATTAGTAAAATATCTACATTCACATAATGGAATATTATTCCTCAATGAAAAGAAATGAACTGATACAAGCTATAACATGAAATCTTAAAAATGTTATTCTAGATGAAAAAGCCAGTTGCAAAAGCCATACATTGTGTGATTCTGTTTCCATATGGAATGTTCAGAAGAGGCAAGTCTATATAGACATAAAGTAGATTAGTGGTTCACTAGAGGAGAAGATGGGTAAGTGGGGGAAATGTGAATGACTACTAGGATGAGTTGTTTGGATGGCATCACTGACTTAATGGACATGAGTTTGAAGAAACTTCAGGAGATAGTGAAGTGCAAGGAAGCCTAGTGTGCTGCATGAAGTCCATGGGGTTGCAAAGAGTCGGACACGACTGAGTGATTGAACAACAAATGAGTATGGGATTTTAGGGGGAGGGTGATAAAAAGTTCTAAAATTAGATTGAGATGATGATTGCTCAACTCTTAATATACTGAAAACCATTGAATTGTACAATTTAAACTGATGAATTTATAGTGCTATGTTGTGCTTAGTTGCTTAGTCATGTCCAACTCTTTGTGACCCCATGGACTGTAGCCCATCAGGCTCCTCTGTCCATAGGAATTCTCCAGGCAAGAATACTGGAGTGGGTTGCCATGCCCTTCTCCAGGGGATTTTCCCCACCGGGGGAATCAAACACAGGTCTCCCACACTGCAGGAGGATTCTTTATCATCTAAGCCACGAGGAAAGCCTAAGAATACTAGAGTGGATAGCCTATCCCTTCTCCAGGGGATCTTCCCAACTCAGGAATTGAACCAGGGTCTCCTGCATTGCAGGCAGATTCTTTACCAGCTGAGCTACCAGGGAAGCCCAAATTTATAAATACATACTTTATATATCAAAGCTATTAAAAGAAAAATAAAAACAAAGTTCGATGCATTTTACTTGGTTGCTGGATGTAGATTTCCTGTATATTGTACATATTAAGAATTTCTTGCTCTTTGATTCCTTGAATACCAGTTACTTTTAGAGCAGAAATTATTTCTTATTCATAGAGGAAAAGATTTTTAAATTAAAGTTCACGGCTCTAATCTATCATCCAGAACTTATCCTTTGTTTAATGTTTTATAGGAATATTAAACATTTTAGGTAAACTATACAGATCACTTTAGAAGATGTAAATGCTAGGGTTGCAAGGAGTGGGCAATTATCACTAATTTATAGAGAAAGAACTTTCAAAGTATTTCCCCCCATTTCTTTTCAAATATTTTTAACAAAGGAAAAAGAAGCTCTGTCTATTGAGCTAGAGGTAGACACCACAATCTAAGAGGAGATCTAGTCAATGAAAAGTTTCCATTTTTCTTTGAAGATAAAATTCCTGTATATTCCCTGTTCAATAAAGATAACATAAAAGAATCAGATCAGACAAGTAAGGAAAAGCCTTTTAAATCCAGGCTTGAAAAGGACCCATTCTAAAAAGCATTCCTAAATACCCAGAAAGCCTGTCTTTCAAAGGTAACTAGCTATGACTCTATGTAAAGTCTAGTTTGAGCCTTCCCTGGTGGTTCAGTGGTAAAAGGAAAAAAAAAAAAAAATCTACTTGCCAATACAGGAGATACAGGTTGGATCCCTGGGTTGGCAAGATCTCCTGGAGAAGAATATAGCAACCCACTCCAGTATTCTTGCCTGGGAAATCCCATGGACAGAGGAGCCTGTTGGGCTATAGCTCATGGGGTCACAAGAGTCAGACATGAGTTAGCAACTTAACAGTAGCAACAAAGTCTAGTTTACTTGAAGACCACCTTACAATGTACAGATATCTACAACTTCAGCATATCATTTGATATTTCTTAATCCAAACATTAGCCCTGGAATGAGTTGTTTCTGCTGCTGATAATAATTTAGTCATAGTGTTCCTCTCTAATAAAGCCACTACTGAAACTCTTACATGAGTTTACATGTAGGAAATCTCACATGTAAAATCTTACATGAGATTTCTAATCTCAAAGAGAGAATATGAGAAATTATTCATATAGCTTAATAACATATGCTATATATTGGGCTTCCCAGGTGGCAGAGTGCTAAAGAATCCACCTGCCAATGCAGGAGATGCAGAGAGACTCAGGTTCAATCCCTGGGTTGGGAAGAGCCCCTGGAGTAGGAAATGGCAAACCACTTCAGGATTTTTGCCTGGAAAATTCCATGGACAGAGGAGCTTAACTGGCTATATATAGTCCATGGGGTCACAAAGAGTCAGACACAACTTAGCACACACACACACATATGTTCAGTACATGTTAAATGTTTTGGGTTGATTGGGAGTAACATCTATTAATAGTTGTTAGATCTGGATCATTGAAATTGAAATCATTACATATGCTTCCTATGTGAACCCTCTAGGCTAATTAATGTGCTTTCTCTAAAATTTTTGCAGTATTTCCTAGTGAGAGCAATGAGAGTTTTGTATAGAAACTGTTGATTGTGTTCCAAAACTTTAAAGATGTGTGGCTATCTCACTGATAGGTAGGTTTCTATAATCATAATTTAATACTTATTATTTCTTATTTATTAGCAGTTTTTGTGTTACCTTCAGGTACACTTTCTAGAATATTACTTAAGCTAACAGTGTTTACTACTAGAGAAGGCCCAACTCATGGCCAAGAATGAAGAAAGCCCATAACAACAATTTTATTGGCTGCTTGTATAGTTCTCAAACAGATAATTCCCCTTGTCCTCACACTGCTGCATTCTGGTATGAAGCTCAAAGAATTCTAAGAATTCTACACTTGACTCTGTCCTTCCAGGTTGTTATGAAGGCACATTTGACACTGTAAGAGACAGCTTGCTCGGTATCTAACTTTCAAGCATATAGACATAAGGAATGAACTCCTGGAGTGTTCTTTCACTGTCTCCACAACTGTTGGTGTACACCTGGTACCTTGTACACAGTCAGCATTCCATACATTTTAACCAGTATTGTTAGTCTTTTTTTAATTTAATTTTAATTGGAAGATAATTGCTTTACAATGTTATATTGGTTTCTGCCATACAACAACATGAATTAGCCATAAGTATACATATATCCCCTACTCTTGAACCTCCCTCTCATCACCCCATCCCACCCCTCTAGGTTGTCACACAGTACTGGGTTGAGCTCCCTGTTTAACCAGTGTTATTATTGTTATTGGGCTTCCCAGATGGCACTAGTGGTGAAGAATCTGCCTATTACTACAGGAGACATAGAGATGTGGGTTCGATTTCTGGGTTGGGAAGATTCCCTGAGTAGGAAATGGCAACCCACTCTAGTATTCTTGCCTGGAGAATCCCACAGACAGAGGAGTCTGGCGTGCTACAGTCCACAGGTTGAAAAGAGTCAGACACGACTGAAGTGACCTACATTGTTGTTATAGGAAGTGACTCTTCTCACAAATGGTAGCAAACTGGAAGCTTTCCTTCCTTCCACTGACCAGAGAGAACACAGCCTGCCCAGAGAACGCTGGTGGGTTAAGCCCTGAGGTTAGAAATTTCTAAAGGTCCAAGCAGAGGCCAAACCACTTTTCAGGTTAGTGAGAGTGACAAGGAAAGAGGCAAAGCCCTCTACAAAGATCAACTGACAAAGATTCCCTACTAAGCATGGACTCAGCATCAGCATTTGTAAATATGAGGAAAAAGAACTACCTGGGAACGACTCTGCAACTAAGAAGCCACACTCACAACATGGGGTGGTGGGGTAAAGTGCCCTTTAGGACAAGAGGGTGACCAGTGAGGTCAGAAAGAAGAGGCAGCCAGCCATGAGTGAACCAGAGCACGGATTGTTCTAGAAGACTCGGGGCCTAGATGTCAGCACCAGCTCTTCAAGAGTAAGAATGAGCTTGGAGGGGTTTCTCTGGTGGCTCAGTGGTAAAGAATCCACCTGCCAATGCAGGAGACACGAGTTCCACCTCTGGTTCGGGAAGATTCTATGTGCTATGGAGCGACTAAGCCCAAGCGCCACAACTACTGAGCCTGCACTCTGGAGCCTGGGAGTCGTAGCTACTGAAGCCTTCGCACCCTGGGGCCTGTACTCTGCAACATGAGAAGTCTGTGCACTGCAACTGGAGTAGCTCCTGGTCACCATAAATGGAGAAAACCCAGAACAGCCAAAAAGAAATAAAATTATATTGAAGAAAAAGAATGAGCTGGAGGTGCAGAGTGGAACCCACTGTGGGCTTTGACTTCTCTGCTTGGATTACACCAGAAAATGTAGGGCCTGCCTTCTCAACACATCCCTTTGTTATTTTTATAAGGTCCTGAATTTTAAAATCTGCTCTGAAGACAAAATTTGATTCATTCCTTACACCTGACATGTATAAACTTCAAGTGGGTCAGAAATATACAGTTGATCTCTGAACAACAACAAGGGTTAGAGGTGTACAAATCTCTGAGGAGTCAAAAGAAACCCACATACAATTTATAGTTGGTCCTCCGTATATGCAGTTCCTCTGTATTCACCATTCCCCTGGAGTCAAGCAATCAGAAATTGTGTAGTTCTTAATATTTACCATTGAAAAAAAGTCTGCACGTAAGTGGGCTCTGGCAGTTCAAACCCCTGTCTTTCAAGCTGCTGCTGCTACTGCTAAATCGCTTCAGTCGTGTCCAAGTCTGTGCGACCCCATAGACGGCAGCCCACCAGGCTCCCCCATCCCTAGGATTCTCCAGACAAGAGCACTGGAGTGGGTTGCCATTTCCTTCTCCAACGCATGGTGAAAAGTGAAAGTGAAGTCGCTCAGTCATATCTGACGCTACTTCAAGTACAACTAAGGAGACAGCAACAAAAACTCAATCTAATCGTAAAGTACATTAAAATCATGAATCTATAAATATAAAAATAAAATCATCAAGCCCTGAAAGAATGCATGAGTTAATTCACCTACAAGCTGGAAAAGTATTTCTAACTATGTTGCAAAATCCCAAAGTAACAAGGTCAAAAACTGATACATTCAATTACCCTCCCAAATTCAGAATCTTTTGCATGGCAGAGAATAACATAAGAAAGTGAAAAGAAAAATGATTAATTGGGGGGAAATGTGTAATTAATTTCACAGAGAAGGGACAAATATCCCTAATACATGAGTTTCTTTTGATAAAAAATATGTCTCCTAACTCTATGGAAAAATAAGAACAGGCAGTTTACATAAGAAGAAATAAAAATGGTCCTTAATCATATGGAAAAAAAAGAAATGAACAAAATAAGAAAAGTGCACATTAAAATTCCACTGATTTTAAAACACAGATCAACTGTATATTCCCAAGAATGTACTTAAGGGCAATATATAAAATAAAATGGCTACATCTCTGAAGATAGATTCTAAAGTTAAAACAATTAAAATATATTCAGTAATCATATTGGAGCATAGTAAGTAATACAACAGAAATGCAATCAGTAAAATCCAGACTTTGGGCAATTCCAAAGGAAACTTGTTTTTCTTTTTTTTTTAAATAAAATAAATTATAAGAAATAAAAATGTTAGATCGAGGGGGAAACTATGTTAGAAGATACTTAAAAGACATATCAATCTCATGGAGTTTATTTGGATTCTGACGTGAACAAACCATCAAAAAACAAAGAACGACTTTGAGATAACCATGAAAATGTGAATATTCACTTAATATTTGACTATTTTGGTGTTAGAATTTTCAAGTGTTATAATGACCTGTGATTCAGCTTTTTTAAAAGAATCCTTATCTTTTAGAATTATATGCTGAAATATTTATGTATGGAAAGTTTTGAGGTCTGAATTTGCTTAAAAATGATTTGGAGAGGATGGGAGATAAAATTAGATTTGCTCCGAGCTAATAATTACTAAAGCTACATAATGGCTACAAGTAGGTTCCCTATACTATTCTCTCTACTTTTTTATAGTTTGATATTGTTTACTGTTAGTCGCTCGACTTGTCCGACTCTTCGCGACCCCATGGACTGCAGCCCACCAGGCTCCTCTGTTCATGGGATTTTCCAGGCAAGAGTACTGGAGTGGGTTGCCATTTCCTTCTCCAGAGGATCTTTCCAACCCAGGGATCAAACCTGGGTCTCCCGCATTGTAGGCAGACATTTTACCATCTGAGCCACCAGGGAAGTCCTTTAGAATGCCTGGTATATGCCTGCTGCTGCTGCTGCTAAGTCACTTCAGTCATGTCCGACTCTGTGCGACCCCATAGACGGCAGCCCACCAGGCTCCCCTGTCCCTGGGATTCTCCAGGCAAGAACACTGGAGTGGGTAGCCATTTCCTTCTCCAATGCATGAGAGTGAAAAGTGAAAGTGAAGTTGCTCAGTCGTGTCCGACTCTTAGCGACCCTATGGACTGTAGCCCACCAGGCTCCTCCGTCCATGGGATTTTCCAGGCAAGAGTACTGGAGTGGGGTGCCACTGCCTTCTCCAGTATATGCCTAGTACATGGTAAATACTCAAAATATTTATTATTGTTAATAATGTAGTATGTCATCACTATTTAAAATTCCTCCCAAGGAAGGCTCCCAAAGAATTTAAAATAAGGTTTTGACTTAATTATGCATGTGCCTATGTGATTGCCTGAATTACTATTGCTGTGTTTAAATGCTGCCTCTCCATGAAATTGGTGTCTGTTCTCTGAACCAAAGGTTTCTGACAAAGATGTAGAAAATATTGGAACTGATGCTGCATCAAACTAATAATTGTCCACAGTCTTAAAAGTATCAACATTGCTTAAATGCAACACTTTTAATGAGCTAAATAATATGCCACAAGTTCATTAAATCACAACCATAATAGACTATGGTAAGTTCAAAATTATACACAGAAGGCAGTGTAATGTCATCAAATGAATGGTAACACAAAGCCCTAAGAATCAATTAGTTGTGCCCTAGAGTGAGCAAGCGGAGAAGGCACTGGCACCCCACTCCAGTACTCTTGCCTGGAAAACCCCGTGGATGGAGGAGCCTGGTAGGCTGCAGTCCATGGGGTTGCTGAGTCAGACACGACTGAGCGACTTCACTTTCAGTTTTCACTTTCATGCATTGGAGAAGGAAATGGCAACCCACTCCAGTGTTCTTGCCTGGAGAATCCCAGGGATGGGGGAGCCTGGTGGGCTGCCATCTCTGGGGTCGCACAGAGTTGGACAGGACTGAAGCGACTTAGTAGTAGTAGTAGAGTGAGCAAGGTTAGAGAAATATTTATAATACAAATATTCTGACCCCTGAAATTCTGAGTTTCTGAAAACATTTTACTAATGGAAAGGAGATGAAAAAAATGTGCTTTTATGAACCTTGTTTCTAATATCACAATACCTAATCTTCTACATTAGCGAAGGTTTGATTCCATGGAGGAAAGGTGAGCAATCTGAATAGAGGACAGAATTACCAAGCCAGGGGCATATGGATTAAAAACAAGACCTGGGTTCCAGCCCTAATCACTTCCTGTAAGGCCCTGAACAGGCACTCCGTTTCTTCACGTCTCACTGTACTCAACTGTAAGATGGTGTTCAACTAAACAATCTGTAGGGCCTCTTCCACCTCTAAGACATTACGGTTAATTAAAAGCACTAGTCTGTTATTGGTAAGACACATTTCAGGGAAGTAGTACAGTCCAGCTACACATCATCTCTTGAGATCCTACTTCAAAAGTGGGGAAAGCTAGAGAGAATCTGTCCTATTCACTCCCAGTCTAGAGCTCTTTAAAGAGACCAAGCTAACCTCATGAATAGACTTAAAACAATGTTGTCAATTATATCCCAGTGAAACTAGGGAAAAGGGGCTAAAACAACAGAATTGTATACTTTTAAATGTTAAGTTTTGGACTTCCCTGGTGGTCCAGTGGTTAAGAATCTGCCTGCCAATGCAGGGGACATGGGGTCGATCCCTGGTCCAGGAAGACTCCACATGCTGCGGGGCAACTAAGCCCATGCTCCATGATTCCTCAGCCTGCACCCTAGGGCCCGTGCGCTGCAACAAGAGAAGCCGCCACGATGAGCAACCCGCACACCACAGCTAGAGAGCAGTTCTGCTCGCCACAGCTAGAGAGTCTGCATGTAGCAGCAAGCACCCAGTGCAACCAATCATTTGTTTAAATGTCAAGTTTTATGTTTGTGTCTTATATCTGAGCAACCCGCACACCACAGCTAGAGAGGAGTCCTGCTCGCCACAGCTAGAGAGTCTGCACGCAGCAGCAAGCACCCAGTGCAACCAGTTATTTGTTTAAATGTCAAGTTTCATGTTTGTGTCTTATATCTTAAGAAAAATATCTTAAAAAGCAAAAAGACTGCTCATCCCCCAGGGAGTATCCTTGATGACCTAAAGAAGTTTTAAATGGTGATGTGGACCAAAGTAGGAAACTTTATAACTGAACTAAGAAAGCATGGATGGCAAATTTAGCTAGACTGACAGCAAGAATTACCCTTTACCAAGATTGGCTAATTTGCATGGTCCAGGACAAAATGAAAAATGCAACGTCCTTATCCAAAAATTGTTAAGATCTTAAGACAGAGACAGCAGAGCATTAAAGCAAACTCAGGCGCCTTCTGAGGGGGGCCCAGGTGACAGCACAAGTCACATGCCCATGAAGTTGACTGTATTTATTGAACTTAAGATTTTTGGGGCCCAGGACTGAACACTATACAGACAACTCATTTGATTTCCACCACAATGTTGCAAAAGTAATATTACTTATCGTCTTTTATGAGAAAGGAAATAAAGACTTTAAGAGGTTAAAAAATTTGTCCAGTTTCCCACAGCCAGTTATGGACAGAGCAGGACTCCTTACTTAGGCTGGACTCCAAAGTCATGTTTTTGCCAGTGGTCTTCAACTTTATTAGGAAAAAAATTTGAATAAATATTCCAATTTTTATATACATATACTATAAATTATGTACCTTATAAAACATGAAAAACAAAGAAAGATGGTATTTTAAAGGTGCCATCAATAGAAATTCTAATATTTTCTTCCCATATCTCAACCAGTCACCTTTCACCAATCTCTGTTGTACAGAGTGTTGTCCTTGACTTAGCCAAATTTAGAGTTAATAGCACTTAAGACGTTCATTTGCCTACGAAGTGTGAACTTTCAGCAGGATAAGCCCCTGAGTTTCTCTTTCTGTAGGTCGGGGGTGTGTGTGTGCATGTGCTCGGCTGCGTCCGACTCTTTGCGACCCCATGGACTGCGGCCCACCAGGTTCCTCTGTCCATGGAATTTTCCAGGCAAGAATATTGGAAGGGGTTTCCATTTCCTCCTCCAGGGGATCTTACTGACCCAGGGATCAAACTCATGTCTCCTTTGCTTCCTGGATTGGCAGGAGAATTCTTCACTACGGTACCACCTTGAGAAGCCCTATTGTTAAAAGGTATCACTCAAAAAGGTAAGAAGTTCATAACAGAGTTTTAGGCTCTATGAAAACAATGGGTATTTCTTTTTTTAAGAAAAAAAAGTCAGCCTGGAGGCTGACTTGCCTTTAAGAAATCTCATTTCACTCACTGGTTGGTCCTTACCAGCATTTTTGGTTTATTCTAGGTTATCCGTACAGTTATACAGCAATAGTTGATTAGCTATAGAACACAAGAAGGAAAAGATTCACTTGGCAGGTGTTTACCGACTGCCTACAATTGGGCCAGGAACTTCTCTGGTTTCAAGGGAGGGAGAGTGAGTGAGATCCACCAGGACCTGCCAGCAAAAAGCTCAGGTATGTTCTAAATTCGTGTTGGTGCCACGCCAACAGAAGTGCCTTAGAAAGAGATGCAGTTTGTATTCTTCATCTTGAATCTAAGCCTTTATAAAGAGAGGACCATGCTCACAGGTATATTTTATGGAAAAAAATAGTTCAATATATTAGAACTTGATGGAAACCCCAATTTTCCTTAAAAAAATCCAAGAATCAAGTTTCCATAATATGCTTTCTCTCTAAAACCATAGTCCGGTTTGTAGATAATCTTGAAATATTTCACTCAAAATGCAGTAAAATATTTGTTTTTAAATTCTGCTTTTATCTCTGTACATAATGAATACTCTTTGAATCATGAAACTGCTAAAAATGGTCAGCCCAAGACAAAGTAGATTTTTATATTTCTTCCTCTAGATGGCGACATAGGACTGTGTCTTTAAAGAGGAGCGCTTTCTTGTGTCCGGAGAGACGCAAGAATTAAATGGAAAATACAGAATTTGTTTCCTTACTGACCTACAAGGGGAAAAAAGGTGCAAATAAATGATATCTACAGGACTAGATTTTTCTAGTCTCCTGTCAGTTTAAAGGGTAGACTGTTTGGATAGCTTGTTTGCTTTATAAAAGTAGCAATAGAAAAATAAAGGGATGTGAGTAGGAAGAAGACTGGAGTAGCAGATTATTTATTGAGCTTATGTCAACAACTCTTCAGCTTCCTTTCTTTGGTTGCTATGGCAACTCCCAGGTTTATTCATCCCAGCCCTCCTTTTGAGACAGCTCAGAAGTCAATGGGATGTTGGAGCTGCCGACAGACTGCCTACTTCAAATCCCATCTTTGCCTTTGACTAAACGTGTGACTCTGAACAAGTGATTTAAACATGTATCTTTGTGCCTCAGTTTCCTCATCTGTAAAGTGGGGGTGATGATTACTGAGAGTAAGCATGTGAGGCACTTAATACAGTGCCTGCCACACACTGCACATTCAATAAATTAGCAATCATCACCAAACTGCTATCCTCGTCATGTCTGTGCTATCTAGGAAGACTCATCAAAGTCTTTCTTTCACCACATTTTAGGATGAAGCATGGGTCTTGGTATTGGCCAATCCCAGACAAGGAGAAAATTAGGTGCTAAAGAATATGACTTTAATATCTTTGACTCATTACATAAAATGTCAAGTTGTTCAGTTTTTCATTTTAATGCAATTGAATGAATGGATGAATCACTCTAGTCTGTTTGTAATTTCAAATCTTTATAATATTTGCTTTAACTAGAAATTACATAAAGCAAATTTATGCAGAAAGCCAAACTTTACCAATTATTTCTTCTTTTAAATAGACTTCTACATACTCCAATCCATGTTTCTATTTCAGCATTTACTCCAATTATTAGGAAAAAAGAGAATAAAAATAAGCACCATTTTCCAAATTATATAACCTTAATGAGAAAGTCCAATCAACTCATATTTGCCAGAGATGTTTGGTTTAATTTTACTACTACCTTTTAGCCTTTCCTTCTTGATATTGTTAATTACATTAGGATTTAAGCAGTTCTTTCAACATTCACTCTCTGTCACTGATTTTTTAAGAATTGTCAAAATAATTTTTCATATTAACAGCCAATATGCCTGCTCCCAGCTGATCCAGATTCCGTCAGTCTGTTGATTTGGTTGGTCTGTTTTATTCTTCTTTTAAGCAGATTCAATTTATGTATAAAGCCCCAATTTTTTTGCTAGCATCCCTTAGCTAATTAATCATTTATCCTCTACACAGGGTTGTCTGTTGAATTTGAACGCTTTACTTCAAATGGAGTCATTCCTCATTTTGGTCTAGTCACCATCAGTGAGGCTTAAGCCTTCTGGTGGCAGTGATGACTGGCCATCCACACTCACGCTTCACTCTAACGGCAGGCGTGGCAGAGAAATATGAGGCCGTAGAGATCTTCCAAAGAACCTGGGCAAAGAGAGTCAAGAGGACCCATCTACGTAGTACAGCTTGGTACTTTCCAACACTCTGCTGCCTTTTACACATTCTACCTCTATAGTCAATGTGACTCGGCTGTACTCTTGAGATTTTGGGGGGATTTTTACTTGCTTATTTATTTTGGACTGTGCCAGCTGCGCAGGCTCTTCTCTGGTTGTGGAGCGGTGGGGCTACACTCTGGCCGCAGTGCTCGGGCTTCTCATTGCCGTGGCTTCTCTTGTTGCAGAGCACGAGCTCCAGGGCACAGGGGCTTCAGCAGCTGCAGAACGTGGGCTCAGCAGTGGCGCCGCCGGGCTCTAGAGCGCAGGCTCAGTAGCTGCGGTGCATGCGGGCTTAGTTGCTTCTCAGTATGTGGGATCTTTCTGGACTGGGGACTGAACCCGTGGCTCCTGTGTTGGCAGGCAGATTCTTTACCATTGAGCCACCAGGGAAGTCCTGAGCGATGTTTTCTAAAGTCAGACCAACCTCACCTTGGTGATCTCTGGTCCTAGTCCAGTGTTTTACTTGCCTTACCAGAGGGAAGTAATCCATCCTTTCAAACCAAACACCAGAGAGAAACATGGTGTGGCAATATGTTACTCTGGTGTCTCCAGTGAAAGTCACTCTGTTGTATTCATGCCTTTGTGTATTCAAGTCCTTGACTCTGGCCTTGACCATGTTTTTCGCTTTGGCCAAAGGAACATTAGCAAATGTGGTGCTAACAGAGGCTCAATGAGCACTTGCACACAGGGGCTTGTCCTCTTGGAAGGCTTCATCTTGGAGCTAGTCCCTGAAGGGTGAAAGACCAAGCGGTGGGGTGGGGGGCACTGGCAGCCATTAGGACGTTCCAGTCCCAACCAGGCTGCCAACAGAGTGCAGCAGTGTGAGTGTCCTCAGCCACACAACATGGAGCAACACTTCCTTTCAATGGAGCTGAGTCAACCCTCAGAACTGCAAGAAGTAATAATTGTTGTTTAGTGTTTACATTTTGGGATGTCTTGTTAACACAGCAATAGAGAGCTAAACACGTGCTGAAAGTTATCTTCTTAACTACACATAGTGCTTACCCTAGGTTTTCTCTTAGGAAGGCATTCACATACACACATTTCATTTTGATAAAGATTCAACTCTAAGTTCATAACCAAGTGAAATGTCAGAAGGATGCCTCAAACCCTGCAGCGTGCTTTGGCCTCTGAGCTATTTAAGAGCATGTCACCCAGGACATCCCTGTTCTCACTGACAGCTCTTCCAGGGAGCCAAGCTAGCTGGCCCTCCAGGCACTGCACAGCTTATTTCTGAAAACGCTGACAGATTGTTTCACAGAATATTGTCATAATACTGTGTCACTGAATCTTGAACTGCCTTCGTGGTGGCAGATTTCTGGAGGGATTTGTTCTATCTTTTTACCTATTTACGACTCTGTGTTGAACCCTTGAAATTGGAAAGGTATTATCTCTGAATTGTAATTAATATCTGCAAATTCTAATGAAATTTTAATAGCCTAATCAATAGTTTTAAAAATAGTTTCCTTTTTCATTAAAATGTACATTTATTAAATGTAATCATGAAACTATAGAAACCTATAAAGAGAAATTTTGCTTAGACAAAAAGCATGTACATTATTAACAGTGAACTATGTAAATAAACTCCAGTACATCCACACAGTGGAGCGCTATGTAACTATAGAAAGACGAGCAAGCTTCGCTTATACCAATATGGAAAGAACTTCTAGATGTATTTTTAAGTGAAAAACAGGCAAGTTTCAGAAGAGTGTACATGGTATGTTTCCCTTTGGACAAAAAGGGTGAGAAATCTATTATTTGTATTTGCATGTAGGTGTAAAATATCTAAAAATCTGAGGAGTAGGAAACTGACACTGGGGGGATTCAACACTAGAAGGAGACTTCTCACATATACCTTTTTATACGTCCTGGTTTTTAAACTGTGAGAATGTGCTATCTGTTCAAAAGTTATTGAAGTCTGGGCAGACGATAACTAAAATATTAACAGTGATTGCCTCTGGAATCACTGTTAATTGATTGCCTATAGAAAGTCACAATGTTTTTTCTTTTGCTTATTTGTATTTATTTTGTCTACAAAAACAAATCATGTAATTTAAAAAGTAGTATTTAAAACCTATTGAATAAAGAAAAAATCCACTGATAGTTCCATCATTCAATCCAACCACAATTATTATTTTTCTATGCATAAGCTTTGTAATCTCAAATATATACAGTCTAGTATCTCTTATCTTAATATAGCAAGGTTTACTTAAACATTTTCCTACAGCTAAACACTTGGATTTTTGGTTGTTGTTGTATCCTTTCATAAATAATGATGCAATAAATCTGTTTATACAAAAAGTTTTTCTAGCTATAGCATAAATCCTCAACAGTAAAATTATGTTTCAGAGGGTATAAACATTCTCAGAACCCTGAAAATTTTTCCAAACAAATTGTTGTCAGCAGAAATTTACGAGAACTCAGTAGAATTTATGTGACGACAGGGAAGCCTGGCGTACTGCAGTCCATGGGGTTGCAGAGTCGGACATGACTGAGCAACTGAACTGAACTGAACAGGTTCATTCAATTATCGCTAGCATTGATTAACATTTTTAAAGTCTTTGCTAATAGGCCAAATCAACCTCTTTATAATTGTTTTTACATTTCTTTTGCAACTAATGAAGATGAACACTTTTAAACTTGTGTTGACCTATTTAATTCCCCCCTAAAAATCTTTTTTTCCAAGTTCTTTGCCCATACTGAGATCTCAGAGGTTTTGCTTTGTTTATGGGTTCTTTAAGCCATGAAATTAAGACACTTACTCCTTGGAAGGAAAGTTATGACCAACCTAGAAAGCATATTCAAAAGCAGAGACATTACTTTGCCAACAAAGGTCCATCTAGTCAAGGCTATGGTTTTTCCAGTAGTCATGTATGGATGTGAAAGTTGGACTGTGAAGAAAGTTGAGAGCCGAAGAATTGATGCTTTTGAACTGTGGTGTTGGAGAAGACTCTCGAGAGTCCCTTGGACTGCAAGGAGATCCAACCAGTCCATTCTGAAGGAGATCAACCCCGGGATTTCTTTGGAAGAATGATGCTAAAGCTGAAACTCCAGTACTTTGGCCCCCTCATGTGAAAAGTTGACTCATTGGAAAAGACTCTGATGCTGGGAGGGATTGGGGGCAGGAGGAGAAGGGGACAACAGAGGATGAGATGCTGGATGGTATCACCAACTCGATGGACGTTGAGTTTGAGTGAACTCTGGGAGTTGGTGATGGCCAGGGAGGCCTGGCGTGCTGCAGTTCATGGGGTCGCAAAGAGTCGGACACGACTGAGTGACTGAACTAAACTGACGCGTATTTTAGTTATTAGCAATTGTCAGGTCTTGTCTGTCTGTTTCATTGGAACTATTTTCCCTCTGCCATCTGCATTTTATTTTTTTCATTTTAGAATGTTGAGTTTTTATGAATTCATATCTAACTTGTGTGCTTTGACATGGATCCCTTCAATCAGAGGTTTAATCAAGATTCCATTTTATTTTCTTCTATTTGATATATTTAGATTTTTCAGAACTTTTTAATTTATTTAGAATTAATTTCTGTGCAATGTTAGAAGAGGATTGAATAGGTATTTTAAATTCCTTAATCCAAATTCCTTAATCATGTTTATTGGATAATCTTTCCTTTTCCCATTGACCACGTGGCCTTCCTTATATTTTCGTTTCTTATGCATAGTATTGCCCGTTTCCCATTTCTGTACTAGGTACTATGTTGCATTGATTTGTATCAGTATTATATGCTTTACATAGTTTGAGAATATCTTTTCATAAATGGCAGCCTTGGTACCCATAGGACGATCACAGTCATTTTCTTTGATATTTATTATCTATTCCAAGTAAATGATTTTATCTTTCAAAAATGTTCCATAGTTCTCACTGGAAATTTGGATAAATCTATAGTTTAAGTAGAAATTGTTTCTTTATTATGTTCTTGCCTCCAAAAGGAGCACAGTTCTTGGATCCATTCAATCAGGCCTTATTGTAGCTCACCATCATTTTTGCTTGTTTATTCATTTAGTTGGTTGGTTTTCTTTTCATGCTAAGTTGCTTCAGTCATGTCCAACTCTGTGATGCTATGGACTGGATCTCACCAGGCTTCTCTGTCCATGGGATTTTCCAGGCAAGAATACTGGACTGGGAGTCATTCCCTCCTCCAGGGGATCTTCCCAACCCAGGGATCAAACCCAGGTCTCTATGTCTCCTGTATTGGCAGGTGGGTTCTTTACTACTAGCGCCACCTGGGAAGCCCTTTCTTCTCATAGGTCATATATATTTCACATTAAAAGTATTTCTTGGTACTTTATGGGGTCTTATTTCTATTGTGACTAGGGTCTCTTATTCCCTACATGCTGCTGCTGCTGCTAAATCGCTTCAGTCCTGTCCGACTCTGTGCGACCCCATGGATGGCAGCCCACCAGGCTCCCCCGTCCCTGGGATTCTCTAGGCAAGAACACTGGAGTGGGTTGCCATTTCCTTCTCCAATGCATGAAAGTGGAAAGTGAAAGTGAAGTCGCTCAGTCGTGTCCGACTCTGTGCGACCCCATAGACGGCAGTGCACCAGGCTCCCCTATCCCTGGGACTTTCCAGCAAGAGCACTGGAGTGGGGTGCCATTCCTTCTCCCTGTTTCCTACATAGAGGAATGTAATTGATTGTATATTTACCTCAAATCTGGCCCTTTTGGTGGCTCTATTCTCACACTGGGAAATGATTTCTAGTTTAGGTTTTCTGGAAATACAAGTTGTTTTGACTCTTAACCGAGCCTGGAACTCTGTTAATTCATGGAGAAAACAAAAGTCATTATGGTTTTAAGAGGGCCAATCAACTGGTTTCTTTGAATAGTTCCTTTCTATTAACTTCATTGTTTTGAGGGTATAGCCTATGTTTTAGGGATGTTACCATGCAATCATGTAAAACTAGAAATGTGTGTGTATGCTGATACTTACAAGTACAATAGCAGTTCTTGATTCAGATATGAGCAGGGCACCCAGCTAATTCTCACTGTATTGACAATCTGAGGTGAGGAGAAGTGAGAATTCTAAAACGGAAAGGAAATTGAAGAACTCAGCGAATGACTGAATCAGTGGCGGGTTCAATCTGCCCAGATGTCAGAGTCCATTCCACACTGGATCTGCCTTTGTAGAGATAGGTTTGATACCACCTTTGTGTAGATAGAGTCCTAAAAGAATCAGAAAGGCATTGGCTTCATGGATGTTTATCACTTAAAGCTGCTATGGAGATACTCATTATTGCCTTCATTTTAGCCAGGAAACAAGGTTCCTCTCTGTCCTCTTCATCACAAGTCTCCTATAGAAACACACGGAAGTGGGCTCTGGCTCCCTTTGTTTTATCCCAGGAGCCAACAGCGCCAACAGTGCTGCCTCTCCCGGGAGAAGTCACCATGCCCAAGTCCCTGAAGACTAAGATGAAGAGAGATGGGAGCAGGGCATTCTACCCCAAAGAAAACCTGCAGGAGGGCAGGGGACAAAAACAATGAGAGGATAATTAGGAGGGTAGGAGGAAGTTGAGAAAGGCCTGATGTGGACTGATAGAGGCCTTAAGGGTTAAAAAAAGAGGTGGGGGGACTGTTATAATCCATCCTCTGCATTCTGTGTAACATCTAAAAACCAGATTTTCCTTCTGACAATGGCTATAACTTCCTACCTTCCAAATGTAAAAGGACTGGTTGAGGGGTCACCTAATCTCCTCTGGAGAAAGGTCAAGAGAAAGGATCCTAACATGTGAGCCACCACATTTATTTAAAATTCCTGTTTCTGTCAAAAAGGTGAGTAAAAAGTCCAACTGGAGTAGCAATTTGGCAGAGTTTAAAAGTTCAGAGGGTGCACGTGTATCGGTAGGAAACTTTCCACTGAGCAATGTCACCAAATGCTAGAAATGTCAAAGTAATACAGTTAGTAAAGAGCTAAGAGAAATGACTTGTGCCCTGAGAAGCAGCTGGAAGATGATAGAAAAAGGTCATTTTTTTTTACATTCGGGAAGTAAAAGTAAAGCTGGCAATCTCTGTGATAAGATCTATGCCCAGGGACCCCTGCCCAGAAACTCAGAGTCAGGAAGCACAGTGGTGCACCACTGGAGGAGAAGTCCCCTCAGGCTGATGTAGCCTGGTGCCGGAAAGGTCAGAGGAAACAAGCATTCAACTGTTTTTCTTCTTTTCATGTGTTCTGACCCAGAGGCTCCCTCCCTCCTCCTCTTAGATGACTGCTCTCTTTGTGGCTCGCTCTGGTATAAAATCAGGATGAACTGTCATTCCTAGTTACCCGGGGAGAAATGAGTTCAAAGTAACCTCCTGTGCTGGCAAACCCGTTCTTCCTCCAAGCTCTTGACAAATTGACTTCCTGCACTTGGGGGTGCACAGGCCTCATCCTTTTGGGGAAGGGCCTTGTAAGACTCTTGCTTCTTGGAAGGAAAGTTCTGACAAACCTAGACTATGTATTAAAAAGCAGAGACATCACTTTGCCAACAAAGGTCTGTCTAGTCAAACCTATGGTTTTTTCAGTAATCATGTATGAATGTGAGATTTGGACCATAAAGAAGGCTGAGCGTTGAAGAATTGATGCTTTTCACCTGTGGTGTTGGAAGACTCTTGAGAGTCCCTTGGACTGCAAGGAGATCAAACCAGTCAATCCTAAAGGAAATCAATCCTGAATACTTATTAGAAGGACTGATGCTGAAACTCCAATATTTGGCCACCTGATGCGAAGAGCCGACCCATTGGAAAAGACCCTGATGCTGAGAAAGATTGAAGGCAGGAGAAGGGGTGGCAGAGGATGAGATGGTTAGATAGCATCACTGACTCAATAGTCATGAATCTGAGCAAACTCTGGGAAACAGTGAAAGACATAGGAGTCTGGCATGCTGCAGTCCATGGGGTTGCCAGGAATTAGAAACCACTTAGCGACTGAACACCTTACTTGCCTTGCTCACCACTGCCCCCAGAGTATGACGCAGTGCATGACACCATTGGATACACAATCACTGAATGAAGTTTTAAATCAAACTGTATTTTCAACCTGTCTCTGCTCATTCCTGAGGCTCCACAGGACTTTCTTCAGAACATTGTTTCAGACCCAGGGTATGAAACAGAGGGACAAGGGGCTTTTATTCTATCCTCTTTTCCTCAGATGCTATGGAGTCTCTGCTGTGATCTCTAGCCACACCAAAAATAGGCTTTTCCCTGAGAAAATTGATCCAGGACTGGAGAGTCATCCATTTTCTTAATTTGGTGGAAAGCAAGGCTGGGTCTTAACCTGTTTCCCAGAAGAGCTGGTCCTGGATAGAGCTGCCAGAAGGGTCTCAATGCCACCCAGACCTTGAGACACCTCTAGCCAAGATGGAGTCGTTAGCAATTGGGTTTGAAATGGGGAGATGGATTTTTATCAATTTTAGACTTTCATTTATTTGAACTTCAGCTCACAAGGGCAAGATAATTTGATTTTGAAATTTAATTCCTTCAAAACGTCATTGTCTTTGGATTTTTAACGTGCAAGTAGGTCTGATCTTTAAACTTTCATTTCTCCCTGAGAAATTTGTAATGTAAGAGGGATTTATATTCACACTGGGGACTTTATTTGTGGAGTATCTTAATGTGATAATTTAAGGCTCTCATCAAAGAACCTCTAATGATAGACAATATGACTGATTTAAATGGGGGTCACAAACAGAACAGGGAGTGAAATGTCCAGTTTTGTGAGCTCACTGTATGGTTCTGACCCATCTCAGAGCTTTCTGCAGCAAAACTTAAAATGCCCAGCAGATTTTTTTGAGCCTGAAGCTTATACAATTTGTAGGAAGGGAGCAGTTTAAGGATAAAAGAATGTAAGTTGATGAATACAAAATTAGCTTTAGGGCCTTGGAAGGGGCCTGAGCATGGGCAGGGTTGTGAAGCATGAGCATTCTCAAATTTGTGATAAATCCATCTCTGTTGCCCACCAGTGGTGTGGAGGGGACCCCCCAAAACAGTGGCTAGTCTATGAAGACAAGAGCAGGATCCTCCTGATGAGTTACTGGTAGCTCCCAAGATAGCCATACTCCTGGCTTAGCACAGGCTTAACGGTTGCAAACTCACTTCAACTGATTTGTTTATTCACAACAGATTCCTCTGATGAATATCCATGGCCTCCATTGTAACTCCCTTACCAAGCTACAATGAAAGCAATTCTTAGATTGAATTCTGCTACCCATGCAAATACTGATGAGCAGGCAGACGTTAAACAGTACTGAGACCTATTCTGGGACCTCTGTGAAGGCCCAGTTCTGTTCTGGGAGATTAACTAGAAGGTTAAACTTCTAGTTTAACTTCTAGTTTAAGGCTGCTGCTACTGCTAAGTCGCTTCAGTCGTGTCCAACTCTGTGCGACCCCATAGGTGGCAGCCCACCAGGCTCCCCAGTCCCTGGGATTCTCCAGGCAAGAACAGTGGAGTGGGTTGCCATTTCTGTCTCCAATGCATAAAAGTGAAAAGTGAAAGGGAAGTCGCTCAGTCGTGTCTGACTCTTAGCGACCCCATGGACTGCAGCCTACCAGGCTCCTCCGCCCATGGGATTTTCCAGGCAAGAGTACTGGAGTGGGTGCCATTGCCTTCTCTGAGTTTAAGGCTAACTAGATGCAAATGTGACAACATTCTGTTGACAGGATATAGATAGATTGGGGCACAAGAATCCTCTGCTAAATGTCGCAGTGTTGGTTTTTTGTTTCCTAAGAATAAGGGAATTTTCCTACATAAGAACTGTACCAATATTAAAATCAGGAGATTTACCTTTGATATAAACCTATTATCTAATCTTCAGTCCATATTCTGATTCTGTCATTGTCTCAGTAATGCCCTTTATAGCTTTTGTCCCCCCTCGGTCTGGGATCCATTCCAGGATCACACACTGCAGTCAGTCACCAACACGTTGCCTCCTTGAAACTGCAATAGTTCCTCAGTCATTTTTTGCCTTTCGTGCCCTTGACATTTTGAAGCATAAAGACCAATTTATTTGTAGAATGTTCCTCCTTCTGGCTTTGTCTGATGTTTCATGATTAGGTTAGGGTTCTGTATTTTTGGCAGGGATGCTGCAGAAGTGAGGCTGTGTCCTCAGCGCATCGTTTCAGGAGGCACATGGTAACGGCTTGCTCCATTATTGGGTGATGTTAAATCTGACGTCTTGGCTGAGATGGGACCCTCCAAGATTCCTCACTAAGAAGCCACGGCTTCCCGCTTGGTAATGAAACGACAGCCAGGAAGACCCTGTGAGCCTGTGTAAATATATGGCTCATCACACAACCCATCTACTATTTTGGGCAGCACTGATGAGTTTCTAATTCTGTCATTTCAATTTTTTTATTGTTGAATTCCTATTATAGGAAAGAATATTATTTACTTCATTATGAACTCACAGGATGTTATTCAATAGGTGGTTACCCATTATTACTAAAATTTCAAATCCTGTTTAGGTAAGCGTGAGAGTGTCTGTAATTTCTAACACCCGCTTTCTATACCTCTCATTTTACTGCCATCACCCATTTGTCTAATTAACAGAGCCTCTATTGTTAGTCCAAGATAAAGATAGCTGAAGCATTTTTCAGTGTATATTCCTGAATTAGGAAAACTGAATATAGAGTGTAGATTAAAGCAAACGTACATATTTACATCACAGTGCCTATGCTGAAGAATTTAAAGTAAATTATAGAGTATGTAACAGTGATTAAACCTGAAAAGTCAACAGAATGGAAAGCTGGGTAATGCTAAGAGGAAATGTACCCACCTCCTCTTGGAGCTAAATTAGTATGGCTGTTTTGTTCCCTGTCTGAGTACAAACAAGTTCAGCTCATGCCCTCTCGTTTTTGCTCTTGGAAATCCACCTTGCCTGCGTGGAGCTGTGTCACCCTGCTCCCCACTAAGCTGTAGCTCAACAACAAACGTCCTGCCTTCACTGATGGAGGGAGAGATGGTCCAGCACCTCTGTGTCTGGGCAGGTAAGTATGTCTAATGCTCAGATTCCATTACCAGGTCCATTTGCCTTAACAAAGCCACTTCCTCTAACCTAGCCTTGACCCAGTAATAAAGTTGATATTTTGGCCTTTCTCCAAAGAATATTTCCTGTCTTATTTCTCAGTTGACTTGGAACCTGGCTGGGAAGAGGCAAAATTTATTGGAGTCCTCAACCTTCCAAGGTCCACCCTTTCCATTTGTGCCTCAAGGCAGTTAAGCAGCCTACTGTTGCTGATGACTTTCTCAGCCTTCAACAGACAGAAAGGTCATCAGACGAAGATGAACACCTAAAAGCCTGACTCATCCTCCACACTAAATGCTAGCGCTCCCTAGGATCCATGTCGGTGCCTCATTTCTCATTCTCACCTCCTCCCCAGTTGACTTTCCACTCAGCAGCCACAATTATGCTATGAAACGAAACCACACCTCTTCTCTGCTTGGAACCCTCCACGATGCCCATCGCTCTCAGAGTAAAAGCCAAAGTCCTTCCCATGGCCTACTGAAATGCAAGCATGGGTTGGATTACAAAATGAGAGGGTTAGACTCACCATATCTTGCCTGTGGTCCAGTCCCTCACTACCTCTCTAAATTCTTCCTCCTACCCTTCCCTTGCTCTCTTCTCTGCAGCCACCCTAGGCTTGTCTTGTTGCTCTAACATCTTGGGCATATTTTGTCCTCAAGACCTCTGCCCTGGCTGTTCCCTCTTTCTGGAACAATTTCCCCTCATTTAGCTGCATGACTCATTTCTTACCTTCTTTGATATTTTCCCAAATGTCATCTTCTTGGTGAGACCATTGCTGGACACAACCCTACCTCAACTGCAACTCACTACCCACTCCTGCCAAATACATACAGCTCTTTAGTCTCTCTTCAGCACTTATTAGCACCTAATATTATTATGTATTTTATTGTTAATTGTCTGTGTCTCACCAGTAAAATGTAAGATCTCTCCGGACAGGGTATACAACAGAACAAAGAATCTGAAAGCTGGAACACAGAGCGATTATGCAGAATGCCACTGTTATGGATGGAACACTCCCCCTCAAGCTGTGCCCCTCCCTCTCCACTCCTATGTTGCAGCCCTAGCCCCCAGTGCGGCTATATTTGGAGATGAGGCCTTTAAGTAAGTAGTTAAGGGTAGGGTCCTGATCCAATGGGATTAGTGTCCTTATAAGAAGAGACCTTCCAACTGCTTCTCTCTGTGTGCCCACAGAGGTCATGTGAACACACAGTGAGTTGGTGGCTATCTATAAGCCAGGAAGTGGCTTCCCTGATGGCTTAGTGGGTAAAGAATCCACCTGGAATGCAGGAGACATGGGAGATGTGGGTTCGATTGCTGGGTTGGGAAGATCCTCTGCAGAAAGAAAATTGAAACCCACTCCAGTATTCTTGCCTGAAAAATCCCATGGACAGAGGAGTCTGGTGAGCTGTAGTCCACAGGGTCACAAGCGGTGGGACACGAATGGGTGACTGAGCATGCAGACACCTACAGGCCAACTGAATCTGCCAGCATGTTGCTCTGATGTCTAGCTTCTGAAACTATGAGGAAAATAATTTCTGTTGTTTACTTCAACAAATCTTATGGCAGCCTGAGCAGACTAATAGAGCCACATAGAGAAATTTTGTTTTAAAGACACACAATAATATGGTAGAAATAAATCTAATATGTGAGTAGTTGCATAAACATGGATTATAAAACATAGATTTCCAGACTAAATTTTTAAGAATAAAAATGTAAATGTTAGTAGATAAATGTTAGTTACAGAAGATATACCTAAAACAATATAATAGAAAGACTAGGTGGGGGGGGGACAAAAAAATGGAAAAATATGCATTAGCCAAATGTTATTTGTTTACTAATCAAATGAAATAATATCAGACAAAATAAAGTTTAAGGCAAAATCATTACTAGACAGAAAGATGGTAACTACATAAAACTGTAAAACTTCAATTTATCAGGAAAATAATAAAAATTCTAAACTTGTATAGACTTAGTAATAAAACTTGAAGCAACATAAAGCAAAATTGATAGAATAATCCCCAACTCAGTATAGGAAGCTCTCATAACCTTGACACCATAAACATAAAAGGACAGTATAAGAAAGGAAAATGATGCCTTTTCTCATTCATGAACATGACTGCAAAAGTCCTAAAAAACTGTAGTAATCAAATCGAGCTATGCAAAAATAAAAAAACAAACTAATACATCATGGGGGCTTCCCTGATAACTCAGCTGGTAAAGAATCTGCCTGTAATGCAGGGGACCCCGGTTCAATTCCTGGGTTGGGAAGGTCCCCTAGAGAAGGGATAGGCTGCACACTCCAGTGTTCTTGGCCTTTACTGGTGACTCAGATGGTGAAGAATCTGCCTGCAATGTGGGAGACCTGGGTTCCATCCCTGGGTTGGGAAGGTCCCCTGGAGGAGGGCGTGGCAACCCACTCCAGTATTCTTGCCTGGAGAATCCCCATGCACAGAGGAGCCTGGTGGGCTACAGTCCACTGGTCACAAAGACTTGGACATGACTGAGTGACTAAGCGCAGCACAGCACAGCACAGCACAGCACATCATGACCAGTTTATATCCGGAATGTGAGCTGGGCTAAATAATACTATCACTGTTACAATGCATTTTCCAACAAATCAAAGCAGAAAAAATACATGATTATATCAATAGACAGACTGTTAGAGGTTAGTATTGCCACTAACACCTGCAGGACTTGGGGCATGAGTACAGATGGAAGCCACACGTCATTAAAATGATTTTTTAAAGTTATAAATCAGTCTAGAAAATTGATAGATAAAATGTGCTTTATCCTCCTACCTTGATACCTCCATAAGGACAAAATTTTTAAATACACAAAAGCCTTGGTATTTTAATAATACTAAGAGCATGTAAAAACATCCCAGATGACTAAATTTAAGTATTATTCTGTATATCTGGGTAGTTTTTTAATGGACTGGCTATGTTGAAATGAATAATAAAGTGAAAATACATTTAATTCATAAGGTATACTTTTGTTCCATAAAATATATTTTCCTCACTTCTGTTTTAGTAAAATTACTAATTTTGATGTTATAATCAAGACGTTCATGTTGATGGTAATGATCTAAATGAAAATAAAATATAATTTTATGAAAGGATACAAAATTTAAACATTTTCATAAAAATGTGAACTAAGATAAATATAAAAAGTAAAAAAGTAAAATTATGCTTATTATTTTCTATGTTTATATTTTCTATTTTATTATATTTTAAATTATTTTATAAAATTATATTTATCATATTATACCCAGGACCAGAGTGTAATATATGCTTATGAAGAGAAATCTGCAAATAAATTCAGCAGGCCCAAATTCTACCCCCAAATTTCCATCATACTGTAAGCCATCCGTGGGTTAGATGGTATTGATTATAAACATGAAATTAAAAACTAATCAGTTTGTGAGGTTCCATATATGTGACCTAGGAGTCACACTTTTTGACTGTTCTACAGAATAATGCCCCCCCCTAGAAAGATACCCACATCCTAATTCCAGAACCCAGGAATATGTTACATTCATTACACAGCAAAGAGGAATTAAGGTTGCCAATCAACTGATCTTAAAATAAGGAGATTATCCTGTATTATGCAGCTGGATGCAATGTAACCACAGGGATCATTGAAAGTGGAAGAGAGATTCAGATGCTCAGAATGATGTGTTGTGAAAAGGATTTGCACCCACTATTGCTGGCTTTGAAGGTGAAGGAAGGGGCCACAAGCCAAGGAATCTGGTGTTTCTAGAAGCCGGAGAAGGCAAGGGAATGGATTCTTCCCTACCTCTGGAAAGGCAGCCCTGCTGACACCGCAGTCCCAGCCCACTGACGCTTGTGTGAACTTCTGACTTGCAGAACTCTGAGAGAATAAGACTGTGTTGTTTTCAGTCTCAAGTTTATGGTAACTTGTTAAGGCAACAAAAGGAAATTCATATAGCCACCCAGTCTTTAAACTCCATTCCTATGTTGTTGGAATCCACACCCTCTTGAAGCAGAAGCCCCCTGTAGAAAATTAGGATACCTCTTCCTGGCTTCTCTTGCAGTGAAAGAGGGCAAGGGGCCATGGACCCTGTGTCTACCAATTACATGCACCTGCTGTAATAAAAATCATGAACCTTGTGCCCTGGCCCTCCTGGAGATGCTGGGAGCTTAATAAGTTCCTTTTCTGCTAAATTAGCCAGAGTTGGTTTTTGTGGATTGTAACTCAGAAGCCTCAGTAAACCAGGTATGAATAGATAATTTATTCAAAAGGAGAAAGAAACTGTCAAGCTCAGGAGAGGAAGTTTACCTTAGCTGGTAGTCAAAGAAACTCAAAGCAGGGTTGAGATGCTATACTATAATTACTAAAATTAAAAGCAATTGGTTTTGTGGCAAGACGGTTACTTTTGTTTACAGCTAGTAACTGTGTGGATGCATTGTATGGAAAGTGGTAATAGGAAAATGAGAAAAAAAGTCTGTAAACATGTTCTTAGATTTTGACCTACCAATTCCCAGGAAAACATGGCAAAGTGTGTCTGGTAAGATGAAACTTCATTATTTGTGTATTTGTGAGAGAGATTACTGATGCAGGCTTGAAATGTGTTGGGTCGAGGATGACAAAATTTGCATTAGGACTCCAGGAGATTTCAGGGAACCAAGGAATAAAGACCCAACTCATTTTCCTGAAATGTAAAGTTCCTGGAGATGTCAAGGTGGCTGAGGTCAAGACCTAGTGCTGGAAAGGGCAATGAATCCTCAGAGAGAATATTTGCATGAAGGTGGAGCTGACCAAGCTCTGACCTGGTTCTTTCCAATGGCAGTTCTCTGAGGGCATAAACTCCCTCCAGGCAGGGCCATTTCACAGGCCACACTCCCCTTTAATCACATGCCTGGCTACAGGGTACACACCTCGCAAGCTTGTCTCTAGACCTTGCCTAGCTGTCATCACCGAGGGAGCAAGGTGCCCAGGACTCAGCAGGCTCTCAGGTTCTTTTCATTTAAACTGGAGAGAATAAAATCATTTGAACAGGATCAGTAGGAATACTTGTAGCAAATAGTAGTCAGGTGAATTCCCAGCTCACAACAGTCGCCCCTCCTAGAGCACTGCCCCAACCCCAGGGGAACCTGAAGTAATGACACGCATGTCCTTGCCACTTAACCCTGACCTCTGGCCACCTCTTAGGGGTGTACAACTGATCTAAGCTGGACCAGGTTTTGAAATTTGAACGGCGAGACGGAAGCTGGTTGAAGCATACCTTAATGCCAGCGTCCACATATCCCGTTGCTGAGGCCTCCGTGGACAGCAACCCAGGGAGACTGCAGGCACTGCCATTAGGACTCGGAGGCGGGGATGGGGAGAGGCTCGCTGCTGCTTCGAGGCCTGCGCCCCGCCAGTAGGCGGCCGTGGCGAGGGCTCTGGGTCTCTGCGGGACGTAGCCCTCAGCCTGTCCCCGGTCCCCCAGCTCACCAGCCAGTCGAAAGGCGGGAGGACCTGGAGGGCCCGGAGTGAGAAGGCCACCATTCACCCATGTCCGCATCTCACCCGGAAGGACCATTGTGAACTGACCAGCGGACCGTTGGTGGCCGCGACCTCTGACCCCATGCTCAAGTCTCTCGAAAACAGCTGCACGCCGGCCCCACCCCTATTACACAACCAGTTGTTCTGGCACATTTATCTATTTATTATTTGGAAGTAAAATGTAAATGTTTACTGACTTTCTTCTACTGCAGTTTTTTTAATTTATTTTTAAAAATTAGACTATAATTGCTTTGAGATTCCCAGGTGGCCCAGTGGTAAGGAATCTGCCTGACGATGCAGGAGATGCAGAGAAGAGGGTTCTAACCCTGTGTTGGGGAAGACCTCTAGAGGAGGAAATGGCAACACACTCCAGTATTCTTGCCTGGAAAATTCCATGGACAGAGGAGCCTGGCAGGCTACAGTCCACGAGGTCACAGAGTTGGACATGACTGAGTGAGCACAAACACAATAATTGCTTGACAATGTTGTGTTCGTTTCTGCTGTACAACAACGCGAATCAGATGTATATATGTCTCCTCCCTCTTGAGCCTCACACCCCAGTCCCCACCCCACCCCTCTAGGTCATCACAGAGCACCAGGCTGAGCTCCCTGTGGTCTGCAGCAGCTTCCCTCTAGCTATCTATGTATATCTCTCTCTCCACTCGTCCCAGCCTCTCCTTCCCACCCTGACACATTTAGATCCAGCTTGTGCGCTCCTCATTTCTCAGCAGAGACCCTCTTCCTTTCCTCTGGAGTATGTTCACGTTCACACACCCTCATCCACAGAGCGCAGGCAGGATGTCAGTGAGATCTGGGCAGACGCCCTTTATAAGAGCTGAAGGTAACACGGCTGAATGGTCACCCCCATTCAGGAGGATGGGTTGGTAGTGGCATCAGCCAGACCTTATCAAAGCTTCAGGACACTCTGAGACCCTGTGGGCTTGCTGCTGCCAGCTCAGGCAGGGCTCACTGTCTTACATTCCCTGTGGGGACAGCTCTGGTCTCAGCCAAAACAAACCCCAGTAGCAAGGGTCTACTTCACGGGGTGAACAGCTGAGGGCAGCACTTGATACACAGAGTCAAAGCTCAGCAAGCAGCCACCAGTCACAGCCAGGAGAGATACGACTCTCCTCTTAGATATGAGGACAGACTTGGGGTAGAAGATGAGCCCTCCACTGCTCCCAGCTCACACCCCAAAGATCTGAGACACAAGGGGAACCACGTGGTTATGTTCCCACAGTCAGGCAGCTCCCCTGAGGGGCAGTTGTGATAAGAGAAATGACAGAAATGCCAAGTGTCACAGAAAGATAACATACAGGCAGGTTCAGCTTTGCATAATGTTCTGCTCTGGAATCTAAATCCTTTTTCTTCCTCACTGAGGAATGCCAAGCATTCTGCCTCCCCTTCTTTTCCAAAGACCAATGGCCACCTCTCCTGCTGAGACCTCTGACCCAAGCAAATGCCTCAGCACCCCAGCCCAGTCACATGGGACACCCTTGGCCTTTTGAGTCATGCATATTCTGGGTACATCTACCTCCTGTTCAATGACAAGAGATTTTGTAAGAAATATGATGTTGAGTGGTGAGGGAGCAGCTCCCTCATGGGGTGGGGCTCCCAGGGACAATGTGCACCCACATGGATTGTCTTTCGGCCAGGTGAGGCTCCAACCACTAACTCAGGCACTCCAGCACTCCCCAAAGAAACAGATAATTAGCACTTTTTGGAGGGCTTTACTTGAAAAGAAAAAAGAACCCAATTCTTTAGCCAAGCATTTGGTTAATTCATAAACTCACAGCATCCCAACATCAGCTCCTTTCCCTGCTGAGCTGAACCAATGTGGGAAGTAACCCCCAACTGGTTGCTGGAGAAGGGAGCCTTGTGGATGGGAGTGAGCCAGACTAGACATTTAGGGGCCCTTCTGATCCATTAACCGGCCTCTCTTCTCTGAAGCCAGGTGTGCCCCAAACAAGCACTTTGGAGGGCAAGCCCAGGGGTGGTATGGACACCGTGCAGTTAGGAGGCAAACTTGAACACATTAGCAGATGTGTTTTAAATGCAGAGAGCTTCAGGCCTCATCAAAGAAAGTTTCTTCTAGAACCATCATTTCTCCTTTTTTTTAAAAAATATGACTTTCAGAGAAGCTTCCCTTTTCTGTAACAAAGGCCTAGTCAAAGCTACGGTGTTCCCAGTAGTCATCTATGGATGTGAGAGTTGGACTGTGAAGGAAGCTGAGCACCGAAGAATTGATGCTTTTGAACTGTGGTGTTGGAGAAGACTCTTAAGAGTAACTTGGACCGCAAGATCAAACCAGTCAATCCTAAAAGAAATCAGTCCTGAATATTCATTGGAAGGACTGATGCTGAAATTGAAGCTCCAATACTTTGACCACCTGATGAGAAGAGCTGATGCTGGGAAAGATTGAAGGCAGGACAAGAAAGGCATCTCCAACTCAATGGGCATGAGTTTGAACAAGCTCCAGGAGATGGTGAAGGACAGGGAAGCCTGGTGTGCTGCAGTCCATGGGGTAGCAGAGTCAGCATGACTGAACAACTGAACAACACCCCGCTTTGGAGGCTGGCACTCTCAGGTTGATATGCAAAATTTGGGAGATCAGGAAGAAAGCAGGAGTTTTAGCACTCCTATACTTACATATAATTTCCATCAACTTCCTCTATCCTTCTCACCCAAGCCACTCCCTTGAGGTTGTTATTCACTGATGTGGTTTTCTCAATCTTCTGTTGTAATGGTTGCTGGGGGTCCAACCCCACTCGTGTTCACTGTAAAGGCCTGTGGTTTGGATAGACTCGGAGGGCACCCTGGTTGCCTGAGGGGATATCTCTTGCAGTCAGTGTGGTTCAGGGATGGTGCAAAACCCAAATTAATCCATTCAGAGTGAAACCTAGGGTTTCATTCAATGTTTGGGGAGAGAGAAACCCTCTCTCTCCTCCTAGTTGGGAACGAAGACATGGCCTCAGAGGTGCTGGCAGCCACCATCCAGGGAGGGAGGCCAGGCTGAGGCTACAACTGACCCAGGGAGGAGGGTGGGGTTGACAGGACACAGAGATATCACCTGCAGTCCTGAGAAGACGGAGAATTTCTAGAGCAAAGCAACCCATGGACTGGCTCTACCCCGGGATGTTTTAGTTGTACGAGCTGACAGAGTCTGTCATTTACACCACTGGGATGTGGAATTTTTGTTATTGAATTGATAAGCACTCTAATAAAATCATCTTTGGGAAAAAAAATACAGAGAGCCTCCTTCTGGCAGTGGGGGCAGAGGAACTGATTTATGCAGCGCTGTGTTCATCATCTCACTTCTTCAACCCTCTTGTAAAGAGGAGATGATCCAGACTATGAGGAAGCCTGGTATGGAGTGGCATGGAGTAGAGTATTCTAAGCTCCACTAGAGCTGGCACTTAGTAGGCCTCTGCCAAGGCGACGAGGGAATATTCATCTCTTGGCTGAACAGAAACCAGCCTGGGCTCAGAGCCCACACTCTTGCCCCAGAAGAGCAAAGGCTGGGCGAGCCAGATGCAGTACTCAGATCAGGCACCCAGGAAAGCCCAGGGGAGAGACGTGACAGACGCGTGGAACAGATGGCAGCGGGAAGAGGCCGCCAGCACACCAGCAAACGCCGGGGAGGCGTCTGCACACCGTTCAAGGCCTTTTTAGCTGCAGCCCTGGGACCTGTCTCTGAGATGGAGGCCCTGGTGGGAAGCTAAAACCTTGAGAGATTTTCTCCCTCACAAAACCAGAGCTCCAAGGACACTTAACACTGGCAGTCATTCCCTGCGACGGGGAAACTAAAATGGTGACTGAACAGAGCAAATCCTCCAGGGAGAGGCCGTGAGCCAAGGCTTGCCTCAGCTCAGAGGAGGAAGGCCCGTCCCACCTAAGGCCCAGATTCCAGAAGGCAGGATGCCCTGCTAATGGAGAAAGTCCCTGTGGGCTTAGGGAGGAGAAAACCCCCTTTCCCTTTAAAGCAGCAGTTCCAGGAAACTCCATGAGTGTTCTGCCTCCTTCGTTTCCACTCCCAGACACAGTGGGTCCCCAGAGTATAAGCAATGGAAAGGATGAGTGGAAACTCACACAGGGGCCTGGATGTGGAGCCCTGCAGGACAGCTGTGTGTGGGGAGCAGGGCAGGGGGCAAGGGGGAACCCTGCTGTGACCCCAGCCCTTCAGAGCTTATGTGAATTTGAAGTGAACTCTGACAATCAAGGCAGCTCGGACAACGAACCCCATGTTTAGGGCTTAAAAACTGGGATGTTTCTGAGGACCCTGGTCTTCCAAGCTCCTCTGCAGAAAGGGGAAGCATTAGTCCCTCAGTCATGTCTGACTCCTGCGAGTCCATGGACGGCAGCTCCCCAGGCTCCTCTGTCCATGGAATTCTCCAGGCAAGAATACTGGAGTGGGTATCCATTTCCTTCTCCGAGGGTCTTCCCCACCTGGGTCTCCTGAACTGCAGGCAGATTCTTTACTGACTGCCACCTGGGATGTTTCTGAGGACTCTGGTCTTCCAAGCTCCTCTGCAGAGCAAACAGGCAAATGAGGTGCCACCTCAGAAAAATCTGAATTCTACCAAATCATTCTACCCACTGTTGCCAACCTCCCCCCTCCCAAATCACCCCAGGTCATGTGAGTCTAGGGGTGGTGGCACCATCTCAACTTGAGTGAAAATTTCCTGAACAGCTTGGGAGAGAAGCATCAGTTTCTCACACATCCTGACCCCTCATTTAAAGGCAGAGAATAGGTCCCGTCAATTCCACTTCCTGAATCCCTCCTTTTGGAAGAAGTCTGGCCTTTTACAAAAACATTAGAGCTCCAAACAGGATGTAACATTCTTTCTCAAAGTTGGGCCAGATGGGATTTTTTTTTTTTTAACAGTTGAAAAACTCATTTTTCTAGGACAGCCTGCATTCTTTAACCTTTGAAATACTTTGAAGTTCACATATATTTCTCCCTTGGAAAATCTTTACTCAGTTCTCAAAGTATTAATAACAGAAGAGCACTTTACTGCTTGACCCAGCAAAGTGGCCAAAAATAAGAAAGGTTGTGGGGTGGGGAGAGGAGGCAAGAAAGAGAAACTAATTAAAACACACACAAACCACACCAAGGGAATGAGCTTTAGACAACCAAAATGACTAGGAAACGCCCACATATGGACTGGGGTGAGCATTAAATATACAATTATTTGTAGAACTAAGACTACAGAAGAGTTTACAGGGAGAGAGAACTACTTAGACATTTCAGATACAACAAAACAACCTACATGTGGGGATAAAGAGGAGAATGGAGAGACCACATATAAAACGTTTTTTAAAAAACTGCTCTCAGCACGTCTGGGCACTTTCCCACAGACAAATAAAGGTGTATGTTCACACACACAAATGTTTATAGCAGCTCTATCCGTAATAGCCAAAAATTTAGAAATTATCCAAATGTCCTTCAGTAAGTGAACGATTAAGCAAACGGTAGTATATCCACTCCATTGAATGGTACTCAGCAGTAAAAAGGGAAGGGATACACACAATGTACAGAATAAGTACATAGTAAGTGAAAGTCACTCAGTTGTGTCCAACTCTTTGCAACCCCATGGACTATACAGTCCATGGAATTCTGTAGGCCAGCATATTAGAATGCATAGCCTTTCCCTGGATCAATCTCTAGAGAATTATGCCAAGTGAAAAAAGCCCAGTCCTAAAAGACTATACAAAGGTCCGTCTAGTCAAGGCTATGGTTTTTCCAGTGGTCACGTATGGATGTGAGAGTTGGACTATAAGGAAAGCTGAGTGCTGAAGAATTGATGCTTTTGAACTGTGGTGTTGGAGAAGACTCTTGAGAGTCCCTTGGACTGCAAGGAGATCCAACCAGTCCATCCTAAAGGAGATCAGTCCTGGGTGTTCTTTGGAAGGACTGATGTTGAAGCTGAAACTCCAATACTTTGGCCACCTGATGTGAAGAGCTGACTGATTTGAAGAGACCCTGATGCTGGGAAAGATTGAGGGCAGGAGAAGGGGATGACAGAGGATGAGATGGTAGGATGGCATCACCCACTCAATGGACATGGGTTTAGGTGGACTCCGGGAGTTGGTGATGGACAGGGAGGCCTGGCGTGCTGCGATTCATGGGGTCGCAAAGAGTTGGACACGACTGAGCAACTGAACTGAAAAGATTATACCCTGTGTGATTCCATTTATACAACATTCTTCAGATGACAAGTTTATAGCAATGGAAAACTGACTGGAGGTTGCCAGAGGTAAAAGGGGCGGGGGCTGGGCAGCAGGTGTGGCTGTGTAACACAGCAGCAGGAAGGTGTGGGGAGATGGAAACATCCTGTATCTTGACTGTATCAAACACCCTGGAGGTGATACCCTGCTAGATTTGCAAGATGACACCACTGGGGGGAACTGGGTAAAGGGTACACACATGAATCTAGGATGATTACAGAATTTTAAAGTTTAACAAATAAAAACTGTTCTCAGTAATTATATTGGTGGTGGTGTACTGTTTCTATGCATGCAATTTGGGATAAAGCACACGAATAACTGTATCATATTCCATTCTATGCCTCTTGTATCCTTGAAAGCCATGATTCTGAGTGAAAACGACTGCGATGTAAGGCAGGAAAGACCCCTGCAAACTTGAAATCAAGTTTTTTTTCTTATCTCTGATATGCCTGGAAAACAAGGACCAACCAGTAGCAACAGAATTGCGAGCACACAAATAATGGTTATGAAACACCATTTTACACTAAAAGAAACCAGGTTGTCTCAGAGGAATCTGATTGCAGGTCCGGGGGTAAGAAATGAGCAATTATGTCAAGCCAGATAAGCAATTATGTCAGAGAAAGATGATATCAAAAAGGCTCAGTAGCCAACCTGAAGGGGCCTCCACCAGCCAAAGATGGAATATTTTAAAATTTCCAAAAGGGTAATTTCATGGATGGTTGGTTTTGGAAAATGGATAGTGAATCATTTCCCTAAGACTTTCAATGGTGAGAAGTCCTGAGCTTTAGTGGACAGAAGTTTTATTTTTTTTCTTTAATTTAGGCTTTTGGGGTTATGAATCAGGCTTGAAAAAACCAGCTCATAGTAAAAAACTCAGGCATGTATCCCACCTTTCCTATATGAATTCTACCACTTGATGAAATACTCAAGTATTTCAACTAATAAATGCAAAGAATGTATGCATAAGGAAGTATTATAGCCACCCTTCCCTGAAAAGTGCCAAAAACTTTGTGAGAAGACAACCATGTGTCAACTGCTCTGATATACTCTATTGCATTGACTGAAGAACTGTAGGCACACAAACTGCAGGTGTACAAACACCACCACTCTAAGTACTGCCAAGAAAACAACACTGAGGCTTGCGAATTGAAGGTGCATTCCAACTGTAGAGATGTTCAAATGTGACAAGAGGAACCTTTAATCGAGAATGCCTCCTTCGTGTCCTGAAAGCCTTACTTTCTGCTTATTTCCCAGAGGTGAGACCAGTTGCATTACCTGTCCCGTATCACTAAAAATTCAAGTAAAATAGCATACTGCAGCAACAAAAATGTGCACAATTCTCAAAATGTTTAGTGCATGATTTTTACAAAAATCTGCTATTTACCCGGACAGGACTGAAGATTGTGATCCTATGTGGCCTCTAACTTCAGCCTGAGATGACACCTTCATTCTGGTTTTCTGTTGCCATCGGCTCCTGACTCACAGAAGCCCGTCTTCGGTGGCTGCTGCTCCGCCTGCTGCCCATCACCTTCCCCTTTCAGGCCGCAGGCATCCTCAGCATTGGGAGGGAGGCAATGACAAACCTCCAAAACCAGGCACTGGGGGTCTGCAAGCCTCTAGAATTATGTGTGAAATGTTCCAGCCAAATCTACCTTTCATGGAAATCTGGGATTGCTGCTTCGTTTCCTTCCGAGGGTGGCCCGCCTGCCACCTGCCTCGCTTTGTTAGGTAGGCTGTAGTCAATCACGATTATTTTCCAAGGTGCCTTTTCTAAACTAAACGTTTTGGTCAGAGGTCTACCTGTTAAGAAATGAACAACTTGATTCCAATCCTGAGTAAGGCAAGGGTAAGGGAGCATCGTCATGAGATAAACAACCCTGGGTACACAGGGGCATGGGGATTGAGGGGGTGGGGGAAGGGAGCGGGTAGTCAACAGTGAGATCTCAGTTCACCTAAGGGTAACACCCCTGATGTCAGTCAGGTGTGAGGTCAGGTTAAGCATATCCTCTGGGGAATAAACTACTGAAAGTCTGTAATACTAACCTTCATTGCTACTGCACGTTAGAAAATATGCAAGCGGTACAGAATCAATCAACTAGGACAAGTATGACACACATACTTAAGCCATGACCCCTACCGCTGGCATCAGCGAACTGGTCTATGGGCCACACATGGCCTGTGATCTGGTTTTGCACAATCGGTGTAAAATAAATTTTACATTAAAAATTGCTTTTTAAAAAATCAGAAAAGAATATTGTGTGGCATATGAAAATGATATAAAATTAAACTCTGTGTCCACACACATGGTTTTACTGGAACACAGCCGTGCCCACGGGTTCACGTATCATTGACGGCTGCCTCTGTAATACACAGTGGCGGAGTTTCAACAGAGTATGGCCTACAAAGCCTAAAATACCTACTTACCTCTATTTACTGAAAATGTTTTTGAACCCTAGTCTCAGAGCTCAGGTTTGGTGAGCTTTCTGATAACATTTTCATAAATAAAAGATAAAATTTGGATGTATGGCTACAAAACATTCCATATTTATTGCTGTTTCTTGTGATTTTTCAAAGCTGGGACACCAGACACACACAAGAATGTGCAACAGGTACCCAGATGGACAGTCTCCTGTTTCCTGTCTGCTATTTTGCACTGTGCAAATCCCCTACATGGCGTGCACGCAAGGAGAGGAAAAACAACAGTCACCCACCGTGCTAGATTTAAAAGCATTTAATGACATCGCATATATTTAACAGATAGGGCAAAAGTTGAGAGGTACAGGTCATACGACTGAGCACCGGGCCTGAGTGACCAACCTCCTTGTCAGGCCCAGCCTCTGGAGTTCATTCCTATCAATGCCATTTTGATTGTGCAGTAAGATGAAAATTTGTCATTATAATTGTTACAGTGACAGAGAAATGCACACTATGTATCAAAGAGCAAGGTAATGAAGCAAATTATAACACAGTGTGGTAACGCACAAGCAAGTAACCATTAGGGTAACATGACTTTGTCCAGTAAATGCCTCGGTTCCACTTGTACACTTACCAATGATTTAAAGGGTTTATTATACATCTAGTTTTATTATACTTTGTACTAGAATTATCTCAAACATACAATATAATGTATTTCAGCAAAAAAAAAAAATTGAAATTACAGATTATTTAAAACAGTATCGGTTTTCTATTCCTTCTTGTATCCCGACATTCTTAACTGCTGTCCAGGTTGATGCAGAAAAGCTGCATGTCGTGTGTTAGTAAGTGATGCCAGGTACAAGTGGCTTGGTCTGTAGAGTTAACAGTGGGGCTGCACTGTGGCTGCAGCGAGATCATCACACACAATCTGTTTAATCCAGGTTAGACCCATCATGGGCGCTTCTAATAGTCAAACCACTGGGAGTAAATGGGAGAGAATGGTGTTGGGACATTGGTACGTTCCGTCTGTGGCGAGCACAGGAAATATTGTTTAAGCACCGCTGCCTTGCATACCAACAGCACTGGAGGCGGGTTATTTCCAACACAGCCTCACAAAATTGAGGAACAGTTTAAATACTGAGATCTAATCTATATAATTTCGTTAAAAAAAAAAAAATCTGGTCTTCCCTCTGCACCTCAAACTTTTGTTAACTTGGAGATAAAGTGTTTAGGTTGTATTTTTCCCCACCCTCCCCGAGAAATGCTCTATAAATTAAAAGAAAAAAAATCAACCACATGGAGAAACATTTAGGCACAGAGAGTAATGTGTTGGTTCTGAGCTTGCATGCTGGAATTTCACTGAAAAGGTAAGAAGAGAAGGGCAGGAAGTGACAGAAAGGAGTTCACTTCTTTTTGCCAAAAAGGCTGAACCTCTTTTCTTTGTCTTTCTCTTTGTCCTTCTCCCGTTTGCCGGGACTGGACTCGCTGGTGATGGTGACGACGCTGGTGGGCAGGGTCTGAGCCCGGCTGGATGCTGGCGTGCTCTGGGTGCTGGCGGACACCTCGTGTTTATCAGAGGAGATGGCAGAGGAGATGGCCTGGATCCATGTGTTCATTTCCTCCTGGACAAAGGAGGGGGGACACAGGTGAGACTCACCTAAGTTGGATGGACATGAGATACTCTCACTCCGCCTGGGTGACCGTCTGAGCTGCTGTGGGTTGGAAAGCTTAGGAATAGCATGTCTGCCTGAGAAGGGACAGTGGCTCTCTAACAAACGCCTGAATTCAGTTGACAGTACCTGAAGGTCTCCACTGTAGTATATGGTCCTACAAATGTGACGAGCTGGAAGACTGGCCTATAGCACGGGGGTCAGGTCCTACCCTACAAAGTGCTTTTTCTTTTTTGAAACAGAAATCTATTTGATATACCACATTGTGTAAACTTAACAGAGGTTGCTTTTTTTGAGTTTAACGCGCTATGCATGTTTTCTCATCGGCTGACCATACAGCCAAGCGATGGTTGGTTAAAAGCGGTACAGTGCAGTGGGCACAGAGCGGAGGCTCCTAGCTGGGCTGTGGGCTCCACCCCAGTTTGGAGACCACCTCCCTGTGCGTCACCCACAGTTCTCTTCCACAAACTTCAAGAGACCCTGCGCTAGCTTTCCTGCCAGGGTAGGAGAACAATGACATTTACTGCCTCTGACAGACACAGGAGAACAGGAAACCTTCCAGCGTCTGTGACTGTGGAGACCAGACGACAGATGCCACCGCTGATCATCACTTATGTGAAGAGCACCATATATAATGCTCACCAGGCCACAAACACTTGTAAACTTGTATTTGGAAAAAAAAAAGAAAAGAATCTTAAAAACTTACATCATCTTTGGCTTGGAAGAGGTACTCATTGCCGTCATTTAGTCTGTAATTTGAAAGAAGAAAGTCAGTCACAATATAACTTAAGGGAAAAAAACCCTTAACTCTCACATCCTCTGTGGGACACAGGAATCACACTAGAAATGCCCATCGGAACCCTGCACACATCACTCAATGTGTTCGGGCCTGCATGGGATCGGCAGCCACCCCCGGACATCAAAAGGCCATATAATTGGGCCAATATACACAAGTGACTTGTGTGTTTCAATCACTGCATGTGTGCTAAGTTGCTTCAGCCGTGTGTGACTCTTTGTGACCCCATGGACTGTAGCCCTCCAGGCTCCTCTATTCATGGGATTCTCCAAGCAAGAATAGTGGAGTGAGTTGCCATTTCTTCCTGACCCAGGGATCGAACCCACGTCTCTTAGGTCTCCTGGCAGGCGGGTTCTTTTTTTTTTTAAGGTGGGTTCTTTACCACTAATGCCACCTGGGAAGCCCATTTCACTCACTGGAAGGATCAAAAATGTTCCAAATGTATCTATACCTAGATTTGTCGTGGCAAAGACCATCTGGATGGACTGATCACTGCTCTAAACTGAATGCAAGAGAAAGCTCTTTGAAAATCATAAGCCCTTTTGAAATCTTGCCACTGAGCTTACATGCCCCACAGTAACAAATAGCAGACTTTCTGAACTGACAGAAAGTCAGAGAAAAGGTCTCCTAGATTTCTCTTCTTACATACACCTCAGAACCGAAGAAACTGCCCTGGTGAGGCCATCGCTGTGACACAAAGGGGACTGGCTGGGAGGGCTGCGTCAAGAGGAAGAGGGCATTACTGGTGTGGGAGTCGGGTGCTCTCTGCCAATGTCCCAACCCTCTGACACTGTGTCAGGGAAGCACAGAGGGAGGCAGCCAGGGAGCCTAGCTGTCTGTGCCAGATGTTACGGTATGTAAAGTGTCCCAAGGCCGGACCTGCCTTCTGTGTGCACCGAGAGCTCAAGAAATCACACCGCCTGAATTGCTCTCATTTGTGGTCCTTGGCCTCGTCCAGCTGGCGTGAGACACACCCGTAACCAAGGACCAAAGCTTTCCAGATCTCAGAGCAACAGATCAGATTAGTATCATCCTAACTACAACATTTTCACTTTTTATGTTTTTATTTAAAAAAACCCTGATTTTTCTGCCCATTTCCAAGGATAAGCAGAACTTTTGAGCTTGGATCCACTCCTGGAGGAGTCGAATGTATTCTACAGGGTAGAGACACGTGGACTGGATGGTTCCAGAGGCGTCTGGAACATCCACTGGGTGAGTCAGGGGAGCACGGGGCCCCCTACTTCCTGTTTGTCTCCATCCAGCTCTTGAATGACTCAGTTGACCTGTCTCCAGAAAAGTCATGAGCAAAGAACAGCATGTCCTAGGACTGGATTAGCTGCACGATGGGGAAACTATCTTTCTAAGTGCTCCTTAAACTGTGAGATGTGACGAGCTCACCCTGTCTTAGAAATACTAAGCTCCAGCTGATAAGAAATGAAAGCTCTTTTTCTGCAATGTTCACCTATGCCGTTCACCACAGAGATGCCGGGAACCCTAACTGAGATGTGTGCCTATCCCGTCTGTCACTCTGTTGGTAACTTTTTAAACGGTGGAGGAGAGGAACCAACTGATCACAGCATCTAAGAAAACCAATGCCTGGAGTGAAAATCAACACACACCCCCCCACTCTCTGGCAACTCTTACCTGAGCTTGAACACGTGCTTCTTCTTCTTGTAATCAAGGGCCACTTCACAGATGGCTTCTTTCAAACTCACAGGGACCTCGCTGTGGTAGGGGATTCCTGAAGCAGCCGTCTTTGCGTCTTTGTAGAAACCCATTTCTTGGTTATTTATGACACAATAAACATTGTGCCAGGACCTGAGCCATAAAGAAAGGCATGCTTTGAGCCACACCCACTTAAAGAACTGACAGTCCGTTTAACACGAAAATGGTCCCCACACAACATGGCACGATTCTGTTATAATAAAAGCCCTTTCTAAATTGTTAAAAATAAACAATGCAGCAAAATTCCTCTGCAGACTCCCAAGACAAAACCATATGTTGCTACAATGGCAGGTTTTGAAGGATACTTTTTGCTCTGACTTTGAAGAAAAACACAGTGCCCTCTTCTATTAAATAAAGAGACTCTCAACTCTGACTGGAAAGCTTTTTGTGGGTGTTTGATGCCCTCTCATGGTAATGGGGTACAGGCAAGGCTCCTTATTGGAAACATGCCTGTCCTTAAGTAGCTGTTCAATCTCAGCTTCATTCTGTAATGTGGCCTGGCAACCTGATAGGGAAGCAGATTCAGGGCCATGAGCACGTATGGTGCACTGGCCGAGTTAGAAACAGGCAGCCTTCCTCCTCCCAGGACATGACAAACTGCCCTAAGACACTGCTTTTTATCAGAAGACACTTTACTGCCACCTTCCTGTATTAACAAATCAATTATACTGTTCTCAATGTGGATGGCAGCTCTCAGATGGGATTCCCTTATACAGTGTACAACCTGTACAACTGTACGTGGTGGGTCCCAGGCAGTTTGTTTAATGGTTAAGCACAGACTGTGGAGTCAGATAAGTTTTACTAGGGTGTGCCAGCTGTGCCATTTACAAGGGTATTACACAGGGTGAGCTTTCTTAACCTCCGAGAGCCTCAGTTATGAACATAATAAAAGCAGGGCTATTGGGAGATAATCAGTATAAAGACTGCTAGGAGAAAAGGTGACTTAAACAATCCACGTTAAGCAACCCACTTAACCCACAAGGAGGAAAGATAACAGTGAAATCACTTCACTCTAGGAAAGACTCCTCCCTCTCAATCTAGCGGCATTCCTTCTCAGGCCTTCTAAGGCCTCTTCTTGCTGTTCTCTCACACACTTAACTCTTCCTTGTCTTTCTTGGTGAATAAAAAGCACTCTACTCCCACTTCCCAAGAAGGATGTGATGCCCAAGAAGCTACAGAACCAACCAGACACACAAACAACACTCCCCTCTCAATCGACAGCTGTCCACCTCCACCTCTAAGGGGCTGACTTCCCCTAGGACTGCCGGCCTCTGTGCTGTTACCTGCTCGAGGCCTTCTTATTGTGGGCCTCCCACTCATGCTTCCGGTTCAGGAAGCCTTCCATCTGGGCCGAGGGTGTCTCCTGGGTCCTGGCTGGCAAGGTGGCGGCACTCTGGGCTGGGAGAGCAGTCTTGGCTTTGCGATCAGAGGTGGGGGAGGGGATGGGGCTGGACTCTTTCGAGCTCGTCCTCTGTTCTGCAGCGCCGTTGACCATTTCGCTGGTGTCCACTGTTTCTGCCATCTAGGGACAGCGGAGAGGCCATTCAGCTAACCCCGTGAGCCCTGGGGGGGACCACATACGCTCTGACTCGCACACGTGGCTGTGTATAAATGCCTGGCACAGATCGAGGCAGTACAGTAAAACCATTGCACATCCCACAAAGCCAGCTGGACACCAAGGACATTAGAAGGTGGGGGTGGATTAATACCCGCCCGTTTACGGGGAGATGAGAAAAGCGAAATGCCAGGATGAGTTTTACTGCACTCTGCTCCTCTGATCAATCCATTTTCTCTAATAGAACTCAGATCATTTCCTCTTATGGTTACGTTAAAACGAAAGGACAACAGTAACAATCACACGTATTAAATATGAAAGAGCGGACGTTATACAGCAGCCACCTTACAACCAAGGACGCCACCAGAAGGGCTGGAAGTTGAAGCGAAAGGGCATTCACAAACAGATGGATAGACAACTCTATCAGAGCTACACGGCATTCCCCCAGAGTCAGACAAAAAAGACCTTCAGTTTCTGAAAATGCTCTCCAGCTCCCCTCCCCACCCACCTCCCCACACATGGTCATAAACACATGCAGAAATTAAGACAGCAATCATGCACTTCATGTCTACCATCCCCGTTAGACTTTGGAACTTAAGAGCTGGAAGGAAATGAGGCAAGTCAACGAACATCAATGTAACCACGTCTGCCGAAGTTGTATCGTGAGTGGGTTGTAGTTTGTGTTAAAGGAGCTGGAAAAGCCAATCACAGTCACTCAACACCACACGGCTATTTACCCCCAAACAAAGACAGAACCAGGGCCTTCCCCATCACGTGCTGGTTGATCACGGTGCCTTGCTGCACTGAGACGAGGAAGCCCAGCCAGCCAGGCTTCCAGCAGCTCTGACCCTTCAGGCTGGAGTCGTCTTCAGGAGTTGTTCCTTCCCAAGCTCATTGCTATGGTAACCCTCATGGCTTTTCGGCTTGGGAAATGCGGTAGGGTCTCCATTCATTATCGCTTTCAGCCTGTGTGCCATCAACTGTGTACCATGAACTGAAGCGGGCCCCTGGCTGATACACCCAGGGTGTGGGATTAGCGAGTTACTAAAGCTGGGTGTGGCTGACGCTTTAGTGGATTACAGACAACCTGCACCCCTTGTACACGGACAGACATGGAGGTGTCAATGGCACGCTCATTAGATAACGTCCCCCACCAATGCTGCCCAGAACCAAGTGACACCAAATTAGCAGCAACAACCTCAACAGGATCAATGGGAGACTGGCCACCACTGCCTGAACATCAGATATGTCAACTCGCGGAAACTGGGTGTCTCTGCTGGGTCTTAACTAAGTGACAGGGCAGGAGTCAAGTTTATATTCTGTCTAAACAAACTATCACTGTCAGCATCGGAGTTTAGGGTGGGACCAGAGGTGAGGCACTTGAAGGGTGTTTGTGATTAGACCTCTTTATCCACACAGCAATGTGGAAACAGGATCGTGAGGGCAGAGAGGCATGGGTGAGGAGATGCATGGTGATTATCCTGGCCTTGCAAGTGACAGCCTGCAGACCTGTGCTTATAAGCAATGGGCTATTTAAATATTTCTCTTGCCTTTCACTTTTAAAGGCGAGACAGAGGGGAAATAATGACCAAACAATAAAACACCCCTGAGTCGAAAGAAAGTGAGTGGACTTTAAGGCTGACTAGTCTGTTTTGGTATGAGATTTCAAGAGACTTCTAGTGGGGAGGAAGTATGAGATTGGTCTGGAAGGCCTGTGTCAGGCATGAGTCCAAGGAGACATGGGGTTAGTGTGGACAGAAACCAGGTTAAAAAAAAAATTAGTGCTGCAGGTGTGACTCAAATACTGTAAGCGACAGCAATGACCTGGACAGCGGAATGTTTACTGGGAAAGGGCTAAAATTTCTCATACTTGGTCAGACTCCAAGGCAGGTGAAGGCCAGGGGAAGCCTCAGCTGGGGGAAATTCTGCAGCAAAAATTTTTTTCTTTAGAGTTAGAAGGAAAGAGAAAACCCCAAACCAGTATGCAGAGATAATTAATGTTTATGCAAATGAATCACTAATCAAGAAAACAAGAAAAATAAAAGGAACAAAATGAATTTTAATGGACATGTGCTTAAGCATGCCAACAGACAACACGCAACTAGAGACAAACATCAAAAGCAAATCATAGTGCTGTGACCAAACAGTGGGTCCCTGTGGATCCCACTACCCCCACCCCCACCCAACATTGCTTCTCTTTAGCAATTAGTCCAGAGTGCTTTAGTGGCTGGATACACCTGAGATAGTTCAATCAGAAGGTGAACATAAATGCAACGTGACAACTAGCAGCACATGGAATGCCTGATTGGTTTTCTAAGTGCACGAAGCAACACTATTGTCAAAAGGTCATTAACTTGAGTCTCTGCACTGTAACTCAGAAGAATGAAAAGAGCTTTTCTTCTTCTGATACAATCCAATTACAACTAAAAATTTGTTCTGGCAAGCTACAATTTAAAAATCTAGATTAAAAATAGGCATGAGAACAAATGCCAAAAACATCATAGCACTCCTTCTCTCTACGCTTATGTGGCTTTTTTTTTTGGTCTTCTGAATACAAAAAGCATAAAATTGGGTATTAGTCCTACTTATACAAAATTTAAACATATATATATGGACACATCACATATATACATAGAGATCAATGACACATTCTAGTTGGAGCCAGGAACTGGGCTCCCTAATGACCAAAGATGAAGCAGTATTTTTTTCTAAAATGAATTTTGGTATGTTTTAAGGCAGAGACCCAACAATGGTGCATACTACTCCCAGAACATAAGAAGCTTGGCATCTATCTATATACCCATCTACAGCTGCAAGTAGATAGATATGTACATAGAAATAAGGAAAAAACAAACAAGATGCTATATGATGTTATCCTGACAAAAGAAAAAAAAGACATGCATCATGAAATGAAAAGACAAATTAGACTTAACTCATGGAGAACACATATCAAAACAGGTCTTCTAATTCCGCTAACATCTAAATATGGCAAATGAGTAAGTGAATGTCTCACACAGCTTTCATGTAATGTGGACCTGGTTTGGTTTTGCCTTTATCGGTACCAGGAAATCATCTCTTTCTTTAGCTTTTATTCCTAAGGAATAGAATTTCTGATAAAAACATTTCAATCCCTGCTGGTGGTCTGATAAACAATATCCTAAAAGACTCCTTATTAGAGAGTGCCACAAAAAGTCGTAAGAAAATGAAAAATGAACTGGAAGATCCATACGAGACACACAACGGAATTTCTGTCTAAGGAGACACTGAAAGAACTTCTGGAGCCTGAAGGCAGGCAATGGCTCCTGGGGTGGTCTCCCAAGTGCATCATTCAAGTAATCAGGGTGAACCAGCATGGCTTTTGTTCCACTGGTTGGAAAAATTTAAACAGTTTGACACCCTGAAGTCATCAACTAGATGGAAAGGCATGGAAGTCTGGCTGGGCAGGCTTCCCAAACATGCCGAGAAGTGCTGCCTCATCCGCCAGGATCCACGCCCCAGCAGCACTGATGGTGACCCAGATGGAGGTGGAGGCACCTGACTCCTGAGCCCAGCTGTGTTAACTGCTGTAAGCGAGCCTACCACTCTCAGCTCGGGACTTGGCAGAAAAAAACAGAGGAACTGGTTTGTAGAAAGGTAATAAATGAATGATCTGAGGGTCTCAAAACCGTTCAGATTCTGCACCTAAAACAGCTTCAACTCTTTTGTACTGTTTCTCAATAAATGACTGCATCCTTCATGGAATGTTACACAGCTGACCTTAGGTTTTAATCTTAGTACCGGAGGTCTCCCTCCTCATCCACCAGTCTTCCTAGTTCCTGGTGACCTGCCGCAGGTTAATAACACCTGTGAAGGGAGCTGCGCATGGTGCAGGACTGCACCCTGTTAGTACAACTGGAAGTGCCATACCTGTCGATTCTAGCTCTCTTCTTCATTGTGCTGTAATCTCATTTAATTTCAATTACTCACGTAAGGCTTTTGCTGCAACATCTTAATAAAGTAAAAAGCTCACGATAAATAAACAAAAATTATGTAGGCTGCTTTCAGGCAATGGAGCATCCATCAGTTAAAAGACTCAAATAAACATGAATTAAATGCAAACAAATATGAAACCAAGGAAGACTACGAATTCAGTAAAATTTTTAACACTGTGGGTGAAGTGGACGCCAAAAGGTCAAACCAATGGTATTTGGAAAGAGTGGTTCTTGACAAACAGTATCGAACTTCACAGTCCAGACCACGGTTGGTCACTGGCTGTCCGTCTGCTATTAAAGTTTTTGTAGTTTTGGTAGGTTTGAGAGCGGTAACTAACCCGTGGAGATCCCTGTTCAGCCGGCAAACCATTCTGGGAAACTTGGTCTCCTTTTGAAGTATCCCTGTTGGGAAAAAAGGGAAGAAAAGGTGGAGGAGAGGAGAGGAGGAAACAGGGAAGGAGGGAAGGTAGGGAAGAAGAAAAGAGGAGAAAGAGAAGAGTAAGGCAGGATGGGGGAGAACACAGGTCAACTTTATTAGAGCCTCTCTCTCAGAAAAACATAAACAGCCCTCTTTTACATAATGGGATTTCTTTCTAAAAACTTTCAAGTGTTTCAAATGGACTCTAGATAGAAGGTGAGACCTCAGGCATCAGTGCCCATAGAGGTGGCATTAGTTGTCAGGGAGCTTTAACCACAGCAAAATACTCAGCCTTTCAGAAACAGAGAGTAGTTTCTGCCCTTTGTTTGAAATCACCCAGAACTTTCAGAAAGCATCACTGTGCAGTCACTGGCCTGAAATCCAGGTGGTTCACTCCATCCATTTACTCCTGGGGAAGTTGTATGTGTGTGTACACACGTGTGCACAGCAGAGGGAGTGCTGTCTACATTCCACTTTCTGTGTCAACACAGCAATATTACTGTGGACAAGTCAGGGTCCTCAAATGTGACTGTATGACGGGTCTACGCTGTCTGCAGAATGACTGGCAGGCAGGGCACAGTGCAGCACAGGCTCAGAAACGAGCTTCCTCAACTCCACTTGTCACTGAGGCTGGGTGCAGGCAGGCGGGCTGCCGGTGACTCACCACTGCTGCTGGGACTCAGTCTCCTCGGAAACCTTCGTGCTCGGCTCGGGGGAGGGCGGCCGCCTCTTCCTCTCCTCTTCCTCTTGCTGTCTGCGCACTTCCAGTAGCTCCAACTGAGGGAGAACACCGTGATGTCCGGCAGAGCCACAAACTCTGCCTCTTTTAAGGAAACGGTTCCAGGTGAGCCCTATTTGAGTGTTCTACATTGGATCACACAGGACGACCTGGAGCTCTGACATCCTAAGCAAAAGCTCATTAAGGTCACAGGAACTGAGGCTACAACCCCGAGCCACAGGAAACCAAGGTCTGTGTGATGAAGCAGACCCACTGTACAGGCTGGCAGAATCCCTGGAGTTGTGTGTGGCACTGGGACATTGAGTTTAATTGCTACATGAACTCTGCAGCCCTTGAATTCACTGAGGAAGAAAGCAGCTGAGTGGGAAGGGCCATTCCGGACTTCCCGTCAGAGCTCAAACACCACTAAGTCAGCACTGCAGTAACTCCCCACAAGGCTTCTTGGGCTGCGATGGGAATTGGGTTTAGCTAAACCCCAATAACACATTTTAAAAAAGCCACAAACTAGTCCAGCTGAAACTAACCCATTTCATGAGCAGTAAGTACTACAGCATTCCACTTTAGCACAGAAGTATACATGTATAGCTGAGAAGCCCAGAAGCGTAAGAAGAGCATCATTTCTGTACAGCATAAAGAATCAGCTTTCCACCGGCAGTGCAAGTGTCTTGGGAGAGAGATCACCAGTGAGCAAGTCCTATTCTAAAGCCTTTATTTTGGCAGAAGAGATCATCAGGACTGGGGAGAGCCTGGTGGTCTAGGATAAGCTACTCCTGCCTGATGGGAATTCCAATTCTGAAATCTGAAGATAACTGTATGGCTACGATCCCTAGGAACCACAGCTTCTATGAGATATAGAAAAAAAAAAAAAGATCAAAAGAGGAAAGCAAATCCCAATCAATCAATGCCCAGACAGCAAGTGATCACAGATCTCCATGCCCAGGAAGTGACTGAGGGGGCAGCTGCCCTGGGCCATCTCCCCAGGTCCTGTACCAAGAGAAACATCAAGTCCAGGAAGACCCTTCATGCTTTTAAGAACAGAGCAATGACATGAGCTCCCAGGTCTAGGTGAGTGGGAAGCAGAGCTGCCCACGGGAAGCAGCACAGAGCACCCCAGCTCCCAGTGGTCACTCACCGTCGTCAGTCTTTCCAGGGCAGAGAACCTCTCGTCCCAGGTAGCTGCAGACTTTTCAAAAGCCTCATGGCGCTTGATGAGCTTCTCAACCTCGTCCACGCTCTGGCCTATCTCTCGGCTGGACAGGTAGGGCTCCTGCCCGAGCAGCCAGGCCTCGGCCACACTGGCATCCCTTGAGAACTGATGGACCTCTAAGACTGCACAGGAGAGCAGAGAGTGAGAATGTGGGCAGGTGACTGGGCAGCCGGGGGTGGTGCTGCCCTCTAGTGGCAGCTGCCTGCACAAGCTGCCTAGTCTAGTCCGGACCTGCTCTGTCCACATAACATCAGGGGAGCTACACATTGCGACTTCTACTAGCCACATTAAAAACAGATGAAATTAATTTTAGAAGGACATTTTAGCCCTGATATATCAAAGGGCTATTTCAACATGTAATCAGTGAAAAAAAAGAAAAATTACTGAGCTGTGTTACATCTTCTTTCTTCTGTATTTGAAATTTTATACTTAGAGCACATCTCAATTTGGACCAGCACAGTACAGGTTCTAAAGAGCCCCATGAGAACAGTGGCTGCCACAAGACCATGTAGGACCAGAATATATGCTCTGCTCACTCAGCCCTACTACAGTGAAGTAAGCTTTGGAGCCCTGCAGGAATTCACAACCTATGTTCAACCAGACGACCCTGATGGAGCAGCCATTCACCAATCACACTTTCTGGGTTGGAAGTGCTATGTTTTACTTTGGGGGTTGAAAGGGAGGGAAGGGTCTGGGAGCCCTACACAAAATGGAGATGGTATGGGCTAAAGGGCTTCTGCTTTATCCATTCTGTCCTCCACTTGAGAAAACACAGCGTGGCCTCCACCTACTGCACTGTGAGAAGGCAGGTCAGATCCTGCTCTGTCTGCGCTGGGGCTGACTGGCACCTTCACTACACACTAAGCAGCAGCGCCTGGGGTCACTCAGGTAAGAAAAACACTGCGGGCAGCGTCGGCGTCACTCTGGTGGCCCCCAACGCTGCACCACACGAGGGACTCTTCACCTCATCAGGACTGCTCAGCACACAGCCTGGAGCCTAGCTCACAGTGCAGGGTATACCCTGGGCTTTGCTGAACTGAAATGAACCTGCCCAGGGAGTGGGCGAAATTAACAGACCAAATCCTCACCCAGAGAATGGTCAGGAGTGGGACTTCTTGAGCTGAGGCACTCAAGAAATGAGGCCTAACATTTTTTAGAAAAGGACCTTCGGATTCTGCTTCTAGAAAGCACTTCTGGTACCTGGGAGTAAGGCTGAAGCCTGGAGCCCCAAGCACAGAATGGCAGAATACAGTAAATACGGTAAATGATGCTTCAGTTGGACTACCTTTGGTGTTCATAAATACTACTCCCAATACTGTATGTTACAAATTCTGTTAGCTCACATATTCTCCTATAAAATGAGACTTAAAATAGAACCTACCTCAGATGATTATTGTGGAAAGTAAATAAAGAAAAAACATATAGAATACTTAAGAATAATGCCTGCTTCACTGACAATTCTTTATCATTGCTAGCTTTCATTAAGACCTAACCAAGCCAACTTTCCATCTTCTTAACTCTGCAATAACAATTCTTCCTAAAGATCACTGGGGGGTGGGGGTCTCTTTACTGCACTCCCCCAGAGGGGATGCCCATCCTGTGGTCCCCATGCTGTTCCTGCACACCTCGACACGACTCACAGCACTGAGGTCAATCATGGGAATGAAAGACAATGAAGGTGACACAGGGAACAATTTAAAAATACTTATTAGCATGAAAGAGTTAAATAAGATATTAAAAAACAAACATTCAGAGAGGCTCCAAAAATCAGTAAGAGATAACACTGTATCAAACCAATAAAAGCAGGTAAATAAACTCGCTTGCTTTCAGCGGGGACCCAGAAAGAGCAGAGAAATTTGGTATATCCTTACTCAGTCTTAACCATTCCCATCGGTCTTCCCACTTGTCAATCATTTCTTTCCTCTTTTCTGTCAACTGCAGTAACTTCTCCTTGATCTGTGAGAAAAGAAGGACCCCAGGGACATCTTAATAGACTGGACCACATCCTCCTAGTCTGCCCCTTGATGGGCCACTTTATGTATGAAAAACACATTTTACATAGAGATCACCACTAACGTAGGAAAGATCTGAGAACCACTCAGTCCATCTGTGCGTCAGGAGAGGAGAGAAAAGCATGGCAACGTTTCTTCCGGAGGGCGCTGGGAAGAAGGCCAAACTCCACCCAAAGTTGCTCTGTTGTGAGGTGGCCAACAACGTATCAAGCCCTCTCCACACTCCAGGGCTCCCGGGTTGCACACATGCAGGAAGAGAGGGGCAGTGAGAGCGCCAAGCCCCAAGCTCTCGGAGGGCACGCCCGAGCCCTAGAAGGGGGCCTCACGCTGACAGCCACTTACCTCTGTATCACCAGCATCCTAACCTGACTTAGCGACCATGCACTAAAGAGCAAACTGGTCTAGGGCATAGGCGACAGAGAAGGGTGTCACCCATGCAGAGAGCCAATGGAGGAGGTGAGAGAGAACAAACCCTCAGCCATGGTCTTTGAAAACTGTCTTCTGGGCCACAGATTGATTGGTTTTAGACTTACAGTCTTGCCTAAATGCCTTATTGTAACACACAAGAAAGAAGCAAGCAGTTTTGAAATACATGTAAACGTGTGCTTATGTATGTATGAATGCAAACACAGATTTCTGTGTGTAAATATATATGCATACACATACATACGTACAACATATACATACACACCCAAGAGAGGCTTTCTACATCTGAACACCAGCTGCGCTCCTGGGCCCCTGGGCCCCGAAGCAAAGCAGCACATACCTCCTCAGATGCGTAGTGCTTCCTTGCCAGCAGGGATTTCCCCAGTTCAATGCAGGTCGTAAAACTGTCATTACGAGCGTCAATTTCAGCTTTGATACCTTGATGATTGTTCATCAACAGTTCAACAGATGACACATCCCTAAAATTATACAAACAATACTTTCTTTATGAGACCGAGCTTTTCAAATGCTCGTGCAGGTTTCTAAACACGTAATTACTCTGATGGAAACTGACAGCACGGTGTCTGATTCACAGTCTGCACCCAGGCTGGGTCACAGAGCTGCAGCATAGAGGAGTATTTCAGGGCCAGCTTTGTGGCCTGCCCACTTTTCTTTGCATGTGTTTGTGCTATAGTCATTCTTCTCAGTGGAGACCAGAAAAACCACTGGATCTCTGTTCAAACTTCTAGTTTAAAATCCAGTTCATTCCTCTTCAAGAAGGTTCAGAGGAGTAACAGGCATCCCCAATCATGCCCTACTGAGCTGCCAAAGGTTCAGGACATGTTTCAAAGAGCAGTAAATACTGTCTCCTTATTTAGACATGAAGACAGAGCAGAAATCAATGACTCCATGAAGACTTCTAATCCATCAAAACCTACTGACTGGGAAGTCATGACCGGGGAAACGTAACTGCTTCATATATGTAATAACCATATTTCTCCTCTTGGGGCACAGTCCCTTTCTCAATTATGGTGGGGGCTAGAGCCAGCAGGGGTGAACGGGAGGTTGTGGGCGTGCCTGCCTGTTCATCTACAAGCTTCTTTTCAGTGCTCTGCATGAAACACGGCCAAAGAGAAGATACAGGACAAATACTAAATACAAATCCCAGGACCCCAGTAGAGCAGATGTGGAGGGACAGAGGTACCTTTAGTAATGTGCATAAGAAAGGACAGACTATTTTAACCTAACAGACCCAGAAAAGCCATCTTGTTCCAGGGGTAACATTCACTAATCAGACCCAAGATCCATAGCTGCTGTGAGGCATGAGGCCCACAGACGAGGGTGGGAGGGCCCGTTTGAGCGTGGACCCCGGGGACAGAGTCGGGGAGAACCAGGAAGGGCTCCACAGGGCTCCTGATGACACTGGACGCCTCCTTCCCTGACAACTGCGTGCAGAGTGAAACAGCGGCGCCCCCCCTCACCCCAGGGCCCTTTCCCGCCCTTCCTCTGGACAGGAGGCTCTGGGGCAAGGCTCTGGTCAGGGAGGCAGGCAGCGTTACCGGGGCTTCTCCTGGGCTTCGATCTGCCGGATGACATCCTCCATCCACAGCATGAGATCGCGCACCATGCTGAAGAAGCGGAACTTGTCTCCCGTGTCCACCAGCCGCACCCTGCGGCCTTCGCAGGCGTCCAGCAGGGCCTTCCACGCTTCCAGCACCTCGTTCTCCCGTTTTTGGATGTCGTCGGCCTTGTCGCCCGCGTAGGCTGCCTGGAGGCGGGCCGCGTCTTCCTGCAGCTGCCGCACCTGTGAAGCCGCCGGGAGGTGAGCCGGGCCAGAGCTGGCCTCTGAGCTACCACCCCCACTGCCCACTCCCTCTACGCACTGTCCCCGCCAGTGACGGAGCCCTGCTCAGGAAAGGCCCTTGGAGGCGGCCCGGTGGGTGAAGCTGGCACAGAAACACATGGCACGCCTCCACATACCCAAAAATAAATACCTAATTTGCTCCTGCACGGTATAGAAGGTGTTCTTTATCACAAATGAGAAACTGCCAAGAACAACTCATTTTGAAAACGCCTTTTCCATTGCTACGTGATGTTGCTGCACACATATCACCTGTAAGAGCTCCCACAACAGAATATTCCAGCTTGAAAAACAAAAATGCCACACTCAATGTAGTTGGAAAAAATAAAAACTGATGCCAAAGAAGATAAAATCTTAACAGCCAAATTTCAACAGAAAGCTTTGGGGAACGAGAATGAAAATAAGTCTTATATGAGAAGATGCTACCTGGAGATACTGTAATTTGTCATCTCTCATTTGGCAAAAATGGAAGCTTCATGATGTCTATGCCAGAGAGCTGACTCACCGCTAATGGGACAAACAGCTTACAGCTCCCACAGAAGGCACAAGCAGTACCCACTGGAACCACAAACGTGTGTGCCTTTTGATTTTATGATTCTACTTGGTGGAATTTATCCTACATATACTTTTACACTTTTAGGAAATGATATACATGTAAGGTTATTTATCATCGCAGTGTCTGTAATTATGTCAATAGTAATTATATAATTCAAATTCTTATTGAGAAGCTCCTTAATTTGTAAATGTGTATGAGTGCATCTGGTTTATTTATTTTAATCATCGAGGATGGTCATCCAACAGTGTCTGCAAATGTGGTAAACAGGCTCCCAGGCAGGCATGATAAAGAAAGGGAACAGGCTCCAGGAAAAGTGCTCCAAGATGATGGGGCTATGCGGAAAAAGCAAAGCATACAGAGTGCGCAGAGTATCAACTTTCTGTGTAAAAAGAGGAAAAAAACAACAAAAGGCTTTCATGTTTTTGTTGGGGGTGGTAGGGATGTGTGGAGGGAGGATATATCATTACAAGAGAAACTGATAACCACGGCTTATCTGATATGCAAAAATTACCCTCTCTTATGTTTTACATAAAGTACATAATAGTAATGCCATATATGTGATTTGATTTCCATATCCTAGGAGACTTCTGTAAATATTCTGCAATTATGGCTCAGGTATACACTCACATGACAATAAGCAAGTTCCTAGGGAGCCATTTGAATAGATAATGTTCTGTGTGTGTGCGTGCACGTGTGTGTTCGTGTCCAGTCGTGTCGACTCTGTGACCCCATGGACTGTAGCCTGCCAGATTCCTCTGTCCATAGGATTCTCCTGATAAGAATACTGGAGTGGGTCCTTTTCCAAGGGATCTTTCCAACTCAGGACTGAACCCCTATTTTGCATCTCCTATATTTGCAGACAAATTCTTTACTACTAGTGCCACCTGGGAAGTCCAGTCTCCTGTGTGGCTAACCTAATCTTTCCAAATAAGTAAAGAAAAAAACAAAAAACAACCTTTTCCTATGCCTCTCCTTGTTTTTAACTTGTTCTCACAACAAGAAAACAAGATGGCCGAGGACAGCAACAGTAGGATGTGCACGAGAATGAGCTACTGTCTGAGGAGTCCCTGCAGAGCATCCTCGAGCTCCCTCAGTCCTCTGCTCCCCCGCAGGATGGAGGATGGGGGTGGTCAGCTGGCCCCACACTCTGCCGGCTTCTGGAGTCCGCCCACAAGCCCTCCCTGCTGCTCTGGTTCTGCTGTTAGTGCACGAGGGGTGGTGCACACACACCTCTGTGGCTGAAATGGCCTGGCCCATTGGGTACGGAGAGGTGTCCACCATCAGGCTCGACAGGGTGGATTCCTGCCCTGGGTATTCCTGGACTCGCAGTGGGCTCCCTCATCTCTCTCAGCCTCACATGGTGAAGGAATTTAATGAAACAATGAGAGAGCAACTCCCCATTTCTGGAGTCTCTTGAAGTTCTAAAAGTAAATGATTTTATAGGTGCAGAGGAAAGACCTGCTGCTAGTAAGCCTTCTAGGTATTGCGGAAGTTCTCTGAAGCTTCTTAGAAATGGTAACAATAATTAAAGAACATTCATTCCGGGAGTTAGTGAAGGACAGGGAAGCCTAGCGTGCTGTAGTCCATGGGGTCAATAAGAGTCGGATACAACTGAGCGACTAAACAACAACAAATAGAGTTCTTGCTATGGCATATGCTCTGTACACGCTGTAATCGTTAAAGCATTAGGCAACTCAAGGTTAGGGAGGAAACTAAACTCCCAGCGATAGTGAGGCAGGCTCAATTCAGACCTGGGCCTGACCTTCTCTGGTGGCCTTGCTCCAGATCAGACTGCATTCAGGATCCCGACATGCTCACATGGTACTCCAGGACCTTTTATGGGAAGCTGATGAACTTTTGAACAGGGAGACTGCCAGCTCTGAAGCAAAGACTGGAAACCCTCACACTGCACGGTGGGCTCTTTTAAATTCTGCCTAATGCAGACCCTCAGCCACTCCACATATTTCTTTTAAATATTTCCTCCACATCTTCCACCTCTTTGATGGACATGGTAAAGCCACTTAATCTGAGTGGAGCTGCACCTGTGACCTACCTTTCCTTCTATAAGGAGCAGATTAAGGGGAAGAGAATGGCAGTAAGGGTGGTCCCTCCATAGAGCAACCCCCAGAGCACACCAAAGGAGGCGGACACACTAGGTTTCAGGGGCTGGCAGAACCTGGGCTGCCTGTCTGTGTCGAGATTTGTTGGCACACAGACATGCCCTTCATTTTCAGACTGTCCATGGCTGCTTTATGCTGCAGTGGCAGAGCAGAGTAGTTGTAATGGACTGTATCTCCCACAAAAGCCAAAAATATGGACCATCTGAGCTTCTACAGAAGAAGTCTGCTGACCCCTGTACTAGAACACTGATGTGCTTCCAAAAGATAGAAACAAATCCTCTGATGTCCTCAGGGCTGGTATCTTTAATAAAACAGACTTCTCTAAGATCATGAAATTTAAGGGGAAAAAACATACAATTTATTTTTCATCTAACAGATATAAGACTGCGCAGGAAACTGCAGAAATGAGTATATGAACTAGAAAGTGACTACACTACAGATCCTTGCTGTTATATTGTTATCACTTTATCAGAAATCTTTTAAACAAAGCCTGAGTGTTAACCATTCTATGAGAGGGGAAAGGGCCAGGCACACTACAACGTTAGAATCTCGTTTTCTCTATTCTCCAATACATAACTCAGACTCCGGTTGATGGAAAATAATAAGGTATCGTTTTGGAAAATTGTTCTGAATGGATGTGCTCAGTCATGTCTGATTCTTTGTGACCCTATGGACTGTAGCCTGCCAGGCTCTTCGGTTTGTGCAATCTTCCAGGCAAGAACACTGGAGGGGGTTGCCATGCCCTTCTCCAGGGAATCTTCCAACCCAGGGATTGAACCCATGTCTCCTATGTCTCCTGCATTGGCAGATGGATTCTTTACCACTAGCACCACCTGGGAAGCTGACTCTGGATGGACATGCCAACAGAATTTAAATTTTTGAGAAGGTCCATAACCTGTAAATGTGTGTGTGCAGCTGGTTTACTATCTTAATCATGATGACAGACATCCGACAGTGTCTCCAAATGGGACAGAGATCACTATGGACTGGTAAGTTCTCCTAAATTGAGCGTTAAAATAATGTCTAACGTATGTGTGCACACATACGTGCATTTAATTTGGGCCATTCTCTGAGGCATGCTTGAGGAGCCAAGGAGTGGAGAGAGAGGTTGAGAGGGGCACAAAGACGCTGTACGGAAAGAGAACCTCCCACCAGCCCAGGTGGCGCCCCGCCTACCTGAGTGCCCAGGGCCTGGATGTCGTGCTCAAAGGTGGTGTGCATTCTCTGTAAGGTCTCCACTGTGTTCTGATCTCTCCCGAGCTCCTCGGGGAGTTTCTTGTGTTTGTCCTGGATGCGCCCAAAGATCTCCTTGGCGTCATGGTAAAACTTGTGCAGTTCATAGGAGGCAGCAAGGATCTGTGTTCTGGTGTCAATGAGCTCCAGGAGGTCGGCCCAGGCCTCATTGAGCCCATCCTTCCACTCAGCGATAGTAGCAGCATCTGAATGTCCAGAGTTGATGAGCTCGTCTGCCATGTGGTTGACTGTGTCCACACGTTCCTGCCCAATGTTCCCCGTGTCCCGGGCGAACTCTCGGAATCGCTCTTGGAGCATCTGAAATGGGGATGGGCATAAAGAAACCAGTGAGACCACCATGGACACATCATTTACTGATCACTCAAACACCCTTTGGAAAAAAACACTTGACTTAACAGATGTCAGATCCAAAAGCCTCATGTCAATCAAGCTTCCTTCTCACTAATGGCAGCAGAGAAAGGCATGGCTCCACCTCCTCTGACCAGAGGAACAGGCACAGAGATTCAAACATAACAACTTTCAAGTTGCTCGATGATCAAAGTGCTCAGCTGAAATGAAACCCCATGACCTCTGACTCGAGTCTGGGGTGTTTCCTCTGCTCACAGACAGGGAATGCAAAGGGCCTTCCACAGTCCGCCCTGTGCTGTACGCCCACCCGAGTTCTGCTTGTGTTACTTGCCGTGACGTGCTCGTAGTCCTGGCCCAGCTCATGCGACCCCGCGACCACCTCCCTCTCAGCGATCCACTGCTCCAGGTCGTCCACCTCGCGGTTGAGCTGGAACAGCCGGTGTCTCTCATCCAGCTTGCCCCGCCTCTCCTCAGCCAGGTCCTTGAGGCCTGCGTACAGCTTGTCCACCTTGGACTGCCGCATGCTGATACGTTCACTGAGGGGAGTGAGACAGGGTGAGGTGGGGCGGGGCGGGGGGGGTGGACTTTAAATACCACATTTTCTTCAGGGAGACAGCAAATGAGGGCAAATGCCAGGAGGTCACATTATACAAAATTTCTTGAAGGAATCTGAAGGTTAACTCAGACCAAAAAATAAAAGTCAACTTGGACCTCAACTTCAGGTAATAGAACGCCAACATGTAACAAAACACAGTCATTAAGGACAAAGGCCACCCTGACTGTGATGATGGAGGGCGGGGAGAGAAATCGAAATGCTCTACACTGATGGCTCTGAACGTCAGGATTTCCTTTGACGTTAAAAAATTATTAGCCTAGGATGCAGGAGCCGTCCTCCGTTCTCAGGGCCACATTGCCAAAGGGACAGAACATTCCCGTCTGCATGCATTTGACCTTCTCTGGGCTGTATGCTCTTCCCTGCCAGGAAGGCGGACCCTGCTGCTCCCATTTCCTGGGTCCTGGGGGAGCAGCATCCACCCCGCCACCCTGCTTCTACTTCTAACTTCTCTCAGAAGGACAGCCTTTCAGCAGATAAGTGGTCAGACAAGGACTCACTGATGCCCAGCCTTGGAGATGAGGAAGGCCACCTTCCTGAAAGAGCCCCATCCCAAGACAGCCAAGGACCTCACTTCCAACTTGCCTTGGTTAATGCCCAAAGCCGATCCTTGTCTGTCTGAGACACAAAAGGCAGTTCCAGAGAAAGCCTAAAATGACTACCGCTGCAGTGAGCGTGTCAGTCTGGTATGTAACAGGGCAGGGTGCCACACACTCTTTTTTCTTATTCCTGAGGCATTATCAAGACTCAAAATAAAAGGGTTAAGAGTGGCATCGTTTCATTCTCTTGGAAGCTCTTTTATTTCACAACCCCACATATCCTTATCCATCGCTCTACCATGGGATTCCCTGGTGGCTTACATGGTAAAGAATCTGCCTGTAATGTAGGAGACCTGGGTTCAATCTCTGGGTCAGAAAGATCCCCTGGAGAAGGGAATGTCAACCCACTCCAGTATTCTTGCCTGGAGAATCCCACGGAGCCTGGCTGGCTACAGTCTATGAGGTTGCAAAGAGTCAAACAAGACTGAGCGGCTCAGAGCACACACACACTGCTCTACTACAACACTTCCCTCAAATGGACGACTTTCTAAACCCAAGCGCAGGTGCTCTGATCACCCTGTATACCCATGCAAATCCATCTGCACTCCTGACTCACGATGCCAATAATCTCTCAATAGGGCTTGGCCAGCAGGAGATCGTTAGCCCATGAGAGCAAGCCCCTATCACATGATAGCCTACCCTTCCTGTTCAGCACAGGCCTACTGGGTCTGTTTTAAAAATGCTTCCCAAAGACTCAAGCAGGAGGCCCTGACCAGGAGGAACTGCCAGGCCAGTCTCACGTTCATGAAGCAGCACGCACCTTTCAGGATGGCTGTCGGCCACCAGGGCCCGGCTGGTCTTGGAGAGCTGGTGCACTGTCTCTGCGTAGTCCTCCACAGCTTGTTCCAGAATCTGGTGCTTCTTCAACATGGAGACGGCGCTCTGCTCATCCTGTACAGACAGGGGACCGTCACACCCACAGCCGCCCCCCATCCCCAAATCCAAACTACCTGAAAGCAGACTAGCTAACTGCACAGCACAGGGGGGCGGGAGAAAGACTTGGCAGAAAGAAAAAAAGCCACAAGTGCGATATGGGCAGCGGAGTCTGGAGCGTTTCAGGAGTGGTGAGGCGGACTGGGCTGCGGGAGCCTCTGAAAGGTGGCCATGAGGGTGGTGCAGTGACGAGGACCCTCTGACATACGAGGTGAAGCCAGGCAAACCGAGTGTGTCTTGGCTGGAAAAACTCTCCACATCTAACAGATGCAGATGACAGCATTCTGGTTGGAGTGTGATACGAAAAGTATTTCAAATACTTTTAAACTGTCTCAAAAGCATCCAGTATTTTGTAAAAGACAAACTTTGGCAAATGTCTGTTTAAAAAAGGGGAGAGCAGATAAATACCATGATTCAGAGAAGGAAATTCTTTACCAAGGGGCAAATAGCCAGGTTCTAGTCACCTATGTGTGCCATGCTGCCCCCGTAAACAAGGCAACAATCAGACGTTGCACAAGGATGCCACCCCCAGCAACACAAGCTTCAGGTCGAGTCAGAGGCTCCCCGGGCGCAGGGACGGGGCGCAGGGGTGGGCTCAGCCTCTTTCCTCACCTTGGCCTTCTCCTCGGACATCATGTACAGCTCCTGCTCGCTCATCCATGCCTCAGCCTCGGCCGCATCGAAGTAGTACTGCTGGGCCCTGTGCGCCTCCTCCAGCCGCCGGTGCCGCTTCTCAGTCTCCTCGATGAGGAGGCCCCACAGCTGCTTCAGGTCGGCCAGTCTCTGCCGGATGGCCTCGGCGTTGAGGCTGCTGTCAGTGATGATGATCTGGCTCCTCTCAAAGATGTCATCGATGCGAGGCTGGTGCCCCTGGATCTCCTTCTGGAGGGTCTGTGAGATTGGGGAGCACACACGCAAAGCTCACTGAGCCACAGCAGCACGCTGCTTGTGCCAGGCCCTGAGGCCGAGGAGAACCTGCCCGTCCTCTGAGCTCCCCCTTCTCTGCCTCCTACCATGGAGCTCGCCCCAGCAGACACACTTACCTGATTTTTCTTTATTAACAGCTGCACAGTCTGAAGGTTGTGGCCATGATCCGTGGAGGTCGCCAAAGGCATCCTCTCTCCAACCCACAACTGGAAGGAATTGTAAACAGGTGGTCAGGGCCACTCAAAAAGAACAAATATTTGATGCAGACAAGGGCGGGAGGGGAGAGCAAGGAGGCCAGTATGGGAGAGGAAGCATGTTCAACCCTAGTGGGGGATGAACAACAAGATCCTCCAGTGCAACCCAGGGAACTACATTTAATATCCTGTGACAAACCATAAAGGGAAAGAATATATATATATCTGTAAGTTAGTCACTTTGCTGTACAGCAGAAATACAACATTGTAAATCAATTATACTTTAATAAGAATTTTTAAAAAAAGAAGAAATAAACAATTGTCCCACTGGGAGGGGCGGCCCAGGCAGCCTGCCCTTCTTCTCCAATGAAGGGTACAGGCTAGTCTTCCAGACCTTACTTTTATCCACAATGCCAGACTCTCCAGGAATCCCCATTACTTGTTGTTAAAACGATTGTTCTGGGGCATTAAAGCCCTCAGTTTACCCTTAGAAAACTAGACAGAAATCCAGAGGTGTATTTTGTGTGGACACACGGTGCAGGACTGTGACAGCTCAGCCCACCCAGGGACTGAGGCGGGTCAGGTAAAGCAGTGGGAACCCGGGCTGCAAGCCGGCCATGTGAGGAGGCACTCACGATCTCGTCCTCCACGTCCCGGTTGAACTGATGGATCTCCTTGGAGGCCAGCAGGTTCTGCTTCCTCTCATTGAGGGGCTCCAGCAGCTCCATGAACTTGGTCTGCACGGTGAGGCGCTTGCTGTCCACTTCGTCCGTGCTCTTCCCCTCCTGGCTCAGGGCCTGTGCCTGGCTCTGGAGTTCTTCTATCTCCTTCTTCCGCACCTCCATCTGATTCTCCAGCATCTGAAGATGGAAGACACACCCACCTTCACACCCGAGACAAGGGAAACACAGACAGTGATTTTACATGCTCCCCTTTGGCACTGACCAAAATAGAAGATTTGGGAGTATTAATTGATACAGTGGAGAGCCCAAGAAACGGTTCTGCATGGCTAGCAAGCCAGCAACTAGTGCTCCACTTTGTCAGCTGATTTTTCCAAAAAACAAAACAAAACAAAAACCTCCCTTTCTAAGGATTTTTAAACTTGGGAGCAGCAGTCAAGTTTATTTAGGAACTTCAGAGGCAAATGACAGGGGAAATAATTAATTATGGGGAAAGGATGGTCTCCATCTGCCTGTTCAGAAGTCACAAAGACACTGAAAACCAGCTTAATCACCAGTAAGGAGTCAGGTCTTCAGTTTCCAGTTCTTTTAGGCCAGAAGGATACCTAACGTTAACCATCTCCTCTCAATTGCTTTAATCAGAAAGCTGATTCTTCTTTTTAAAAATACTCGATAATAAAGCTGAAGACAGCCTAACTGTATATTTACATGAGGGAAAAGGGTGAAAGCACAGCAGAAGTGTCTGTTCAGGAAACACAACCCTGGGAAGACCACACACTACTCTCGCCAGAGACAAGGGGCTGGCAAATACACTGACTACTCTCTTAGCTAGGGGAGCACTTGCCCACACACTGCAAACTCGGCCCGGGGAGCTCCTGCAAGCTACTACCACCAACCTGCCTGCTCAATCTCATCACAGCTATTTTCTCTCATCAGTGTAAATTCATTTGCTCTTAGAAGGACTCTTGTTATCCCCAAACCCCAAATTTCTCTTATTATCTAAAAGTGCCCTGAACCACTCAGATAACTATCACATATTTAGACATACAATGAGGTATGCAAACATGGTAACTTTTCTTCAAGTAAACTGTGGAACTAGATGAAATGAACATTTACCATAATGTTAAGTGGTGATACCATCTATCAACTAAGATGATAATGAAAATATATTCCCATGCATGGACCCCAGTACTCCTATGGTGTCTTTCCAAATTGATTATGGAAATGTCCCCTGATGCCACCAGAGCCCACTGTGCTAGGTGTGTTAAAATCCTTTCACACTCCAAGCGAATGTCTGAGGACACAGTGGGCGAATTGAGACCACCAGGACCACAGCGGGGAAACAGCCTGTAGTGCGCCAGCCCAGGCACTTGCCTGCTGCTTTTTCAGAAGGATGTTGACGCTGGTGAGGTCTTTGCCATAGTCGTCAGACTGAATCTGACTCTCCAGGCCATGCAGCCATTTGTCCAGATCTGCACAGCTCTGGGTGAAGAGTTCGGCTTTGTTTGCATCGAAGAGCCGCTGGGCCTTGGTCTGTGTGGTGGATTCAAGGACTTCCCACATTTTATGTAAACCTGTGAGTTTTTCCTTCACCACAGCTTCTGTCTCTGGCTTTTCTGAAATGAGCTGCATTCCCTCCTGGAAAACACACATAAATACAGTTTGTAGAACAGGTGTCACTGTGAAAAACAAGCCTGACATATTTGAATTATGAGTTACCTATTCACTCAACACACACATTTGCACACACAAATACACACATGCACGTACGCAGTCTTTCTACATGGAATTACTGCTTGACAAAATCAATGATGGCCTGACTGGTTTTCACAGGCATGGAGCACCAAGTGATGGTTGGGGCTCTGGGATATTTATTGCCAGTAACCTAAAACTTCACCCCTTCCACGTCACCCCAAGAGACCTTAACACTTAAACTGTTAAGATTTTGAAACAATATAGTGTATGAAGGAAGAGAAGGGAAGGTGGGGAATGTCACATTCATGATCGGTTACACTGCAGAGAATCTTGCTGTGCCAAAACAATACAGTTTAAATTATTAAAATGAGAAATTTAAAATACATAATACTTCTAAGTTCTGTGGATCCGCTCAATGTCTGTCACAGTCCAGCACACACAAGACGATCAACAGAGGGAGGATGCTGCCCCGGGGGCTGGCATCTATCAAGCGCAACAGAGGAGACACACAACAGAAACGCAACTCCTAGGACTCTTTACAAGATAAGGCAGGCATTTTGTGCCACCTGGTTGCGCTTCTGCTTGTCTCCTTTCCTGCTGGCTTGAAGGTAGGAGTTGGGAGGTGAAAAGTGGGACTGCTCCTGGCTATGTAACTCCCGTATGTGGTCATATAGGACTCAAATAGGCTGGAAAACATGCTAAATACAAAGGAGCTCATTTCCGCCCAGTTAGTTTTCTCACCACAGCCACACCGATGGAGCACCATCAACCCCTTGACTCACCTTCTCAATTTTGTCAAGCCATTCTTTGTTGGAAGCGAGTTCTGCCATAAAGGCCTGATGCTTCAACCATTTACTGTGCAGATTTCTGGCTTCATCGTAAGACATGTCCTGGGCTGTAAGCATCTTTTCATTGATCCAGAGAGACAGCTAGGAAAGAAAAAAATCAGGTTCCGAGACTGTGATCACAGACATCAGCCTTTTTTCTGCCTGGAAACAGCTGTTATGTTGTTACACGCCACGCCATGTTTCCACGTCAACAGACAACCAGACATTCACTTTACAACTGACCCATCTCAACAAGCATCTCCACTGTATGGATGCTGTACTTGAGACTTGCTCCAAACTATGCATCTAACATTAAACCCGGAAGTGTAAAAAGCACGTTGAGCCAGCTTTCAAACTGTTTGGCACTCTTAACCAGCTTTCCCTCCAGACACTGGTGTTTAAAATTCTGTCCTAAGCAAGCTAAGTCACAACCTTCTTTCTTCTTCAAATACCCATGGCTAGCTGTACCATGCTAAACAAGATTAACTGTCTTTACTACATTTGGTAATCTTTTAACTCTTTTAGTTCTACTATAAATGAAACCAAGGTGCCTACTCTTTCATCACTTCCTCTTCTTCACAGACATTATCTACGGGGATGACAAACAGCATGAGGAACTTGCTTGCTACAGGGGTGAGGCAACCATGATGCCCTCTTAGCTCCCTTCGTGTCTCAGTCACCTTCGACTTTTCTTCTACAGCCTGTCTGTAGAAGACCAAGAACACTTCACCGGACTAAGATCAAGAACACTTCACAGGACTGGATTCTGAGACCCAGCATGTTTGCTTGGATCTGAACTCTGGGAAGCCTCTTCACAGACGCTGCCCCACTGACAGATCTGAGCCTAGCCCAGGCCCTGGACACGTCCCGCTTGTTGGCTCTCATTCCAACTCGCCTGGTTCCTCACTGCCTGCCCGCAGTTGGCCACACCAGGGTACTAATTCCTACCAGGAAGAGAGAGCTTCGGTCTGCCCAGTCGGAAGATACGCAAACGAACGCAGGGTCAGCCTGGAACCAGAAGCCAGTAAGTCTTCAGGGGCAGTGCCCTTCTTCCACGTGACCATAAGAAGCCACTCTTACACCAGCTGCTGCCATAACACATCTGCACCCAAACTGTGTCACGGGCCCACCACCAAGGGTTTAGAAATGGTGTATAAACCCCTACAGAACCAACCATTCTGAGGGCATTCCCTTGCACTTTGGGCAGCTGCTGGGAGAGGCTTCCCCATAAGAGGGCCCCCACAACACAAAGTCTGTTCTCTGGGAACCACGTCAAGGAGGGGGATGCAGGTCCTAGGAGGACCCCAGCTCTGCTTGTGGCTGAACCCCCAGGCATCCTTCCTACCCTTCTCAGGAGACCAACCACCATGTATGGGAGAGAGGGGGGTCAAAAGCAAAAGTAGTGAGATTTTTGATGTCACTCTTTATTAAGGAAAAGACAGCAAGTCCCATAAAGCCCTTGGTAAGCATGGACCATAGATCTGTTACACAACAACCAAGGCACTGAATTTCCTACTTTAAAAGAATCACCTACTTCCCTTCCAGTTATCTGAGTAGTTAATGCCTGAAAGGCTAAGGCTATTCAATCTAAGGAGAAAAGACATTAAGAGGAAACCAAATGGAAAAACTTTACCCTGTATTCCTCACATGCACACTAAACATAATAAATGGCAATGATCCAAAGTGCAAAGGACATCCACATATTTGCTCTATTCATAACCACCTACCCAAGAGAGATTAAAAGAAAAAGGAGCCACATAAAAATCAGAGGCTTATAAACAAATCTGCTCTTTGCTGAACCCATCATCCTGCAGATAAAGCAGCATGTGACATAGCACAATGAGACAGAGCTGTGGAACTTGCTAGTTCATCAGACCTCTATCAGCATTCTGGAATCAGACCCATAGTTATTATCCGTGGGCACTGACAAAGGTCATTTAAGAATATGCTCATTCTCTGCAGAATAGAACACTGTGCAGATTGCAAAAGGATAGGAACAAATGCTTTGATCACTGGATTAAGCTCAAAGCAAAGCGCTGAACCCACTATGCCGGTACCACCACATATAGTTATATTGCCCTCCAGGGGAAGAAGAAATCAGTTTCAGAAAACAGGAGGTATGGAAACAGGGAATAGAATAGAAAAGCAGGACCTTTTAAATCACTCATTTTTCAGGGTATCATATTAAAATAACAACACAAAAAACGTGATGCTGTTTGCATTGCCATCTGTAACTGTGATTAGCTAGGCCCCGCTCATCCTCCCTGCACTGCGGCAATGACTTTCCCCCTCCAGGAAGTATTCGTGGTGGGTGGCAACAATGGTAGAGCTTACATCCCAGCCTCCTCTAGCCTCCAACCAACCAGGAAGGGGGTGTGGCAAGGAGACCATCTGGATTTCCTAGACCTTGAACAATACCAACAGCAAGCAGCAGCATTAAATCTGACTTCTGGGTGCTCTGTAAGTATCCACCAACACAATAAGAAGTAGGTTTTCATATGTAGGGCTAGTCCACCCATAGACTCCATTCTCAGAGATTCTGGTTTAAAATGGGCATATTTTAATGAGGCCAAATAATGGAAAATTAATAAAGAAGAATATTCCTTAATAATAATAGCACCCTTTGCTGGTACTTCTACACCAAGGGTTTTGAAGCCCCCAAACCTGACCTAAATTCTGTCGCTTTGTGGAAACTACTGGGCTTCCCAGGTGGCTCAGACCGTAAGGAATCTACATGTAATCCAGGAGACCTGGGTTTGACTCTTAGGCAGGAAAGACCCCTAGAGAAGGGAATGGCTACCCACTCCAGTAGTTTTGCTTGAAGAATTGAACGTACAGAGGAGCTGGGCGGGCTACACTCCATAGGGTCACAAAGAGTCGGACACGACTGAGTGACTAACACTTGGACACATTTTGACAAACCTGACCTAAATTCAGTCTTTATTTGTAAATTCAGTCTTTATTCAGCATCTATATATGCTGATGTGGTACCCCCAGCAGATCTTATGGTTGTACTAACTTTTAACAAGGTTCAAGGAAAGAAAAAATAGATAACCCAGGGAGATCTGGCACAGCAGTCACAAAGAGACCTGCAAATCATCTCCAGGACAAAGAAGTCCAGCCAAAACCTCCAGGCACTCTTGGAGGGGAAATCACACAGGGCTGAGCCCTCTGGGTGTGCCTATCGGTCACTGGTGTGTGTCAGGGAGTAAATTCCTTGTAACCAAGGACGCTCATCTGGAACAAGAATTAACAAAGATCTAAAGATCTACTGAAACTATTTCCTGTGATTCTACTTGGAAGGACTACATCTTATCTACTTACTTTTCCCACATGTTTCTATTTATGAATCCACACGGATGTGAATGGAAAATCAGGGGCTGGAAATTTCAACTGAGCCTCTCTCAACGGTTCCTCTGTCCCCTCACTTCCTGCTTATTTCCTGGCATTCTTTTCCCTAAATTCAGTCCAGATTTCACCATGCTCAGGTCAATGGATTTCATCTCAGTAATCTGTTCTTTAAGCAAAGGGATGGGGTCCCATTGGTTTCCCCAGCAGACCCCCTTCCCGTCTGATTTGAGGTTAAAACAAGTCACTGGCAGGGCTTCAAGGGCAACGTTAAGGTACTTCAGGGACTTCCAGTCTGGGAAGGGCACAGCCCAGGCTGCAAACGTCTCCTGACAACTTTTCACTCCCTCTAGGGCTGAAGGGCCACTTGGTATTCACTGCAGCACGTCATGCGACTCTACACAGCTAACCCTGAATCCATTACTCTTCCCTGGGTCTTGTCTGGAGACATGAATGCCTCTTTAAACGAGCATCCTATTCAAATGGGTTATTCATGCTCGGGAGTGACTTGAAGAGGCACTCCTGGCCTCACCTGTCTGGCTCCAGGCAAACCCCTCCAGGGACCCAGATTCATCAGTGTGGCCCTGAATGTCAACAGACCCTCAGCTACACAGTTGAGGGGCTTCTCTTCCTTCGTAAGGTTTAGCTGCTGGAGCACATTTTAAGATTCACAGTGAGAGCAGTTTAATAGACATGAAGGATTGCTTCTGTCTCCGGCTCTGATTCAACTGTTATGAGAGCCATATTTAACACACAGCTACAAGTTTACATGCAAAGGATTCATGAAGAGTCTGGTCATATTCTTAGCATATGACCTTGATCCTCCCCTCTCCATCTTCAGTTCCCCTTCCCCAAGATCCCTACAGCTTCCCTTGGATATTTTTCATCCCACTTCTGCCTCTGATGAGATTTAGTCTAATAAACCAGAGAGGACTGAGTCTCACCATGGTTCTCTGGTCGATAGTGAAATACGATGTGCTTGTGATCTCACGCATGTGAAGTCAGCTAGATGCTTCTAGCTACAGACAGGCTGCGTTTTACTGGCTAACTTTAGTTTTCCCAGTTAGTTTATGCACGTATCAGGGGAGTATAAAATAGTTTGAGAATCATCAGATGAATACCACATGTTAAAACTCAAGAGTCTGAAATCAGGATTACTGCTCTTGGCAGGAGCCTGAAGGATGGATATTTCAAAGTCTTCAATGAGTAAGAAAACTGTGTGTATTTTTTGAAATCTTTCTTCTTACCTGGGTAGCCAACTGCAGTTTCTTTCATTTCTTTCCTTCCCTACTAGTAACTCTGCCTTACTTTAAATAGTAGATGCTTTTAGGCTATAGAGTATTTGAGAATATCACTGTCTTTGACCATGGCAATGTTCTACATCTGCACTGTCCATACAATATGGCAGCCATCAATCACAGTCGGCTGCTGAGCACTTAAGTACAGCCAGCATGATGGAAAACTACAGTCTTAACTTCATTTAAAATGAGGCAGCCACATGTGGTTAGTATCTGCTGTGTTGAATAGCACAGTTCTAGACTGTAATAATTTGGTTACTCTAAGTGGTAGCTTGTAGGCTGGAGAACTGACACTGCCCCACCTGCAAATTTCTGGTGTGAATTTCTGGCCTCAGTTCATTTTACAATCCCAAGGGTTCTTCTGCCAAATGCTTGGTGGCTCTTGTTAGAAAAGAGGAAAGGAGGCATTAAAGGGCGATGTACCTCCTGACAGTCTTGCAGGAATTTCTGAAGATCCCTGTTGTCCTTCAGTCTCATCAGAAGCTCACTGGCTGCCTCGCGATTCTTCCTGTGTCTGTTATAACGATAATAAAAATGATATTTTAGAAAGGAATTCTTAAAATACAGAATTTGCAATTCAGTTTCTTTTCTGGGTTTCTCTACACGCTGAAAACAATCTGCTGACAGTTCTTGATTATGTCAAGGAGACAAAATAAACAAGGGAGTCGAGCATTCAAATGAGTAAGCCATGGTACAAGAAGCCAGAACACCTGTCCCAGCCACACAGCCAGCCAGGATGCAAGCAACAGAGCTTCCTAAGTCTGGTGCTAGGGAAAGACACCATGAGCAGGCACTCAGCACAACTCTCCATTTTAGGAACTGGGAAAATATAAAATTGATCTTTAGGAAACTCATAACTGGGTGACAGACCATGTACATGGCTAAGAAAATACCGAAAACCATGTAACTGGCTTCAAAGTACATTTCCCGATGATAAGATTCTCATCATGAGAAAAGCTTGTCCCAAACAACAATAAACCAAGAATGAAAATTTTTAGACCTGTGAGATCGTCTACCTACTCAATCCCCATCTTTATCAATACATAAGGGTAACCAAGGCTTACAGAAGTTAAAGCACAAAACCTTAACCAGGACACTTAGAACAATCAGAAGGAGCTGCTGAACTTGGTGAAATGACAAGCGACACCAGGCACTCACTCCACAGCTCAGATGCAGCCACAGGGCTTCTTGGCACACACCGTGGAGGTACAGGGAGCCCCCGCAAGACTTCCTTCCACTCCCAGGGGCTTTCCCACTGGACTGTGAAGAAGAGCCACGTGAATGCTGTGAGTGCCATGGACACTACAGCCTTCATGTGGTTCTACTGCCTCGAGGAGAGCCATACTACACTGAGAATCGAGAAGCATCACCGTAACACAGCTCCTCATATTTCCAAGGAACCCAAGTGCCAGCTGGCCTAAGCACAGGGTATGAAGAATGGCGAAAGGTGAAAGTGAAAATCACTCAGTCGTGTCTCTCTTTGTGACCCCACGGACTATAGAGTTCATGGAAATTTTCAGGCCAGAATATTGAAGTGGGCAGCCTTTTCCTTCTCCAAGGGATCTTCCCAACCCAAGGATGAACCCAGATCTCCTGAAGGGAGAGTGCAAATGGGAAGGTTTGGGTTTTCCTGCCAAGTCCCTTCTTTCTGCAGTGTCTGGGCAAGATCTCTTGACCAACCTCACTAACCCCCATGGCCAGGATGAGGAAGAACATGACCTCTGATTCTCCATGATGCCAAGAAAGGACAGCTCAGGGAGCACCTGCTACAGGCTGGCTTTTAAAATACCTTCTTCGAGTGCAAGAAGATCGTAATGACCCATGCGTCACACAGGTATGCAGGGAGTAGTGGCAAGGGACACTGGTAGCACTGAGGCCATCATCTGCCTGTAGACCAAAGGGAATCACTCACTGCTCCTCCAGCTCCCAGATCACAGGGATGATGCGAATGGAAAGAACACTGTCAGGGAATTGCTCAACACATAAGATAACAGTTTACTTTTTTGTTTTTAGTTGAAAGGGATTCTGTAGCTTCAGGCAAAGGGGTCTTAGTATGTTTATACCACTTAAGCAAAATGCAACAATAGAAAAGTACTTCTTATATAATGCTAAATTTAAAAAAAGTTAGTGCATTAATTAATGATTAAAAAAATTCCAAGGCACAGATTAGAAAGCAAAAACCAAAGTGGCACGTGCTAAGGGTGAGATTAAAAGGTAGTAGTTTCCAGCCTCTATGCCCCATTTATAACACTCTGACTTTTATAGTAATAATTTTAGAAGGCCTAAGTCCCTTTACTTTATTGCGATCCTTTCTCAAAGATGAAAACTTAAAAAAATTTTTTTAAACATTGTGATTTCGGATTAAAGGAATTAGTCATCCAAAAAATCTGGGTGGGGAAGGAATGTCAAGCAAAGTCCTTCAAGTTCCCAACCCTCAAGTTCCACTCACTGTTTGTACGGGGGTTTAAGAAAAATAAAGCAAATCTTCCAGAGGAAGGTAATCTGAGTTGGAGTTAAGTCACAAAATGCAAGAGTCCTGCTTCGAGTCAAAGGCCTTGAAGAAAAGATCTCATTTCTTTCCCAAGCATCACACGAAAATGCTGTCATGGCAAGGAGTAATCAGAGACACAGACAGTTAAACAGGTCATGCAACCTTGAAGCTCACTGAAGTAACAGCTAAAAATAACCTCAGACACTAAGAAAATTCAACATAGAGAGAAATACCACCAGAAGGAATCTTGAATGTATCTCTTATAAAATGAAGATTCACATGTGCCCAACAGATTTCTGCCTGGACAATTTTTCTCCACCCTGGTGTTCATGGGAAGTGAAACTCAGGGAGGTCCTTCAAGGTTGGATCACGGATTTAATTAAAGGGAAGGACCTTCCAGAACTTGGCCATTTCTCTTACTCTTTAGCGTGCTGTTTGGGATGAGGTTAAATTTCTTGCTTTCTTTCCATCCCTCACCTCCTACCCCTATAATGAAACTCAAAAGCTCCTCATCACAAGAGGCAGATACTAGGTTCAACTCTGGTTCTTATGAAAAGTGAAGAACCATAGGTAAATGAGTAAAGCATGCTGGTAATTTTTAAGTTTTGTTCCCATGTGAGATAGGGTCTGGCTTTATGAAACTGGACAGATTTCCTTTTCTCCCAGGACTGCACTGTGGCTGGAATTTTCCTCTGAGCCAGGAAGCTCACCTGTTCCTACTCGCCTTGAGCAGGCTTGGACTGCAGGCTCCTTCCCACCACGTCAAAGGCACTATAAAGGCCACTCAAACCCTACCCACATCTGTTAAGTCAGTGTCTTTGTTCTAGCACTTTTTCATTTCAACGAACTCAGCGGTAATCGACAAGATTTCCGGAATGTAAGCACGTTATAATGATTTTGCATTCTACAAAAATAGCTTCATGGGAGCATCAGAATGTTTCTGGATGGGGATCAGATCCCAAAGGTTTAGATATTTACTTAGCTCGTGCTCCGACACCACCTGGAACTCAGATTTGTATATTTTTATAACAGACCAGTATCCTCTGGGGTCAAGTTTCAGATTTTGAGGTCTCTGGGGATATTAAAGTGAAACCAGAATTCAGGGAACATATGCTGAGGAAAGTTAGAAAATGTAATCCTTCTGAGGGTAGATCACCAGAAAGCCCCACCCCCTTCTCTCTCTGTTAAGCTTAAGGACAGTAGAGGATTGTCTTCCCACTGCTTTTAACAACAGAAATCCCCAGGAGGCCTTGGAACCCCAGGTGCCCAGGCTCCGAGTCAAGGACAAAAGGAAGCTTAAGCTCCAACAAAGAGCTGCTAAAATGTTCTCTGTATCCAGGAGTCTCCAGTCTTGACAGCATCACCTGCTTCCAACAAGCCCTTGCAGCTGCGGCATGGGGGTGGGGTGGGGGATCAACACACTGAGGAAGCGGCCAGGCAGCTGCACACCCGCCTAAACACAAGTGTCCCCAGTGGCCCAGCCCATCTTCAGGAAACCAGCTGTGTGCACCTAACGTGGAGGAACGTGGGATATTATGTTTACAAAATAGTGAGATTTAACACCGGGAGAAAAGGAAATTCTTTTTCTCCTTGCTAAAACTGTCTTGCTCAATCCTTGTTTCTCATACTCATTTGAAGGTGGAGAGATCTTTTTTTTTTGTAGCTGTTTTAAAAGCAACAGATACAAAATTATAATCTGCCTTATATCCTATTCCCACAGTACCATCCTTAGAGCATAGGGTTTAGGATCTGAATCAGTGCATGGGACAGACTGGCTAAAGCCAGGAGCGCGATCGTTCCGGGCAACGAGTCAGTCCCCTCTCCACTGCAGATTGTGGCATGTCTGCGTGGCCCAGGGTCCCAGGACACCCTCTCGGACACGGTAAGGAACTGCTCCCCACTGGCAGGTTTTCCTCCTCACTGCACTGGAAGGTCAGAGGAGCCTTGAAAAAGAGCTTGTTTCTTGATGACATCATCTCACAGTGAGCCTGTAAATCTGGCCCAGGTTGGGACCAGAGGAGATCAGCTGTGACAGAAACTGGTGACTGACTCAGATAGGCCATCCCTGGAGAGAAGTGGCCAGCTCAGAACAGGCCAGAACCAGGCCAGGCTGCGTGTCCAAACCAGATCCACTAGACCTCCTGCTTTAGTAATAACCAAGGCAGAGTGAGTGTTAGGAGAGAGGGTCTGACACAGAATGTGGCCAGGAAGAAAAATCTCTTGGAACTGAAAATAAAAACAAAACAGCAGCATCTAATGGTGGAGAGAGCTTGGCTGAAGAGGAAAAGGTCTTTTCTCATAAATGAGATGCCAATACAGCAGTATCCTTAGGCCTTCTAGTAAAGGCCTAGTGATGCTCCCTTTTTGGCTCTGCCAGGTACTCAGACAAGCAAACCCTGCCCTTCCTCCCTACCCCTGCTGGGACCTCAGAGAGTCTTGCTTGGGTGACGGTGAATGTGGGTTTGGCTGGATGGGGAAGCGTCTGGCTCTCAGGGTCCCACTGGGTGATGTGCTCTGTGTCGTGCTGTGTGTCACGTCTTACAGGGCAGGCTTATACCCCACTACTACTCAGCACTTCAGAGCTGTAAGCCTTTGATCAGGGATTAGCTTGGCTTTTCAGGCTTTCTTTTGTAGATTAAATTTTACTAGAAGCCCGTATCCTGCCCACTTTGGAATTTAAACCCACAGCCCCAAAGATGTTGGTCAATGATACAGTTGCTTGAGAGCCCCAGGGTGCAAGACTTCCTTAAGGGCCTCAGGACTCCGCACCTGTCATCGATGGAGTCCACCTTCTCCTGGATGCGATCCGAGTTGATGTTCCCATCGCTCACCAGCCTCCGGCCCGTTTCCACAACCGCATTGATCTTCTCCTCATTGGCATCCATGGTGGTCATGAAATCCTCTTGTTTTTTAATAGCTGCTTCAGCTCCTTCCAAGGTGGTGGGCATTTCAGTATGGGCCAAAACGTACTCCTTAATTAAAAAGGGAAAATCACAGCAAGATTAAAAATCATGAGATACAACTTGCCTTCTGAATATGAAAAAAAATAAAAACCAGTCTTCCCTATTTCCACACTTTGCAACAACTGCTTTGTCACACTTAGCTAAAATTATCTATGGAGTCAGATAATATAAAAAGTTGGGAGGAGGGGAAATATCCCAATGAGATGCCGAAAGTGACTATTAGATTCCTGTAAGTGGTTAAATGCTCTCATTTTTCCTCCCAAGCAAGTGAGGGAAGTAAATGAAGGCTTGTGCATCAGCCACAAGGATCCACAGATGTGCCCGTAAGGTGATAGCAACAGATTCTTCAAACCTAATCTTTCAAGAGACATTATCAACTCTGCTGCTGGTAACCATCCTTAGCTCTTTCTCTAATTTCTGCATTGTGTCACTTGATCAAGACCCTGACCTTTCTAAGAGCAAGAAAGACAGAACCATTCAGAAAAAAAAAAATTCCCCCCAAATACTTTTCGATTGGATTAATACATCTCAGAATGTTGGCAATGTAATGAACTACTATGATAACATACTATGAGACATTAAGAGGTCCTAGACCATTATTGTGGTGGAACGATACTTTGCAAGGCAAGGCAGCCTCCATGGGAATCTTCAGTTCTATCCCCTTCATTGTGACCGGTTTCAGTGCCTTAGAAGTCAGGGAAAACAAGTGTTTGTCCACTGCTCTTCTAACTTCACACAAGTAGGTGTAAACCGGCAGCCCACAGGCAGCCGAGGCCCAGCCTGATGGGGAGGACGCCAAGCGGTGGGGGACGTTACCTGGTTGTTCAGGAAGGCTTCGGCCTGCTTGGTGTCCCGCAGGAACTGCTGGTGGGCATGGGACTGGGAGAGGAGGCTCTGCCTGTTCTCCCACATCTTGTGGAGCTCGTTCCAGCCTGTGTCCAGGGCCTGCAGCCGCTGCCGCAGGAACATGTACTGGGCGTCCGTCTGGCCCTGGGTGACCATCTCGCCCATGTCCCTCATCTTCTGGTAGTCCTCCTCGTAGTTGTCGATCTCGTTTTTGATGTTCTCGTGCTGCGTGAGGAGCTTCTCGGCCTCGGTCAGGGTGTTAGGCATGTCCTCCGAGGCAATGGCAGTCTGTGTCCTGGAGAGCCAAGACTGGAAGTCGTCCAGGTCCCGCAGGAACTGCTGCAGCTTGCTGGCCTCTCCCAGGGAGGCCTCACGGTTCTTCAGCGTGGTCTTCATCTCCTCCCACACGTCACTGATCTCGGCCAGCCGAGACAGGATAGCCTGGGCCTGGTCGGGGTGCTCGGACTCCAGCTTCTCGGCCTCCTTCTGCAGGTCACTCAGTTTCGCCTCGATGGCCACGAGGTCCCGCTCCATGCCGGTCAGCTTGCGCTGCAGGGCCATGACACCCGCCAGGTCGTTGCCCAGGTCCTGGGTGGATTCAATGACTTTGGTCTTCTCCCGGATCCATGACTTGGTTTCGTTGCACTCGAGGTGGTAGTTTTGGATGCTCAGGGCGGAGAGGAGCGCGTCCTTCTTCCGGTCCACCAGCTCCCTGAACTGGCTCCACCTGTGGATGCCAGGGTGGCAGAGAAGGCAGTGTGAGAGACAGGACAAAAGGTGGTGGCTGGACAATGAAATTCACAGTAATGGTCAGAGCTGCCATTCTCCTGCCACCTCTGCTCTGACTATGTGCTGTTTGGAAAACCACCTCCCTCAGTATGTGGACACCAAGTACCACCATCGCAAAAGCTCAGGGACACACTCTAATCTGTAAGAAGCCTGACAAGGAAAGGAACTTAAAGAGCGGAAAGGTGAGCAATGACAAGACATCTGTCCCCCAAAGTCACTTAACTCCTGACTGCAATGCACCTCTTACCTCCAAGCTGCACCTACTAAACATGTCCCATACCCCAAGGCTTCAGCTGCCACCACGACCCACTCAAATGTATTTATTCAATAGAAAGATAAGACCAGGACAAAAGTCTACCTTGATAATTAGGACTTTCATCCACCAATTACATCTCAAACATGCTAAAACCCTGTTCCAGAAATGACTTTAAAAGGGACAGCAGAAGTGCCACCTTGATGCCATGACCCACTATGCTGGGCATGGGTCTCACGCAGGCTCTCGCTTCCCACATGGGGGAGGGGTGCACTGAACCATGTTGCCCTCAGAGACACTTCTCAGAAAACCAGAGTATGTCAAAGGACAAATGCTGATGCCACGACAATGGCGCCACAGTGTCAGTGACCCCATACAGGAAATCCCTGACCATGAGGCTTGGGGGGCAACCCCGACCCTCCTGGCCGAGCACAGGGAGCCAGCCTGCTGCCACTGGCCTCACGCTCACCTTGTGTTGAGCTTGTCCTGCTGGGCTTTGATCTCCTTCTCACTTGGGTGGCCGCTATGCATCAGCTGCCGAGCAATCTGGTTCACCACTGCCACCCGGGACGCCTGGTTGTTCATCTCCGGTTCGAGGCTCTCGAATCTGCAAAGGCAATTTGACAGAGTGGTCACCTGCTTGGTCACTGAAGCTGCACAGGGGGGGAGGGTGGGTGGGGGACCTCACAGCAGCAGCTCACCTGTGCTGGATGACCTCCAGGTCTTCCAGCTTCTCTGGGATCTGCATGTTGTTGAGCCACTGCTCCTTCTCGTCAATCCAGAGCTCACAGGCATCGGCCTCGCTGAACATCTTGTACAGGGCCAGAGTGTCCTGCAGCGCCTGCTTCCGCAGCCGCGTCAGCTCGGCCACCTCCTTGTAGCGCTCCTCAATGCCCGCCAGCCGGCCCCGCACGTCGGGGGACTCAGCGTGCTCCTGGGGCAGGGCGCTGGCTTGCTCGTGCAGCGAGTCGATGGTGGGCCGGTAGTTGGCGATCTCCTCCGCCACGTCCTTGTGCTTCTTGACCAGGGACTGGGTGGAGTACTCGTCGTGGCCCACGTCGTTGCTGGAGACGATCTTGAGGATGTCCAGCATCCAGGCGTCGATGTCGTCAGCATCCGCCTGGAACTGGTGCAGCAGTGAGGCCTCCTCCAGGCGCTTCTTGCGGATGGCCGAGAGCTCCTCCAGGTGGGCCCACTGCTCGCGGATGTAGGCAATCCGCTCCCGGATCTTCTCTGACCCGAAGTGCTCCTCGGCGATCATGTCTTCGCCCTCCTTGATGGCTTGCTCGAAGTGGCCACTGCGGCCGCTCATCTCATCCTCAAATGCCCGGTGCTTGCTGAGCAGGCGCATGACACTTGTGAGGTCCTTGCCGTAGTCATCGGAGGACAGGATCTTCTCCTTCTCCCGGATCCAGCCCTCCTCCTCTGCCATCTCCCAGAAGAACTTCCAGAGGCGACGGGACTCTTCCAGGCGGGCCCGGCGCTCAGCCGCCAGCTGGCAAAGCTCTTGGTAACAGAACTCCATGTGGGCCACTCGGTCTCGGATTACCTGGGGGTCGCAGGGCTTGTAACCTGTGTAACATCAAGGCGGGCACATGGGTGTGACAGCGGAAGCATGGGCTCCCATGCACAGATAGGCAGTCAGTTACACCCCTGTTCTCCTTCCTAGGTCCCCCATTCATGCAAAGTGCAGGGTCACCATCTAAGAGGAGGGAGGAGCAATGTTTTTTTTTTTCCTTAAGTATTATTTTCTTTTCGGTCACTTAGGAACCAAAAAACGAGGTAAACTATAAAAAAGAAGGCAGCTGCATTTAAATGTTTCTGAACCTGCACAAAACCAAACCTTTCAAAACAAACTTAGAATAAATATCTGCACGACCAAGTGTGAAAGCGAAGAGAGCCACGCCAAGCAGTGGGTGTGCCGAGTGTAGTCTGGCAAAGTTCACTGCCCAACATAAGCAAGTAGCACTTGGGTACTGAAGGAAAAGATAGGTCCATTTCAGAAAAGTAAGAAGAAGTTAAAAATGTTCAGAAGGCCACCCTACAGCATCTTGTTAAATCCCCAACATGGCCCACTGGGAACCCACAAATGGCTGGTACCTTTCAAGGCTGCACTACCACACACAGCTCATCCAAGTCTCTAGAGACAGGCCTCTGGTGATGAGGAGGTACCATCAGGGTCGGTCCATCCTTACCTTCCCCGTCGGTTGCGAACTTCTGGGCAGAAGCGTTGACACCTCTCACCCGCTCTGCCTGGATGCCAATGTCTGCTTCAACCAGGGCGTGCTTCTGTAACAGGTCTTCCACGCCGAGCAAGTGTTTGCCATAGTCTTGGGACAATAACAGCACCTGAACACAAGAGGCACAGAGAAGACAACTGTGGGTACAACCTGGACTTCAGCGTCTCATAATCTGTGGACAGGATGGGAGCCAGCAGCCAAGCTGTATCGTCCCTCCAGCCACCCTCCCTGTATCTTTAGAGGAAGATGATGGCAAGAAAATCAGAGCAAACAAACCCAAAAGCAGCAGGAGAGACTTAATAAACTAATGATCATCTATGTTGAATAAGAAGCCAAACCTACACTAAAAAGTATAGAATAGGGAAGAAAAAAAAAAAAAAAGGAAGGGATGGGGCATCAGTATGAAATAAACCGGGCCTCCAAGAAGCAACTGGTGCAGTAACAACTATTCAAGAAAAGACAATAAAGGTGACAGCTGCTTCATGTCACAGTTTAAAGACATCTCCTCGAAGCTGCTGACTCCTTAACTGGATGCTCACCTTGTCTGAGAGCTCATTGGTATACCTCTGTACTTACAGTCAATGGGAAAAGGCGTCAGGTGGAAAAGCTTACAGACCCCATGGACTGTAGCCTACCAGGCTCCTCCATCCATAGAATTTTCCAGGCAAGAGTATTGGAGTGGGTTACCATTTCCTTCTCCAGGGATCGAACCCGGGCTTCCCACATTGCAGCCAGACGCTTTACCATCTGAGCCACCAGGGAAGCTAATTACAGACCACATCTTTAATCAAATAAGGAGAACAGGGTCAACTCAGGTGACTATCACCCTTAGGACAACGCCCTAAGCAATGCCTCAGGTTTAAGTTTGAACCGGCTAACATTCATTTCTTCCATCACCCCAATTTGGGGAGAAGGGTGGTCTCATCAGACATCCTCTCCAGATGGAATTTCTACTTCACTCTTACTTAGGAGGAGGTCTCTGGCCCAATCTGAGTTACAAAGTGGAGGATGAATTCTAAAGTACAAAGCACCTCTCTGCTAGATTTTATGAACATTTCTATTTTAGGCAGTTAAGATTAATGAGAACATATATGAGAACATCACAAATCTGGGACCATAAAAGGGAAAAACTAATGGTATGAAGTGACCTTGCTCCCCCTGGCAGGAACAGTTCAAGAGGTAAGCACAAGACAAGTGCTTGCATCCCAGGAAGGAAATCCTCGCAGGTCAAGCTTAGAAACGAACACAGTGTGCGAGATAAAGGAGGCTTCATGGTCCTGCCTGAAAACTGCCCTACTCTGCCCTGGCTACGGGGCTGAACGCCTCCCAGCTGGAGGAGAATGGCTGGGCATGAGTGAGCTCTTATCAGGGGCCTGCATCAGAGGACAGGACAGGCAGGGCTCCTCCGGGGTCAGGGGGGAGCTGGGAACTCCATGCTCAGAGCTGCTAGTAATGGAAGGGGAGCACTGGCAGCCCCTCCAGCCCCCGTCCTATGATACATACACATGTCCTGCACTTAATTCTTTCTGTAACCGCACGAGGGAGATGGTAAGCACATCCTCCACTTGCAGAGGAAGGCAGGGAAGCTGTGGCACTCACAATCTGGACTCTGGCTGCCTGGTGGCAGGGCTGCACTCTGTCCACGCTGCCTCCTGCTCTTCTACACCACCTGCCTGGGCCCTTCCCCAAAGCAGAGCCACTCATACATAGACCAATGAGACAGAGATCTGGCTCAATGCTAAAGAATTAAAACCACAGAAAATCACAATTACTGATCGCCTACCATGGAATCTCTCTAAATTAGATCTGAGTCACAGCAGCAGACTTTCAGCTATGGAACTGGTCCTGTTACAACTTCTCACTTCACAGCTCATTTAACGTGTGAGCCAACAGCCTTCCCATGAGTGACATGGCCCTTCTCTGGCTGTACGTGGGTGACTAGACTGGGGCATTACTGTGTGTTGGGGGTTAGTGGGCGGGGCCCAGAAGAGAGAGAGGCCTGACTGAGTGAGCTCCAGCCTGTAGGCAGGCAAGTCTTTTACCTTCATTTCATCCATCCAGTCCATGATGTACAGCATTTCCTGGAATATCTTCTGCAGCCCCAGGTTCATCTCGAGGCGCTGTCTCCGGGCCCTGAGCAGCTCCAGCAGGTACTCCCAGAGCCGGATGACATTGTCCTTCCGTGCTGTGATGCGCTTGATGTCGTGGTAGTTCTCTGCCTCCAGTTCCCTGGCCACAGCCACCACAGCCTGCACACGCTCCTCGTATGCAGCGATGTCAGTCTCAATGGCCTCATGCTTTTTCGTGGCAGCCTCAACGGCGGGAAGGTCAAATCCAAAGTTGTCCTAAGACAAAAGGGAACAGAAAGAACAAACACAAAATTAAAAAGCCATCCAGTGTGGAACAAAGAAACAGAAAACGGAAGTGGAGTCCAGAGCACACCCATTAATTTTGGGGGGTGGGGGCGGAGTCCCAAAAATCAAACACTGACTCCAGAGTGCCGACCCCACGGGCCTCTGCCGTCCCTGAGGCCCGTAGAACTGCTCATGGGCCCAGAGCAAACCAGTGACAATTTACTTTACAGAGGTGCGAGGCATGTAGGCAGCATCTGACCTACAAGACTGGAGCAGGTGATGGCTTATGTTAAGCCACGAAGAAAAGGAGCCACTTATTTACTTCAAGGCCAGTCTAGCTGCCTTGAAGGCCAAAGGCTGGGAGAAAGGGGAAATTTTAAAAACTATATAAATATGAACGGTTCACACACACTCATTAGCTCTCAACAAACTTTGTTTGAGCTACTTCCAGATCTATGAAAAGTTAGATAAATAGTAGAAGAGAAACTGTATTGGAAATCATCAACATCCTCTCCACAGGAAGTGGATGAGATGGGGTGCTGGATGTGGACAACAGCTGTCCAAAGGCCCTGGGCATGGCCTAGGCTCTGAGGGACACAGTTCCGCAGCATACCTGGGACACCAGACGCTGGTTCTCACTCAGCCAGGTCTCTCTCATAGCTGCCTTGCGGTCGAATCTGCGGGCGAGCTGTTCCAGTTTCTCCTGTCTTATGAGCTCGTTTCGCAGGGCCAGTTCTCGCTCATGTTCTGCTTTTTCCAGTCTTTCCCAGGCCTGTGGAAATGAAAGAGAATGGTTTCCGGCTATATTCAAGGAGCCATTCCTAGGCTGCAGTTAACAGCCAGTGCTTCTCAAAAAGACCTAAGAACTTAAGAGGGAAATCCCATTCCCACCCTCAGCAACTCCTAGCCTTGGGGAAAAAAAATCATTTTCTCTCAGTTGAGCCCCATGGGAATACTCTCCCCTATCTAAATTTAAAGATCCTGTGTTACATCTGGAAAACAAAACAGTGAAGATATGGAACAACGTAACTTAAGTTACAAATCTCTTAACTTTCATTGAGAGGAAGCAAAGTATCTTCAATAGCTCTCAGCATATAAAAAAGATAAACGACTTCTAAAAAATCATATTATTAATCTTTCATTCTCTGCACTCTGAGCCACTTATTTTCAATTCATAGATCTGAGTATTTTTTCCCAAATCCTCACCAATTAAATTCATTCCTGTGAAATATTTTATTTCACATTATTTAACAAAGTCCTCTTAAAAGAGATCGAAATGTGTACAACTGATCACGGTTCTACCTTTTTTTCAAGTTTCTACTTAGAAATAATGAAATGAAATACTTGGAGACATAACAGGTATAGAAACAATTTTTTTGACAACTTCCTTGACAGAAGGAGTCAAAATCCTAAGCCCTAACCTCTTGGGATTCCAGATACATAAGGTTTTGAATTCTCCCGTCTGCAATTGAAAGATGGCTGAGCCAGCAGCCTGGGACAGATGAGAGGTAAACTGACTGTGGATCTGAGTAGCAAGGTCAACAGGCTAAACCTGGTTTGATAAAATCTAACATCCCCCCAAACCTCCAGTCAAGTCCCCCAAATCACCACAAGCACTCCATTGATTCTGAGCACTATCTGAGCAACGACTGTCACTCAGTAACTCGACAGGCCAGGAAGGGGTCTTCCAAGATCTCTTAGCAATCAAGACCCACTGAGAGCACCAGAAAACCTACAGGAGGCTGGGGCCCACAGAGCAGGCCAGATGGATGGGTCTTATACCTTGTTAATGTCAGAGATGAGCTTCCCCTCCCGGGGCATGTAGACCTTCTGGTTATTGGCCCTCATCTTGCTCTGAATGGTGAAAAGCAGGACTTCCAAGTTCCCCTTCTCAGTAAATCTAGGCAGAGAAAACCAGCCACAAACATTATCTACTATATTCTGTTTCTTCAAAGGGGAAAACTCATCTGCTTCTGGAGAAAAAGACACTTCCTGCAGCCTCACAATTTTAAAAGCCATTTTTCTCCATCCCGATTTATGCAAAACACGTGTGTGTTACAGAAACCACAGTTTTTGGGTACTGCAGACCTCAATATGTGCCCAACTGTGGGGTTTTTCTTGCGGTTGGTTACTATTCCCGACATTTACATTTGGGGGCACAGAGTGCTACTCTTCTGTTAATCAACTCCATCAAGATTTAGACACCAAACCCTGGACGATGAACTTGCTTCACAGCTGAATACATTCAACAAGGATTATTTCAACCACCCACCCAGTGTCACTGTCAACAGGCTGCAGAGACTTCGGCCAGGAAATTACTACTGAGTGGAGTTTTCAGAAAAAAGGAGGAATGACTCTAGTCATAATAAGCAACAGATAAGATCCACAATGCTTATTGGGCAATTATGAATTTTTAAGATATGTGAACAATCAAACTTTGGGGGGGGGGGCAACAAAACCTGAATTGATATGAAACTATCCTTTCTTCATTCACACTTTGTGAATATTTACACGTTTTGCTACTGATACGTTAGTGGGCTTGATTATGAGTAACAGCCTCAGACCACCTGGAGGCTTATAACACAACATATCTGCTAGTTCTCTAAAATCCAGAAACGATGGAATTCTGAAACACAGTAGGCCCAAGAGCTCAGGAGAAGGAACTGGGGACCTGCACCATTTCTCAGGATTCTCACGTATCCCAGGTCCCAGCGGCACATTTCTACTGGAAAAGGCTCACAGTGGGTACAATTTGTAATAAGTCTCAGCAACACAGACTCAGATGCAAACAAGTAGGACAGGCCGCTGGGGAAAGGCATTCACTTTGAGATGAGAACATGTGAGTCAGAAAAGAGGGGTCTGTGGCTGTAGGAAGGGTAATGCATTCCAATCTGCATCTTACTTGGGGGGCTTCTCCACAGTGCGGTAAGTGTTGAACGCCTGAAGCTGCTGCTGAACCCCAACGAGTGAGTTGGCAAATTTGCGATTGTTCAAAATAATGATGGTTTGTTCAATCCACTCCAGAAGGTCAGAGGCAAGGGACTCATACTTTTCAATCATTTTTTCTGTTTCAATAGCGTTGTCAAGCACCTGTAAACAAGGGTTAGAAAAATGGAAAAGCAAGATAGTATCACTACGTAAGGGGAACATGACTGCAGCCCTCCAGGAGCCGGCACATACTTAATGATTGGCTTTGAAATGGTTCTTTGAGACTTTGGCACTAAACTCCAAGAACCATTTGCTAACAGGTGCTCAGACTGTGGCTATTATTTGTGAGCAATGACAGCTTAACTCAACTGTAATTGGTTCTGTAACTTCCCAACCCCCAGGCAAAGGGTTTAAGATCCTGAATGATACCTGATGCCTAGGCTCCAAAATTCCTAGAGAAACAAAAAGGGCACTATCTGGTTTGGTCATATTCCATGAATGCCCGTGAATTTTCCATTCAATTGCACTGGAAAGACAAGGTCCTCTGGTCTGAGGTGTTTTGAAATATATGGCAAGGGAACATCAGCCAAACAAAAGAATTTAAAAAGCCCTATTCTAAGGCCTTTCCAAGCATTTAAGTAGGATTTTCACATCAGTAACATCAGGCAACTCAATCAGATTTTTAATACCCAATTTTCTGGCAAGGCTGTAGGGGAGGGGTGTTTCGGGTCTGTGTGCCTGTGTGCAGTATCACTTAGTCATGTCCAATTCTTTGCGACTCCATGGGCTACAGCCCCTGCCAGATTCCTCTGTCCATGGGGATTCTCTAGGCAAGAATTCTGAAGTGGGCTGCCAAGCCCGCCTCCAGGGGCTGTTTCTAACCCAGGGATCAAACTCAGGTCTCCCACATTGCAAGAGGATTCTTTACCATCTAAGCCATCAGGGAAGCCCAAGAATACTGAAGTGGGTAGCCTGTCCTTCTCCAGGGGATCTTCCCAATGCAGGAATGGAACCAGGGTTTCCCGCACTGCAGGCGGATCCTTTGCCAGCTCAGCCAGCAGGGAAGCCCTGGGTGAGACCTCCTGAACTTTCTTCCTACATGTTTCAGCCACCCCTCCCAACTCCTGCTCCTCTTTGGGATGGCAGGCTTATGCCCACTTCCCTACCATTGGAGAACTTCATCAAGAACTCCCAGCACCTCAACGTTTGAGACATGGTGGCAACACATTTAGACACAAACTTTCATTGCGTCTCACAACTTACAGGACTGGTGTGAGCTCACCTTTCCAATTCGTTTTCCTTCAACAGCCAAGGCCTTCATCTTTGAGAAGTAGTGGTAGTAAGTCACCACGTAAGTGATAATGGACTTCTCATCGGGGTGGTCCACACTGATATCTGTAACCCAGAGGAGATTCTGTTTGGTGCTTTGCTCACTGCATTGCCACCCAGGCAACAGGAACAACCCAGAAGAGCTGCTCAACACTCAACAGGCCCATGCCTTCATTTTGGGGGGCTTGAAGTTCTGCCATCAGAGTGCTGATTGTAATGCTAACTAATGAAGATGAAACCACCTCACCACCTCTTTTATTATATGAACATTCAAAACTGCCTCCTATTGCCAATAAAGACATTAAAGTCTTAAAAGACCTGATCCTTTCTCTCAAGAATCCTAGGCCACTGAGATGATGAAATACACGCAAAACTACTACATGGAAATGAATAACATAGTTAGAATTGAGTCAGATAACTCAGCGATGTGGGTACTACCCAGACACACCATGTTCACCTCCCCCACCCCAGGCTGCTCTGTGCTTCTTATTTTGGACAATGGCACCAGAGTTTTTCCCAGTCACTAAGCCTGAGGACATCTTTATCTTCTTGTTACTCACATCCAGTCAGTCACCAGGGCTGAGGCCAGATGATTCTATTCATGGAATCTACTGTCACTCTCAGATCAGACTCTCATGGTCACATAACCCGACCTGAGCAATGGCTTCCTCACTGGGTCTCCCTGCTACTCAATTCCCTTTACACACTGCACCCAGCTGATGTTCCAGAAGCAGAGCTGTGAGCATACTTCCTCTAAGCCCAAACTACTCAAAAAGTGCCCTGCAGTCTGAAAAGTAAGTCCCGAAGTCCTCTACAACTTCCCGTAACTTTCCTTCCCTCTCTCCCTTCCTTTTATCCATCCATTGAATATTTATCAAGCTTCCCCTAAGTGGCAAGCACCATTCTAGACATTTCTCATCCTACAGCCTACTAGTTCTTCTAAGGTGCCATAGATCTGAACCAAATTGAACTATTCACCACCATCACCACCCCAGCAATTTCCAATATTCCTTCCACTTTCAACTTCCCTTTGCCTGAAAGGGCCTTCCCTACCCCCATCACATTCTTCCTATCCTCTAGGTCCAGTTTAGAAACTAACACTCCCTCACAGTCATTTCTGATCCCTGCAGCTGGAATGACTGTTTCCTCTTTCCTCTTTGTTTATACTCTGCTTTCTGTCAGGCTCTGTGATTACGTATGCACATTTCATTAGTCTTGTAAGACTGAGTGTCACTCTGCTCCTCCCCTCCTAACGTGCTGTATATAGAGAGAGTGAGTAGTCAATAAATATTTATTGAGGGAGGGAGCAAACGAATGAAGGTGGCCAGTCTTTGGGGTATGGCAGTGATGGAGGTACTCAGTTCAGGATACACCGAGGAGAGAACACACAGAATGCTCTTTGCTGACACAGTGGGCTCTTCTGCAATGCGCATTCACTTGTGCACCTCCACTGCTGCCAGGAGGATAGAAGTGGATAGGGTTGTTTCTCTTAAAGACAAGACCACCAGGGCACAGCGAGGGAAAGCTCCCTGCCCAGGGTCACTGAGGCAGCCAGTGGAAGAGGGGGCCACAGCTACTCTTCCCACTCCAGGGCCCGTGACCAACTCCTGTGTCTGGCTCTGTCAATGTGGGCCCCACGGAGACAGAACTGAAGAAAGGTTAGGGAAAAAGTGCCGGCCCTGGCCGTGTGTATAATTTAATAAACACAAAATGGGAGATGATTGGGAAGGAGTGAGCAAGCAAGACCTTTTTAAACTTGTTTACAATTGTATTTAAATGGATGTTCTCTGGGACACTGGGCAACTAACAATAGCTAAGGACAACTAATAATCAAGATCAAAACCACAGGATGAATGACAGCAACTGCTTTTTTTAGCTCCTTGTCTTCAAATGACCTTTTCATAGTGGGTGGTGATTAGAAAGATCAACTAATGAGCAAGTTATTAAATTTTCTATCACAGTGATTTCAAAAAAGATTCTTTATCTCAGCACAAAGATCTATGGCTCAGGGAGGATGTCTTTCCACAGTAAGGCAGGGGTTAAGTACAAAGATTTATCACAGCCAAAGGAATTTTAGTTTTGTGTTTATATTGAGAAATCACTTAACAGGCTGGCACAAAGATAATTTTATCTCAGCTTCCTGCAGTAAACCTATCAGTGAATCTGATGCACTGGAAAATAGCAAGAAGCCTGCCTGGCAGCCTCATGACCTCAATCTGCCCTTGGGGAGTTTAACTTCCTGTTCTATATTTATAAGAACTTTAAACTTTCACTCACAAACAGCTTTTTCTCAGTATCTGCTCACAGCTAAGAGGGTCTAAAAAGCTCAAGCCCTACAAATTCTTTCTCAGTTTGAATACTTCTCCACATGAGAAGACATTATGATAGCTTATGTTAAGATGAAGCCTACAATTAGGATTTTGTTAATAAAGGAGTTACAGCCCATTGGATTGCCCCACACAGGGCTGCTCTGTGTCGTCCACAGTCAGTCTCTGAGGTTCTGCTGCAGGGATCTGTGGGGCAGAGAGAGGCTGGTTCCGTGCAGAGTAAGGTGCTGGGCCGCCAAGCAGCGGGCCACAAGGAGGGACTGTGTGTTACTCTTTCTGCCACCCACAGGCTCCTGGTGCATTGTCCTCATTTAAGTTCTTCTTACCCAGAAGCAAATATTGCACAGTCTGCTAAGGAGGCTCCTAAACCTTCCTGCCCTCAGGCCAAACCATGCTCTTGCCCGGGGGCGGGGGGGCGGCGGGGGGCCTGACTATCAGTCAACCAGCAAGTGAGAGCCTGCTCACGTCCTCTTCCTTAAACACAGAGGCTAATCACCTATGGTGACTCCCCACTGACTGCTGAATAACCTCGAAAAACTGTTACTTGTTGGGCCCCCAGTCATCTTTCTGGTTGTATTTTTCCTACTGTTAAGCTAATACCACCCCCAATGAACTGTTAGCCCCCTGTTATACCTTCCTCTTTCCTGGTTCCTTTGCTCATATAAATCCCTCTGCCTACCATGACCTCTCCTTTGGAACATGTTTAAATCATACTCATCTTTCAAGGCCTTTTCAGGTATAATCCTTTACACAACTCCTCAAGTAATTCATAGACCAACATTAAGCTCCTCTTCCTTAGATAATTCCCAAAGCACATGGTGCCCGTAAACAAACTGACATGAAGCAGATTTTTTATTTACTCCTCTTACCCCTCAGCTCCTTACCTTCGGGGTCCAAGAGTTTAGTGAGGCCAAGGTGTTGCTCTGCCAGGTTAAAGGCGTTCTGCAGATTGTAGTGTGCATTGGATTTCTTTAGTTTGTCAAAATCTATCAGGTCAGGCCTGTGGAGAACAACAGTGGAACACAACAGAAACCGCAGCTTGAAAACACACCGTGAGACCAATGGCGTCCACTTAGGAGTAAAAGCCTACGATATTTAATCATCAAACAATGAAACCCAATTTTTGAATAAACAACCTCAAAGTTTATTAAGAGAACTGAAGAGAACTGGCACACTTGTTTCCTTTGTTTGGGACACTTTACACACTTCCTCCCACTCTCCTCAAGTAGAAGGCAGGGATTTCCACTGTGGTGCAACATCTAAGGCAACAAATGTGAAGATGGAACATCACCCCAGTCGGCTATACAAGGGTGTCAACGTCCTCCCCCCACGTGGTCAGCGTGACCGCGAAGGACTCACCGGTGTTTGTGTATCAGTGCATTGAAGGCCATGCCATCCCTCCAGCTGGTGGTGAAATTGTGAATGTTGACATTGGGGTACCTGAGAAACACAACACAAGGCAATTACCAAATAAAGTTCTGTGCTTTGCTAAATGTAGTGCTTAAAGAAAAGCCTGCTGGTACTGAGAAAATGTGAGACAGTAACGAAATAAAAACACTGAAGACAATCAAGCTGAAGCTAAGATCGTCTAAACTTCTGCTTGTTGAAAAATAAAAACAAACACATATTTACATGGCTTTCTTTCTTGGTAATTTCAACCTGTGATCTGTGTCCTCGATTGAAAACACCATGCTTACTGAGAAAAAGGCAACCCTGACTAGATGCCTCCAAGGTTTCCTTGCTTCACTGGCTTTCCACGCCCCCAGCGCAGCTATGAGAAGCCTGCAAACACGGATACCTGAGTGCACACATCACTTTGGGAGAGGAAGTAGCTGGGGCTACCTGTTCAAACACTCAGCTTTCCCTCTTCCTTATATCACTGAACTGGATGAAGTTTCATAAATCAAGTAGCTTCCTGAAACACTTCCCTATAACGCTTACCAATAATCAGCTACTCTACACTACACTGATTATTAATAACTTTCTGTCCGTGGCTGATTAAAAGTTCATTCCTAACTTGATCCCCTTACTAAGCCTTACATTCTTTATGGTTTCCACAGTTCTCACTGACTGATCACGCCCATTACAGTTACAACTGTCCTCTATGTAGCCCTGACCTACAAGATTAACCTGGGGGACTTCCCTGGTGACCCAAGGGTTAGGACTTTGTCTTCCAGTTCAGGGGATGTGGGTTCGATCCCTGCATCCCTGATCAGTTGGGGAGCTAAGATCTCAGATGCCTCACAGCCAAAAACCCAGAACATAAGCAAAAGAAATACGGTAACAAATTCAACAGAAACTTAAAAAAAATCAACCTGGGACAAAACCAGTTCTCAATTAGTACCTGGGAGCTTCAACAGTTTCAGTGAGCAATAGACAAGATGCAGTTCTCTAAAAAATATCTTCACTGAAATTTCAATGAAAGAATAAAAGGCAGGCAAACTCAGATAACGTACAGAGACTAAGTTTGTACGTTACATCTGTCCACTTAAGTTTACTGCACAAAGCTTCCCAAAGCACAGAACTTAGAGGAGAAAGCCCACAACTTTTACAAATACCATGGATGAGATTTTTAAACACAGTTTCAGGGTTTTAAAATTCAAGATAAACTTCTCTCTGGAACTTCCTTAATAAACAAACAGAAGGAAAATGATTGCACAGATGACAGGTCCAGAATATAAATCAACTCATTCCGTTCCAAGAGCTAGCTGAAATGTCAGCGTCTCAACTGCTTACAAGTTAACAAGACATCTCAGTGGAAGCAGTGGAAAAGATACTTGTCAACACCGGTCAAGTGATGACTCTGGTAAAACTGAGTATGGGCAGTAGTAGTCCCTAAACGCCGGATTCATGCTCACCCAGCTGTCTTCATCTGGCACCACAAGAGCAAAGCATCCTTGGCAGATTTCTTCTCTTTGTTGTCTTCAGTTTCTACACTGATATCCTGGATCTAAGGTTTACAGAGAAATATTAGACAAACAGATATGTCAGGTCTGCATATACATAATGAGTAAACTTTAGGTCAACACCTAGCCTTGCAGAATGTCTACTCTGAGGGTCAATGAAAACTGCTTTCTGAAGCCCGGTTTCCTTCTTGGAAATAACGACCAGAACTAGGTTCTCTACTTTGCACAAAGAATAAAGTGAAGACCTGCCATGACTTCCAAGAACCTATTAGGGGTCATTTCTACTCCCAGCATAGCCCATCTTTCTCAACCACAGGCTAGAATGGTGGCTGGTATGGTACACTTTGAATCCCAGCAGACTCTAGGAAAATACTGTTTTTGCACAACCAAAGCTTTCCCACACCACAGTCAATGAGTCCTTTGTTGATGAGGACTGTGTATGCACCATTTCCTGAAAACTGACCCAAACTCTCAGAGAAACGGTGCCCTTAAATGCTGTGCTTCCACGCTCTGTGCCACATGGTCTGCATATTTGTGCTCCCAACTCTCACTAATTCTTATGCTCAGATCCTAATCCCCTCAAAAACTGATTATGAAGAGGTAGGGACTTTGGGAGCCCTGGGCCTCATGGATGGGATGCGTGCTTTATAAAAGAGGCTCCAGAGAGCTTCCTAGAGCCCTCCACCAAGTGAGGATACAATGAGAAGTCTGTGACCTATAAGTGGGCCCTCCTTTGACCTTGCTGGTACTCTAGTCCCAGACTTCCAGCCTCCAGAACCGTAAACAATAAATGTCTATTGCTTGGAAGCAACCCAGCCTAAGGCACTTCGTTTAGCAACCTGAACGGACTAAGACAGCCTATATTTGTAAGGCACTCATAGTCTGCTGATTCTCAACAGGACGTAGAGCCTGGTCCACTGGGACCAAAGTCAGACTTCCACGGTTTGAATCCAGGTTCCCCCACATACTTCGTGTCCTTGGGTGAGCTCCTCAGCTTCCCCACTGAGGAGTGGCTATCTCAGAGCACTGCTGTACACTTGAAGAAATACAAAATATGGAGGGCTGGGCTCTTACTAAGGAAACCTACATGTCACCTCTTTGGATCATGGGCTGCCTACCAGTTATGTGATTTTTAGACAAATGCTCTAAACACCCTTCTGTCTTCAGGTTCCTTGACTATACTAATAAAATGTGGAACGGAGTGGGGGGAAATGGTATTGGCCTAGAAGGCCATCCATTCTCTCTCAGTTCTAACCATTCCAAGCTTCCCAGTCCTGGCCCGTCAAAGGTCTCTCCATCTAATCTGGAAACACACCCCGGAATTCTTTTTAAGAAAAAGAGGTAGGAAGAGGATAAAACAGAGAGATGTGTAAGATTAAAAAGTTGGAAACTGTCAACTAGGAAAAACACCTAGAAATTGAAATTACTATGCTTCTAAAAAAGTTCTCCAAGAGAAGTCTTGAGTTTGCATAAATTCTAAACTACAAAGAGTATGCAAGAGTAACCCTTGCTCAAGGGGTAAAACACAGACTTACCAGGAAAGCAGGTGGAATTTTACACATTAACCTCCATCATCTTTCTTCTATCTCATGAATGGAATCTGTTTTCAGACTTGGTCTTCCAGAAACAGAACCTACCCTTCTGAAATGAAGACATCTCCCTATGTGGACTAAGCAAACTCAAAGACCTTTATTCCAGTTTCTCACATCATCTTTTACTCTTTTAAAGGGAAAGCTGCATAAAACCTGTCTCTTACCATTGGTATTTAATGCACACCTGCTACACACACATCAGGGCTGGCCGCACCTTGGGGGCTTCGGGACACACACACAGGTAATGTAAGATGAGACTGTACATTCAGGAGCTGGGGAGGGGTGGGGAGAGAGGTCTCTGCAGATAAGTGGGGAAGCCTCACAGAGGAGGCAGAATGTTAGCTGGGCCTTGGCTGGGGAGGAGTCAGTAAGTGTTTGCAGAGCAGGGGATGGATTGATAAAGCTCTTCGGGAAGCAGGGGCATAGCAGACACCAATCCCCGCAGGCCATGAAGTGACATAAGCCTGTGTTTCTTTCCTCAGAGGAAAGGGAGAAAGTACGTATCGGCATTTACAGGTTCAAGCACAGGAAAAGGCAAGCTGGCCGGGTATTAATTAGTCAGTGACTCAACCCAATTCACAACCCAAGGGCTGTGGGCACCAACCTGCTGTCAAGGGAGGCCATTGTAAGGATGCCCTTCCATGCTCTGATTACAGGCCAAAGGCAAGAGAAATAGAACTTCTTACTCTACGGAATCGAGGCAAGGCTCAAGGAGGGCCTGCTCATTTCACCTCTGTTGGCCTAAGGCCAAGAGCAGTGATCAGCGAATTTAAATGGTGTTTACTCTATTTTCAAATCATTCAGGAACCAAATGACAGAAACCTATAGAAGAGTTCTGTTTGCAAAATAAACTCACTCCATTAATAATGTCATCTTCAACAATGGTTCCTGGCCTCAGTTCAGTTCCATTCAGACCTATTTAATCAGAAGCACTGGGGGCTGGAACCTGGGAACCTGAGTGAGTAAAAAGCTTTCCCAAGGGGTCAGATGATCTATCGGTCCAGGCTTAGGAATCCCCATTCACGGAGTGTCTCTAACAGCTCTGGGTTAGACCCCTAGCCTCTTTCCACATACCCACCCACACCACTAAGCTAGAGCCCAATCCCAAGGGAAGCGAGAAGGAAAGCAATGGGTTAGAGGGTGATTCCAGCATTTTAGTAAGAATATAAAGGGAGGTATATAATATGATTTCTGTTGTGGCTCTTTGCTGGTGAGCTTTTTATTTACCTAGGGGAGAAAAAAATCAATCAAGCTTCATCAGAGGGGCTTAACAAAGAGGGAAAACACAGAAAACAGCCTCCAAGGAGAGAGAACTGTTAGGACTTTTGTTTGCGAAGTAACCTGATGCTAGGTAAGAAGCGTTTCCTGCATTTCAGATTTTAATTGAAAAGCAGAAGCATGAAGCAACAGCCTGGAGAAAGAACCAGTCATCAGAATGGAGCTGCCGCACAGACAGGAAAGGCTGAGCTTTCTCCTTAGGGTTAGAAGCAAGGGTGGCAGCCCTAACCAGCCTCGTGATCCTTGCAAGGCTCCTCCCTCCCCTCACAAAGTGAAGCAAATTGACAGAATGACCTTGAGAGTGTTTCTATACTTATAACCTTGCCTCTGGGTATAACAAACCCACAAAATTGTCAATTCAAACAAGCATAAGGCTTCTGCACACTCCCCTGAAAACTGCTTCCTTAGACCCGAAGGAGAAAGAGAAGGTGAAAACAGCCCGCACAGATGTCACGATCCTATGCAGCTTCGCCTAAAATATTCTGCAATGCATGCCACGATCTGTCAAAGTTCAGTTAGTCTACTGGTAGTAACCTAGCGTTGACCACATCTTTACACCTCTGCTCCTGAAAGCTGAGTAGCAGACACCAGTGGTGGGCTGAGACTAGGCTCAGAAACCCCCTTAACTGCCAAGAGTCGAGACTTTCAGGAGCAGCAAAACTGAGGGAGGAGATGGCAGCTGCCACATGCCGAGGGCAGCCGAACGTGATGTGCAGCACACCTGACTCTGAGATGCCATTTCAACCTGGTCCTTCTGGTCCCCTTGGAAGGGGAGCCCAGTTTTGCAGGGATGCTCACACTCGGCAGGGAGGCCCGGTGGCCAAGCCGAGTCCCTTACCTGGAAGCGCAGGATGATGGTCCAGATGAGGCCGAGGGTCAGCCGATGGTTTCCATCCACGATGTCGTGGGACCCCATGTTCTCAAGATGGACTCTCTGCTCCTTCAGGAACTGAAGGGCCTTGTCCACATTCTCCAGACAGTGGATGCGCATTCGTCCCTTGGTGGGTTTAGGCTAAAACAGAAGAGCAGAAGGTAGAAACAGATCATGCAGGAGGGCAGAAATCAGCTCAGAGCTACAGCCCAGAGAGTTCACATAGGCCCATTCACGCAGCGCTCTCCAACCCACACCAAAAAGTTAAAAAAACATGTTCATTCAGTATTTATCTAACAGCCTTAAAAGAGAAAGTTTACTTAAGGGATGGTAACCGATCGCTCTTCAGGGGTTTGTTTTATCATGGAAGCGACATAATTTACGTGAGCACGGAAGCTGGAAGTTCAGAGAAGGAGGAGGCCAGTTTTCACAGAGAATTTCATAGCTACCACTGCCGTCCATGAAATTTTTGCAGATGCATGGCAGAACACGACTGAGGATTTTCTCGCTGCTTTAAATGTAAAAACAGGTTTGCCACCTGCTGGTTTGGGTTGTTTCCTAAAGCTGGCTCAAAATGAGAAAGGGAGGACATGCTATAAAATCAGGAGAATTATCAAGTGGTGGTTTGTGAGGATGAGAGAGGGGGTTGAGTAAAAGGGTGCGACTTGCTGAAAAGATAAAGGAAAGAAAACACAACAGTGGTCTAACTGGAATACCCCAAAATGTCTGTTCCTTTTATTTAGTTATACTAAAATTTTAAAAAGGCCCTTTCAAGGTGAACATTTTAAATAAACAAAACAATAGATAAAGATAGATACTCAAAAAGCTTCAATGGGTCACTATCACCTCCTGTGTGTCTAGAGCAAGCTCACGCTTCCACTGCCTGGCTCCACCCTTCCTACCCCTCTTTTCACCCATCTCTCCCGAGGTGAGATCACCTTGAGCTGAGGTGATCTCACAAGCCCACAAAGGGGCCACCAGGTTGCGCACACCCATCCTGGCCCAGAGATGTACCCGATCTGGCTGCCATCCTCTCTCCTGAGACATCGCATCATACCCCACCCACCTTCCGAGGTTCAGGTCAAGGCACATCTTTCCTGCTAGAAGTCATTTCCAAGCACTTAACTGTCATTAGGATGCCTCCCTTCCCCCCAAACTTATACATTTATGGTCTGGACTACAAGGTTCAGGAACTCATCACATATCTTACATTTTTGCTGTTACTTCACATGTACTGTTATTACTTTTAACCCAACTACTGGCTTGGGAGCATGGATGATGCTTTATACTCACAACTTACACTCCAGGAATGTCAGGAATGCTAGGATCCGTGATTCACGTTAGGTCAACTGACAATGTTACAGCAAAATCGAGTAATCTGGCGAGGTAAGAAAAAGGTCTGATCTAAAATGTCCATAAAAGGGGGTGGACTCCATCTAAGGTTCCTACAGTGACCCCCTGTTCTCCTGCTGTCAAGGTGGACAAGTGAGGTTCCTGCAGAAACTGGACCAAAGTCGAGGGGTGTGGATTCACTGCCTCCAAGAAAGCGTGTGAATTCTGGGGGGAGGGCTCCTGGCATTCTCAGGGCTGTTCTGAGGCCTCTTCCTCTTCGCGGCCTGTGCCCTGACCAGCGAGCCCATGACCACACAGTGCAGGTTGGGCCTGGAGATGCAGAGTGGCAAGGATGCAAATGTCCTGCTAACGGTGGCAGACAGTCTCCCAAGTCCACCTCTGACTGGCCAGAAAAGGCTGCATCCTAACTCATTGTGAGAAAAACAGTGTGGGTGGAATTAGCATTTGTAAAGTTAATTTGTGTAAGAAGTCAAGAGAAAGTGTTCATTGCTCAGCCAGTGTCTGACTTTGTGACCCCATGGACTGCAGCCCACCAGGTTCCTCTGTCCATGTGATTCATCAGGTAAGAAGACTGGAGTGGGTTGCCATGCCCTCCTCCAGGGGATTTTCCCAACCCAAAGATCCCACATTGCAGGCAGATTCCTTAGGGTCTGAGCCACCAGGATCAGGACTCCCAAAACAGAGGTCGCCCACATCACAAACTTAAGTCAGCCTGTACCGGAAAGAAACACCTGTCAAGGAGCCTGAACACACAAGGGTTGCTCCCTTGGGAAGAGAGCTCCACCACTGCTTGTGAGGCAGCACTGCCCCACCCATGGACTGTGTCCCCTTGAATAAAGGACATCAAACTCTCTACCAAACTGTTTTAGTTCTGTCATCTGACAGAATCTGAGCAGCAAGACACGGAATAGGTTGGGGGCTGTCAGGACCTTCCCAGGCTGTGCCAGGCATAACTACAGTTCTTTTTGACGTGATCTTGAAAAACAACCTCAAACACACAGGAGACCTCTCAAGCCTCTGTTCGCTCCTACAAAATCCCAGTGGACTGCGTGTTCATTTCCATATGAATATGGGGTGCAGGGGTCTGGGAGAGGGAAGTATGGGAGGGGTCCAAATGCTTTCCTGCAGGTTGGAAAAGCCCATTGTCAAGTGGCAGGGACCCCACACTGATGCTGACTGGCCATGCCAGGTTGGGGCTGAGGGTGGTTCACCCTGACCCAAATGCAAGTTCCGGTTAACACCAGCCATCAGAAACACTACTGCATGGAACACAAGGGAAGGAACTGAAATAAAGATGGCAGAGAAACCCCTTCGGTTGGGTAAATGATTAGACTTCTTCAGGTAGTTAAAAAAACAAACCTCACCCAGTTCCAAAAATCAGAGGAAATGGAAAACTTTCAGGAGACCCCTCACCCCACTTAGGTTTTATTTTTTTGCAATTCTTACAAAAATCAAACCAAGATTTGGGCAGGGGTTGATATACTGCTTTTCTCTCTCTAAAGTTGTTTTATTTTTAATTTTCCTACTGCTCCTGGCCATTACATCTTTTAAAACATCAAACACGAACAAACCAGATCCATGAATATGCTTCTGCTGGGCAATTCAGTATAGATGCTGCTGCTATTGTTAAAATATCCACAGTTTAAGTTACAGTTTCTCCACTTTCTAGCAAATTGGCACCTTGTTTCTCAACTTCTACCTCTTAACATGAGGATAATATCAGTAATAATCTTAAAGAGCTGCTCCATAAATGAAATGGTGAACTAATCATTACGGTGTTCTCAAACCCACAAAATGTATCTACAAACAGAGGCACCTCAAGGATTTTCCTCCCAACAATTCTTCTTAAAGTTGTTGGTGGGGGGAAGCATGCCCCACCTGAATTTCAAATTGTTTAGAAATAACACACTTCTCTGTAGACAAACAGGAAATGTTCAGGGTCTAGATAGAACTCTCCCACTGAGAGCCAAGAAGTTGATACATGTCAATTGGAAGACAAATTTAATACCAGAATGGAATGTGCCCCCAAACAGTGGTAATGATATTACTCTTCTAATCCTGACACCCTAAATGGTACTCTGCACAGGAATAAAAGGAAATGGTGGTAGAGAAAACTTATGACTAGTTGGTATCTGGAGGGAAGAGGAGATGGAAGGAGGGAGGGGCAAGGATGTGAAGATACCCAAACCTCAACACTTGGGGCGTCTAGACATAGTAAGACCTCTGCAATTCAAAGTGTATTAGGAAACAAGGTTAGAAGGCATGATTTACAGAGATAGCTTAAATATTACTATTATGCTGTGCAGCTAGTAATTCAAGCTAGGTTAACTGTTAGGCAGTGAAAGTTGCTTCATCGCCTCACTACACCTCTCTCCATGTTTTTCAAACACTTTCCCACGTTTCATCTTAATTGAAAGTCACTCACCTTCAGTGGCACATCAATCTCCTTTAAACCAAAAGAACAAACCAGATGTGGCAAGGTTAGATGAAATACTGGTGTCACGAGGAGGAGGGGTAGGAATTAAGACTACAACTCAAGAATAGCAACTCCTAAGACGTGTTCAGAGAAGGTCTCTGAAGTGTTTTAATACTTTAAATGGTATTCCGGAAGGTTTAGGGAGAATCATCACAGGGAATTAATTTTAGAAGGGTTAATGATTGCACAGACCTACATGCAGAAACATATATTAGGTCATGAAAACAGCAAAGCTCTCAATATCTAAGAATTCTTAGCTGCCATTTTCTGGGCAACTGTGTTAACCTGTTAAGTAGTTTCTATCTTATCACATTTAATCTTCACACTAACACTACATAGTAATAGTAATTATTATTCTTGTCATTGTACAGATGAGAACACATCTGTTTAGAGGGGTGAGGTGATGGCATGGCTGGCTGGAGTGCTGAGCTGGGATTCCATAATGTGCCCCCTTCAGGCTACACCGGGAACCAAGCGCGGTACAAACACATTAGTATGTGAAAGGAAATAACGAGGCTTGGGTCCCCATCTGGCAGTTTTCCTTTTTTTTTTTTCAGAAGCGCTATTTTTATTTTATTCAACTTCCACCTTCTCAAAAGAAAGAAGAGATAACAATGGAGAAAACTGAACACAAAGGATCCAGGGGAGGGGTGGCTCTCTCAGTATTAAACACTTTCTGAAGCCTTGCCCCAAGAGTGGCTCTTTCTGCCAAGAAGAGGAACCTTCCCTGTCTTGTCTCCATTAATTACTGTCAAATTCCCAGTGTGACTAAGGTCTGTTCCCACGGCAACATGTGCATTTCTGCCTTCTGCTGTCCTTTCTTATGGGTCAGTTTGAGATGCCATGAATGTGGAGTCGAGGATCAATACCAGACTCGTGTGCAACTCAAACAAAGGGGGGTGCTCTGCAGGCCTGGGTTCCTCTGAGGAAATGCCTGTATTTATGGCTCCTCCTTTAAATCCTAACAAGGGTTCCTGCTCTTCCACACCAGGGCCATGTTCCTCTGCTTTGTGGTAACGTTTCCTGTTTCCCTTCCTTAGTCCCTTCTGGTCCCAAATCTCTATCAACCACAACTCCAACCCATCTGGGCCGCCTCCAGACCCATCATCTTTCCAGCTCCAAAGGAGTGGGAATGACAGGGCTAAGTAACCAACCTCCAGCAACTGACAAGGTAATTTTAACTGCTTAGTAGAGCAGCCAGTTCAAGCCCCGCCCCTGAGAAGTGGGGTGGTCCTGGGCAAATTCGCCTTAGAAAGGGAAAAGGGAGCTGGATGGCCCCTCCAGGTCCATGGTGGACTCAGCCTTGAGTTTAGACCAGTTACATGCTGTGGGGCATCCGGGTTTGCAGAATGGTGGAGTGATTACAATGGCAGGGTTTTTGTCAGAGCCTAGAGATGGGAAAGACAAAGCAAACGTTTCCTGGAGCTATTTTTAGCCTCCCTGAATAGAGGAGGATGACCTGAAGGAGGACTCCTGGCAGGGGATTTTGGGAGGACCCAGGGAGGTGGGCCACTCTTCCACCCTGCTAAGCCCCGCTCTCTCTGACTTTTCTCCCTGTGTGTCCAAAGCCACCTTGAAGCCACCTGGAGCAATAGATCTCCAGGGCTGCAGGGGGACAGAAGGCCATCCTGGGAGCTAGGAGAAGCTGACCACCGAACACCAGCTGGATGGCTTTGCTGGGTGCTTACTCTGTTACAGCATCTGTGAAATCAAGGGCTCTAGCTTCCGGGCCCCTAGTCTCTTCCAGCTATAAAACACAGTCTGTGGGCTGGAGGGTGAAGGACTCATGAGCACACGAGGTAAATTCTAAAGTGCCTGCTCATCTCTCATTTAGGTGAAGAAGAAATAGACAAAAAGACACTTCAGGTCACAGTGTGCCAGAGTGACGGACACTTGCTTATGTCTTTGCCTTTTAATCAAAAATCAATGTTTGCTACCCACACATGCGTGCCTCTACTTAATACAGAGAGGACGATGGAAACACTAATTCCAAAATCTCCTCTGATACAACAGTCAAACTTATTTCACATTAAGTCCCCAAACACCTCCCTACACATCACACTCTTGAGTTTTAAGAAGAGTATAAAATGATTCTTGCCCAACTAAAAGGGGAAGCAACATACCACATCTCATTAATTCCTGCCCATTTTGTTCCTGGTGGGGACCTACTCCCCAAGACAATCTTCTCTTTCAGTAGGGCTCAATGAGAAAGGAGGGGCCTAAAATACAGGAGAGTGGCTGGAATCTAAGTTATATTCCTCAGTGGCGATACTGCTTCTCTAAAGTCCACTTCATCAGACTGTGAGAATTGAACAGATTATCTGTGTGACAGCAAACACTGAAAGTGACTGACTGTCATCACTTCTGAAAGCAAACTCCAAGTTAGCCAGGATGCTCTTCCTACACCAGTTTCCTCCTGATGGCCACCCCAAGTGCTCTCTTCACTCTTCCTCACGCTGACACACAACCCCTCTATTCTACGGCCATCCTCACCTGAGCCTGTCCTCTTGAATCCAGTTGCAACCCCATCCACCAGGTAGGGTTTCTTGACACTCCATCCAGAAGGCCCACTTCCTCTTCTGAACTCTAGTGCTTTGGGGCCATTCATTCACCTTTTTATCACATGGTATTATTATTACCTGTAACTATTTATTCATTTTTCGTATCTGTGCAATTAGACCTGAATTTAACAGGGACATTCTTCTCTGGCTGGTTGTTTAGAACAAAAGCAAATTCTCCCTCAGAAGAGATATAAAAAACAGGCAGGTTCTGTGGCCAGTCCATAAAATCCTATCTCTGCAACAATACATGCCAGCACGGTTCTCCTAACAAAGGTTTTATATAAAATGCACTCAGGGTAGTTCAACATGGGATTTATTTAAGGCTTAGTAAATCTCATGGTAAGTCTATCTTCTCCACCTAGTTCAGCCTGTTTTGGAATTAACGGTGGTTTAAAAAAAAAATCCTGTTTTTGTTTGAGATTGATTAACAGAATAAGAAGACAGAATACTAGGAAAACAACAGGCAAGCAGAAATCAGTGATACCTGTTATTGGTAACGGTGGGAGCTGGGGGAGAGTAGAGGTGTTCAGAAAACCTTGTCCTCTCGATCAGAGGAGAGGGCTCAGTCTGGCAGGAGCAAGGCAGGAAACCATCTCACACAGAACCATTCTTCACGCTGAGGCCCACAGAGGGAAGGGGGCACAGGCCAGCTTCTAACTTGGATGAGGACCTGTGGGCTCTACTTCAGTCCCAAAGTCCAGAGGCCTCACTCCTTCCAAATATCAGTGGGTCACGGAACCCTAACCCTTCAAGTCCCATTTCTAATCTGGCTTTGGGACCTGCAACTAATGACCAAGTGACCAGCACAGGTTCTGTGCTCACCACGTCTATCTGGTCAGTCGACCCCAAAGTCAAAGGCAGTCTATCTTCTTTTTGGGGGGCCTTCTTTATATTTTAACTTTTTGTTTTGCATTAGGGTACAGCTGATAAACAATGCTGTGATAGTTTCAGGTGAACAGTGAAGGGACTCAGCCATACCTATCCATGTATCCATTCTCCCCCAAACACCCCTCCCATCCAGGCTGCCACATAACACTGAGCAGAGTTCCATGTGCTATACAGTAGGTCCTTGTTGGCTATCCATTTAGAATACAGCAGTGTGTACATGTCCATCCCAAACTCCCTAACTGTCCCTTCTCCCTGACAACCATAAGTTCGTTTTCTAAGTCTGTGAGTCTCTTTCTATTTTGTAAGTTCATTTGTACCATTTCCTTTTAGATTCCTTAAATAAGGGATGTCATACAATATTTCTACTTTTCTGTCTGACTCACTTCACTCAGTATGACACTCTCCGGGTCCATCCATGTTGCTGCAAACGGCATTATTTCATCCTTTATAATGGGATAAGTAATATTCATTGTATATATGTAAGGGGTGGTCTGTAATCTTTATGGAACTTTAAAGTCAGATATTTATGAAGTTATAGTCCACGGTAATTTCAGAGTAACACACTGGAAAGGAATGGTTTTGTCATCAACCCAATTCCAGTCTGCAGCAGCTTCCGGGCTCAGCCTCAGAGATTCCTCACTTCTCCATGAGCTAGCACACCTTGGGGCAAAGACAGCAACATGGAGCCAACCCAAGTCAGGACTAGGGGTGGGTGGGGGAGATTCCTGCCTTCTCATGTCAATAACTCCAACATCGAACCCCAAACCTGCTCGTATCTAGTCCAGATTTTATTAAGTCAAAATGCAGGGTGGGGTCATTAAGTGAATCTGTTTTTTTGAACTTTGCGCAGTAAAAAAATCCAGAAAAACTTCCTCCTCTGTGAAGAAGGATGAGCTGGCTCCAAGAATCTGCTAATAAAATAAATTTAGATACTCCAGTCCCTCAAACATCTATCTCCTACATGCTGCCAAGTTGGTGGTGCGTGCTTGTGCTGAAATGCCGCCGGAGACACAGCTGCAGGTGGACTGCAAATGTTTGTGTAGCCCAGGGATTTGGATCAGTGGTGCAGAAAGCCCAGAGCTGACTGAATGTTATCTGCTGACACACATTTATCTGTGGACATTAATTTACCTAGGCCTGGAAGTTCTAGCAATAGCGCTCATTTTGGAATCTGAAGATTCAAGAATCGTTTGGGACAAGCCCTCACAGATGAATCTTCTCTTCCTTGGGGAGCATCTCTCATGCAAGTCCCTGGCAGCATCTGTGGCCAACAGCAGAGTGTGGTCTGTGTCTTTTCCAGAAGACTCCATGAATCAGATAAGCCACAGGGCCAAAAGAGCCAAAAATCTCCAGTACAAATGAATAAGAGCTGTAGCTTGCTCTTTCAATGGTGTTAGTCACTCAGTCATGTCTGACTCTTTCCTGATCCCATGGACTGTAGCCTGCCAGGATCCTCTATCCATGGACTTCTCTTGGCAAGAAAACTGGAGAGGGTTGCCATGCCCTTCTCCAGAAGATCTCCCCAACCAAGGGATCAAACCTGGGTCTCCTGCATGCTGGCAGATTCTGTGTCACCTGAGCCACTAGGAAAGCCTATCTATGGTGTCCTGACTTTTAATTTTTTTTAACATTCTTCTTTTTTTTTGGCCTTGTGGTACAATCTGTAGGATCTCAGCTCCCTGACCAGGGATGGAACCAGGGCTCTCGTTAGTGAGAGCTCAGAGTCCTGCCACCTGGACCACCAGGGAACTCCCCGTGGTATCCTCACTTTTGGAATAAGAAGACTGATCAGACTCCCCAACCGACAGTCAGAGTTGGCTGGGAGGAATGGACAGTAAAACAAGCCAAGGCACTTGGGGTTTTACGAAGTGGCAAGGCACTGCTGAAGACAACATCTGCCCCTGACTGCCTGAGGGGACGCAGACAGCAGCCCCCTTGTGTTCCTTCACCCCTGCTCTCCCAGGCCTCTAGGTCACTGCAAAAGAAAAAAAAGAAAATATATATCCTGCTGGCAGCAAATAAAGACAGGAGTGGGAGGTTTCTACAAACAACCAAGAATTATGCTTTGTTGGCTGCTTTTTTCTTCTCATATTTTTGTTGCCCTGTTCAGAATGAAGGGCAGTGGGCTTGACCCCATTTATTATGTGGACATTATCACAGACAACAATCTTTTTGGTATAAAAGAACTACAGGCCTTCCAGGGTGAACCATTTGCTCCCCATGAGACCGTACTGGGACAAAAATAAATGTTCAAACTAATTTTCACATAACCTTTAATGATTTTTTTAGCTGCTTTCAAAACATCATTCCCCCCACCCCAAATCAACAGACAATTACACTCGGTTAAACGTTAAGAGGGAAAAATAGGGGGAGGGGGTAGTGTTGGTGAGAAAGTCTGGTTACAAAAATTATATTTAAAGGTACATATCACAATATTTCTGGTCTAGACTGTCAAAAAAACAAACCAAAATGCACTAAATGACCAGCCCTCCCTGTGTGAACCCACTGCCCCCACTCCCACCTCACAGACTGCTTTCAAGGAGGCATCACGGCCATGGAAGCAGGAGCCTCCTTTGTCTGTCTGGCTTGTCCAGTTTGACCCATAACCTCTTAAAGAAAATGAGGCAGCAAGACGTGCATGCTCAGGAACAAAGAACGTGGACCAGAGGTGCTGGAGAAGAGACGGGGCTTCGCTCTCTTTTGGGGACCCTGTTCCTGAACGGAGGGGTCGGGAGACAGAAACCTGACCATTACTACCCGGGCTCAAAGAGGCAATTCTGTCTGTGGGATAATGTTAGGACAGGGGACAACCTCTGCCTATGGTTAGAGGTGTGTGGGTTGGCCTGCATACAGACCCACTGCGGCTGTCAAGTTGCAGGGTGGAGATCAAGTTAAAAATAAGGCTTTCTGGCAGCCCTGCCAACCACCAGCATCATATTTTCCTGGTGATGTCACTGCAGATGTGGGCTTGATCCCTGGGCGTCAGCCTTTGGCTTGGCCCCACCGCCACCTATGGAACTGTCTATGCTCTGGTAGAAGACGGCATCCATCTCTACACCGATGCCAGACAAAACCTGTTGGGCCAGTTACAGTGACTGCATTAAGATTCTTGGGTCTAAGGTTCACAAACAAAAGTCACATCGGAGACAGTGGTGGGAGCTCTGGGGAAACAGAATGGGGAGAACATTTTCACAATAGGCTGACAACTCCTCTGTCCAAAAAGGCTGAGTGAGTTCATCAGAAGCTCCACGTTTCCAAGGAGACAAAACATCAGCCTCTCCCTCCAGCCCAGAATAAAAAGTATGCGTGGAAGAAACAAAAAAACACCAGAGACTACTGAACTCAGTTCCTGCTACCTTAAAATGGCATCTCAGATTTTCCAGAGAATCACTAAGACACACGTTCAGAATTATTCCATGATCTCAAGGGATACAGATTCATCCCGGAAGCCAGCGCCTAAGACTGGTCCTTAAATTTCCAGCATCATGCTGTTTAACAGGGGACACCAGGCAGGATCTTTCTGACCAAAGACAGTAACTTTGCCAATATCCAGAACGAGGCCACTTCATTACAGTCCAAGAAAATCATCCAGATTCAGAACACTACCCTGGAGCTTTCCCCACTGTGCTCATCACACTCATCAAGCCTCTGCGCCTCACAAGTATCAGTCATTAACCGCATAAATCCACAAGAGACAAGCCCAGACTTGATTTTTCAAAAACATTTCTCCACCTATGGTACAGGACACTTCACAGCCACCACCCCCCATCCCCCCTTACCAGCCTCTCTCCAGAGAGGACCTCCAGTAGCTTGATGAGCATCCGTCCATCCCGAAGGTCAGTGTACAGATCTGTGATCCGGCAGGACACCCGGGCAAGGTGGGAGTTGACCCACTTGGTGAAGGTCTTCTTTTGCACAGCTTCACGTTCATCTGTAAGCAGAGGAGAACTTGCTTTACCACCAAACACAGCCTGGGGGTGGTGGCTGAGGGGCAGAAGATACCCGCCAAAGGAAGAAGAGCAAAGCTCAACCGTAATGAACCTCAAAGTCAACAACTCGGGAACAGAAGAACTGGACAGCCCTCAACTGTCTGAGCGCCTGAGCATAACCGCCAGCAGAGCATCCTTCGCTTGCACGCACTTCATTTTCCCCCCTCTCTGCTGAGGAGGCAGCAGGATATGGAAGGCCACGGTGGGCAGTCCTGCCCGATAGCACAATACTTGGCTGGTGAAGTTTCTAACGTGTGTGTCACGGTGGTCACTCCTCCAAAGGCAAGCGTAGGAGAAGCGCATGGTGTGCCGAAGGACATGGGGCAGAAAGGCTCAGCAGACGGCTAGCAACTGCATCCCTCATGTACAAGGGATCAGGCATCACCAGACAAGACAAACTCACCCGTGACCTTGATCTGCTATGACCCTTTCACCTGCTTAGCTGGATGTTCAGTGAACAACAGAGAAAATGGTGGGCAATGTGGCAGAGTACCAGGAGCGCTGGCTGAGCCTGGGGAGAGCAGGGCATGGGCCTGAGGAGACTTTGTCAAATATGTGCTGAGACCCTGGGCTCAGTGTCCCCTTCCGTAGAGTGAGTGGACGACCATCATTTCCAAGCTTCGAGTGTTCGTGGAAAAGGCCACTGCTGGTTTATGGTCTAAAGTGGGGTGGTTGTACATCTAAATCATGAAGGAAATAGGATTAAGCTTTTCAAGCCTCAGCGACCAGTCTGTCCAAGCCAAAGCCAGAAACTCTAGACCCAACTGCCTAGAACAGGCCCTTCACACCCCATACAAACAGGCTTTCCATCTCTTTGCTCTGCAGAGTGTTTTAAATGCAGGCCATTACAGATCTTCAACAGAGAGCTACAGAGTGTGCCCAGGTCACCAATTCAAACTCCTTGACTGTACTCTACCAAGCTCAGCAGAGAGCCACAGAGTGTGCCCGGGCCCACCAACTCAAACTCCAACTGTTCTCTACCAAGCTATCCTTTAATCACATACTCACCCCACCGCCATCAGCATGAATTTGTCCTGAAAGGACCCAAGACTTCCTCTTTCTCGTGTGAGGCCCAAGCCCACCAAAAAAAAACTACAAGAAAGGGAGGAGACCACAGCAACGTTTTATGTATTTCTGCACCACTGAGTGACAAGTGAAAAGCAGCCTTGCTGATGAGGTGTGTACTTGGCGGCCTGGGTGTTCTGGGTTCCCAGGATGGCCAGGGGGCCCTGGGAATATCTGCCTGGAAGGTTCTGCTAAGGCCTCCAACCATCACAGGGAGGAAGCTAGACAGAGACAAGTCTATGTGAATCACTCAGTCGTGTCCAACTCTTTGCGACCCTATGGACTATGGCCCACCAGGTTCCTCTGTCCACGGGATTCTCCAGGCAAGAATACTGGCGTGGGTTGCCATTTCCTTCTCCAGGGGATCTTCCTGACCGAGGGATTAAGCCTGGGTCTTTTGCACTGCAGGCCTATTCTTTACCATCTGAGACAGAGACAAGAGATGAGCCTTTATTGCTGCCAACCAGGCAGGTGAGGCCATCGGGGCACCTTCCAAGACAGCTGCCCACCTGCACAGCCAACAGCTCGCCTGGCCCCAACCTCCCTGAGAGAACAGCCCACCAGAGGAAAAGAGGGCCTTCCCCCATGACAAAGGCCTACTGAAAACAGACAAAAGATCAAAGAGGGCAGGACTGAGGGAACAAGGAAAAAGGCAGTGAGGACCAGAGTGGAGAGTGAAAAAGGAGCTGCGCCAGTAACATCATGATCGGTGGCAGAGAAAAGCCCCATGCATTATTAATCACATAATCATCCTGATGGCTGGTATCTTTACAATAGAGACATGGGAGCTGCAGTTTTTGGCCTTAGGTTGGCTGTTCTGCAAGAGTAGGTCCAGAGCAGAGCACACAGACACATGAGGCTTCCCCTAGGGGCATGCCACAGATGGAGAGTGACTTGTGGTTCAGAGGTGTTCAGGGTCAGCTAATTTCTTTCTAAATTATATATCTTTTATGTGCTACATGGTTGGAAATGTCTTTAATAAAGCTCTTGATGGTATCCTAGGCTGTAATTAAAGGGTCTGGGGTTCTACTACCACACCCAGCCTCTCATGGGAACAAGATGGAAATGAAAAACTGCTTGAATAAAGTTATTCCTAAATAAACAATACCACATGTGTCCCCAGCCAACTGTCACTCCTTCGGGTGAACCTCACCTTATAGAAACACCTCCAGCTTCTTTCAGGTTCTGAATGAAGAGGTTCCTTTATGAGGAGACTCCAAGGATCTCCTCCCAGAGACAGTCAACCATCCCTACAGCACCCTGTCCTGAGGAGTCAGAGCCCAAGCCCAACTCTCGTCCTTGGGAAGATGCAAACAATGAGGTCACAGGGGGATGGAACAGAGGGAGCTGAGGGGAAAGAGAAGAGGGTGAGGCTCTGTGAGGGGAAGGCTCTCCAGGGTGGCTGTGGTCCTCAGGACCTCCAGGAAGAAGTGGGAAAAGAAGAGGAGAAAGATCAGTTCAAGACCAAATCTAAACAAAAAGAAGGAGAACTTGCTCTCCAGCCCTCTCTCCCACATCTCGCTCTCTCCTCTGCCTCCAGCCTCAAGAGCAAGCTCTGCGTGGCGTGAGCATGCTAGAAAAACCAGAGGGTTCAAGTTCCTCAGGCTCGTACCACTCACTGGAAAAGGCATGGAAGATTCCATCCAGGGACTGGTCCAGAACCAATGCCCTTACGACACATGAGGGGAAGGAAATGGGCTCAGCCGAGAGACACAGAGCCGGGCTGGCTTAGCGTGTCCTCTTACAATGGAGTACTTGGTGAAAAACAAACACTTCTGAAGCCGGAAGGAGGGAAAGGGAGGGGGGAAAAAATCTCCCCAGCAGGCCAGCTGAGGATGAGGCCTCCTGTCTTTGGGGACTCCATCCTTTGTTCTGCCCTTCCCAGGAAGGCACAATGACATCACCCCTGCACTCCCAACCCAGCAAGGCCGGGGCAGATCTGGCCAGACGCCTGCCCAAGGAGGAGCTGGGGGCCCTAGAGGCAGACAATGGAAGACAGTTGAGGCATGTTCCCCACTTCAAACTGCTTTCGCTGGGCCTGAGCTAAGTAAGGAGGCAGCTGGAGCACCAGAGAAAAGGAGCGCCTACTTCTAGTTCTACAAGTAGGAGCAGCTCTGGAAAAGGGAGCCCTTATAAGCTCCACTTGATCTGCTTATTTAGACCAGTGGTTCTCAACTGGGGGCCACTCTGCTCCTCAGAGCACATCAGGTGATGTCGGGAATCGAGTGGGTGGAAGGTAAGAGATGCTGTTAAACATCCTCCAGGGCACACGGCAGACCCTGCAACAAGGAACTATCCAGCCCCAAATGACAGCGGTGCCTGAGCTGGGTTGGGAAATCCTGGTTTAGACCTCTGGGCTTACACCAACTGAAGGTGACATTAAGATACCCCAGCTGGGGTATTCATTTATTACTCCCTCTGCCCACGTCCAAGGCTTTTTGACCTGGATGGTGTGCCTGTTGGCTGATGGCAACAGAACTCCCTGCCCTCAGGCTCATTCAATTCCACAAAGAGCTGCCACTTTCTGGCAGGGTAGGACAGACAGTGGGCTTAGTGGCGGTCAGTGTAACATGGGCATTTCTGTCCGCTCTGCCATCTGCACCCTTCTTTGCCCTTTCAAGGCCACATACTGCTGTTAATCCAAATCATGCCTATATCTCCGCCTAAGAATTCACCCTGAGGAGCCTGACATTGTGGCAAATTCCCATCCATCTCTGCCCCAAACTCAGCAGTGGTGTCTGCAAGGAACAGGTACCCCATAACTGCTCCCTGTGAATGTATTTCAGCTATGCTTGCCCTTCACCTCTGGCCTTATGCTTACACAGAGGGACTAACCTAAAGGTGGTTCTGGCATTCAATGAGAGGACATCAAAGTGCCTGGCATGTTCTAACTCTTACACTTTTCTCTCACCCTCTCCCTTTCCCAGCAAAGTAGCCTGTTCAACAATTCCAACCATTCAAGTAACTTACCAAGGATCATGGAATCATATCTCAGGGTAGAACAAGGCCTTGCAGGTCATCTGAATCAACTTTCTTTTCTTCCTTTAAGTCTTTACTGAATTTGTTAGAGTATTGCTTCTGTTTTATTTTTTAATTGGCCAGGGATCAAACCCGCACCCCCTGCATTGGAAGGCAAAGTCCTGGAACATCGGGGCAGTCCCTGAGTCAACTTTATTTCAAAAGCAAAAACTCCCTTCTACTGCACCTGGACCAGCTATTAAAAAAAATTTTTTTAAAGGGGGAACTGTGTGTATACAGTAGAGCAGGAGGCTAATAGTTGTACAGAAAGAAAACTTGTTCTTTCTCTTTAAAATAACAATACCATTCACCACATACTTACCGTATCCCTGGTACCGATATGTGTGCTTTACTCCCCTAACTATTCCATGACGCGGGACCTATTAACTCTCCAAGGCAGTCTGGCTCCAAAGCCCAGTTCTCAATCACTATGCAATGATGCCTCTACCACAACATTAAAAAAACACGTTTCAATGGTAATACCATGAATCACCCTAATCTCACCATCGTAATCCAAGTTTATACTTTGTTAAAGGGTCCACTCCATCACTGAGCAGCTCCAACTGTTGGGGTGCTGTCTTCATCAAGACTAGATGGCTCTGTGGCCTGCCGAGGACGCCTGCTCCACCTCTGAGGCTATGGAAAATAGATCTCCTCACTCCTTCACGTAAAAGCCTTCAGGTCTGAACACTCCTCACTGATCCCTTTTTGCATGACAGTCACAATGTGGTGCACAGATTGAAACTCAAGATGGCACCTGAAGACTTGACCATCTCTTGGCAACCTAAATATCACCACACACCTACCAATACAAGTTCAGACTTGAAGCAGCCACAGCACCAGCAGTCCAGAAGCATTAAAGTGGGGATCTTTGATCCCTGGGTGGGGAAGATCCCCTGGAGGAGGGCACGACAACCCACTCCAGTATTCTTGCCTTGGAGAATCCCATGGACAGGAGTCTAGCTGGCTACAGTCCATGGGGTCACAAAAGAGTGACTAAACGGCAACAAACATATCAGGTGCAACCCTCAGATACAAGAAAAGTGGGGAACCACATGAGGAAAGGGCAAAATGAAGCCCTAGCCCTCTGAGGGAGAAAAAGAGTCTGGTGAGGTGGTCAGTGTGTAGGTGCAGGGGTTGGCAGTCAGAAAGGACTCGTAAGGCTGCTCTCAAAAGTAAGTTTGCCAGGACCACACATTCTACCATGGAACCCTGAGAACCTAGAACTGAAAAGCAGTTCCAAACCCGAAGATCCAACCAGCTAAGTCTTGTTAGCTCCACAGGCTCAGACATGAACTAGCCAACCACCAGGTCAGTGAGGACCACTGGGAAGCAAATAAGAAACCCAACCTTGAGTGAGTAGCAACATCTGCATTGGCCTCTGATTGGAAGGGGTGAATTACATGTGACTTTCTAGCATGGCGCTCTTTCCTGAAAATAGAATTTTACAAGATGACACTATCATGCCACTGAACAATAATTTACACTTTCTCAAAGCTCACTAACTCAGAAGACTAACTTGGTCAGGGACGTGGGACACCAGCGTGCTCTCCAGCAAAGCCCAAGGCTTGGGGGATGGTGGGCTGTTCAGTGTCACCAGCCACCAGCGACACTGACTGTACTGGGTGTCCTTAGGTGTCATTCTATCTCTTCCACTGTTTAGGTTAAGAAGGATTAGGATCTTTTCCTCCGAGTATCTAGACTCACGTCTTTTGTTTTTGATGTGTATGTGTGTGTGGCTGTGTACGTGCTTAGCTGCTTAGTCGTGTCCAACTCTTTGTGACCCCATGGACTATAGCCTAATCTGAAATTTTCAGAAGACGTCCCACAGAAAGAGGATGAGATATGTAGAACAGAGAAACATACTTGCTTAATTTCAACCAAAGGGCTGTGAATATACTCTTCATCATCCCCTTCTAGAAGCACAAAACTGACTTTCTTTTTAAGGAATAACTATTATCAGTATTGGACGCTGGAACACTTTTTAAAACTAACTTACTCTGGAGAACTGACTCTAACTGGAAAAATGAACACTGTGTTAGCAAGAGTTAAGCTACAGGTTATAGAAATAGCTTTGATGAACAGAAGGGCATTGTGTTATGGAAATGATTGTACAGTATCTTTCCACAACACCCTCTGTACAGAAAGCTAAACATAACCATATTCACCATATGCTTCAGCTCCAGCTATGGAATGGGACGGATGGCAGCCAGGGATGAAGAAAGGCCTGGAGGCATGAAACCATCTCTGGATGGAAAAAGAAGGGAAACACAGAAACAAGGACTGACAAATGACTCCATTTATTATTCTCTCAATGACTGAATTTATACCTGACTGAAAGAGGGAAAATCTTTCTTCTACTTTTCAAACAGTCAGAACCTGTTGGTGTAACCCAGTGCTTTCTATCAGCATCTTCCTCAGGTGTGCTAAGATAGTCACCTATCTTAAGCAAGAGTTGGCAACCATGTAATTTTTCTCCATATAAACACACAGTCAAGTTAGGTATAGACTTGGGTTCAGAGAAGGAAATGAGGTACAGAATGGAAGCAGAAATCAAAAGGAGACAAGACAATCATTCCATGAATACATCCCGCAGGTAGCTACTTAAATCAACAATACTGTACAGCAAGCTGAGTAAGGACTCATCTGAAATGGAGAGTATTAATAAGCTCCAGTATTTACAAGGTGCATACTTCATGCAGAATTCTCTAAGACTTGCCCTTGATGAACTGAAAGCCTAGCTGGGGAAACTACATGGAAAGTTAAAAAATAACAAAAAATATTACAAAGCAGTATAGCCGCCATGAGGATGACCTCAGCAATGTATTTTTTGGGTGTTTGAAAGGTAAAACCCACTATAGTAAGGATGGGTTCAGGCTCCATCATCCAACAGTTACTGAAATCCCTTGCCTTTACTATCCTTCTTAAACATCCAGAATTGTCTCCTCCAAACAGTGGTATTTCAAAGGCACACCACTGCACCAGCACCTTCAGTGTCCCCCAGCCATCTACAAGACAGTCCAATCTGAGCCTGGCATTCAAGGGTCCTAAACAGCCTCTGGCAGGACACCTGCTTTCTCTGGGATCCTTCCCAATACCCACCCATCTCCCTGCTCAAATCCAACCCAAAAGATCCTTACTCATCATGTTCTCAACACTCACTTTGCGCATTCCTTTCCTCCACCTTTGCTTACACCATTCTCTTAACCTGGAGTACTTCTTTTAAGACCCAGGCCAAGATTAGTTCTTCCAAGAAGAATGTACTTGATGGGATAAAGTCTCTGTCTCTCTCCTCTGTTTATTATGTACCCTTTGCCCTATCTCCTTAATTAGTCTGTAACTGCATCCAGAGCCTTCGCAAGTGCCTGGAGACTAGGCGGCGGGGGGGGGGGGGGGGGGGGGGGCCGGAGAGGATGCACAATAAACGTTTGCTGAACATCCAGTGCCCAACAAATAAGCTCCCAAGTTAAGTCTTGTGGCTTCCGCTGCTGGTTCCAACTGTTCACAAAGAAAACTGAACTGCAACTGTTCTTCGGGGTCTGATAAATGATAAAAATGCAATTTTGTGATATTGTCTTTCAGATAAGAAGGCGTCCAAAAGCTAATCTAAAAAGTAGTTTCACAGAATTATGTTTGTTTCTGCTTTGTTTGGGGACAATTGCCACCACATGCCCATACAATAAGAGCGAAGCTGCAAAAACACAGAAAGGTATAATTATAACACTATTTCAACGTGACCCAAACAAGCCAAAAGTCACAAGACTTAATTTTTACTAATTTCAACAATTTATCCATTAAAGCCCAATTCTTGAGTTTTTTTTTTTTCTTTTTAAAGAATTCTAACTCAAAACAAAAGAATACAGTAGGGTGGAGGCCCCATATGTGCCTTGGCTTGAAAAAATAAATAAATCATTTCCCAAGAGTGACATGCAAAATACACAGAGCAGGAAACCGGAAACAGGCAACTGGCTGACTTGATAATAGAGAATCAAACTGTTATCTTGAGGCAGCAAAAGGAAGGAAACTAATCTTTTGACTGAAGGCCCTGTGACGGATTAGTCTGGGGGCCTTTAATTTATGTTTGCCGATTTGTATATAAATAGAACTTGAGTTAAAATACTTTCCTAACAGTTTAACCAGCTTCATGGACAAAACACATGTAAACATCTGTTCTAAATCCATGTGTAGTAAATATGAAATTCTCTGCTAACACTTAACACTCTGATGTGCAGACTATAAAACAACCATGAACTCCCCATAACCCAGCACCTACAGTTTATGTCAGGGAGCAAGGCTTGCAGCTTCCTGAGGCTCTTTCCTGTGAGCAGCATAGCCCGGCTCTGCCAGGGTGGAAACCAAGGCACACAGCGGGGAGCTCTGGAGGAGGCTGCAGTGATGAACTGAGAAAGCAGGCCCTGTTCCAGGGCTCCCACCCTGCCATGAGTATCACCCCAAGGTGAGCCCCTTAGAGTCACAAATACCAATGCAAAGGCTGTGAAGGAGCCAGAGGTGATGGCAGGGGCCAACTCTGAAAACCAAGGCAGAACAGTAGCACTGACTCCCCTGAGATGAGAACCAGGGTGAACACCACCAAACCAGAAGGGATGAGTGAGTGCCTTGAAACACAGAGACACAACCTCAGGAAGAAATATTCAGAAATCATCTGCTCAACCTGCCTAGAAAATTTGTGGCATGCTTCAAAACACCTTCACAGACAGAAATCCATCCCACTGGCTCTGCTACTCTCCATCTCTGTGGGTCAGGCCAGCAGGAACCAGCCTGAAACTGCAGCCAGGGAAATCAAGAGGGTGAGGGCGCTGCAGCAGTACCTTGTTTATTATAAGCTGCCAGTTATGACTAGACAAGGCCCAGAAAAGTTCTGGGGATTCTGTTGAGGGCATCCGGCTAGCAAAGGCACACCCAGGATCAGAACCTAAAGGAATCCCGAAGTTCCCCCTCACATCCCCTCCCACAACGCTTGTGGAAAACACGTTACAAAACTCTCTGCCATCCATCTCGGCTCAGTTTCTTCATGACCAAAATTTAAAACAGGCATTAGCAAACTCTGGCCTTAGAGTCTGTTTCTGTACAGCCTGGGAGCTAGAGAGCTTTTTCATTCTTTTGAGGGTTGGAAAGGGTCACTGAAGGAGGATGAGGAGACAAGATAGAGACCCTGCATGGTGGCAAAGCCTAACATAGTTTCTCTCTGACCTCCACAGAAAAGGTTTGTCGAATCTAGGTTTAAAACATCTTTTAGAATATCCTTGGTCCCACATCCCATTTGCTAGCTTCTGCTTTCAAGGACGTGCAGCTGGGCTGATGTGCTATGGTCACATGCGCTTTCTTTTTTAAGTTCTTTTACTAGGACTCTGCCCACAGGTCAGGCAGGGGCAGGGTGGGGAGGAGGGGGACCCTCTCAGCTGAAGAGTATTTATCTGGTTACCATCACACAACAGGATTAACAGCGCTACCCCAGCTGTCAGGAGAGACAGGGCATGGTGAGCACCACACACTGGAACTCAAGGAACCTTCACTTCCTGTTCAAAGGATGAGGAAGGGCCAGGAGGCTGGGCCCAGATTCCACGCTCCCCCTGCCCATGTGCACACACACACACACCCCTCAGGCCCTCGATTCTTACTCTGAAGGACATTTTATTCATCATCACCTCTCCTCCCCAGTCCTTCCTGGGAGATTACAAAACATTAGGTCATGGTGAACTGAGGGTAACTTGTAATATGCTCAAAAGATGGAACAGGTTTGGATCTAAAAAGATGGTACATCCTTAATAAACTTTTATGCAGAATGCTCACATTAATACAGACTAACTAGAAGAGAATTTTCTAAGGGGCACACATAATACGTACACTTAAGACTTTATGAAGGTAATTTAATTGCAATATATGAAGGTGTGTGTCTGTGTGGTATTACTTTTTCTAAACAACAACTAAAGAAAAAGTGAATAATATATTCTAAACCAGACTACTATGTGGCACACAAATTCACAGGTAAAGGTAAAATTCTGCAAGTCATTGTCAAGGGCTTTTCCTGCAATTCATTTTCAAGGGCTTAAAGGGAAGTTTGTATTACAGGACTCTCAGGTACCTGTGGTAAGAGAGGAGTTTGCTATGCACCTTTTTTCATGTAATGAGCAGAAAAGGGAGCTATTCTGGACAGTACATTGGAAATCAAATAGCACATGCCCTAGCTCTTGATGATTTTTCCATCTTCTGTAGTTTTTCAGAGTTCTTCAGGTCAATGGTGCAGGGAGTAAAACAGAAATGTCTTTCATACACTAGAGTCACATTATTGTCAGATACTCAAGATACAAGAGGATACTTACTACTTCGGTGTTTTCAGAGAGGCTGATGCTGCCAACGAGATGACTGTACCAACTCCAGCCTCTCGGTACAGTTCCTGATAGCTAGTCTATACAATGAGGATATCCAAATTAACTGCAATTCACTGAGGACAAAAAGCTCAGATCCAAAAGACTCTTGTTTTAAACCACACAAACAAGAAGGAAGGAGCAAAGACCTAAAAGTCACCCTAAAGCTGTCTGCTTTTCATGAATAGTATAGTGTTTACTGTCAGAGGCAACAAGAAAACCCAGATGGCACTAATGGTAAAGAACCAGCCTGCCAATGCAGGAGATGTAAGAGACGTGGGTTTGACACCCGGATAGGGAAGATCCCCTGGAGGGAAGGGGAAGGCATTTCAACCCACTTCAGTATTCTTGCCTGGAGAATCCCACTGACAGAGGAGCGGCGGGCTACAGCCCATGGGGTCGCAAAGAGTTGGACACAACTGAAGTGACTTAGCATGCACGCACAGTGTTCACTGGGCTTCCCTGGTGGCTCACTGGTAAGGAATCCACCTCCCAGTGCAGGAGACGCAGGTTCAACCCCTGGGTTAGGAAGATGCCCTGCAGAAGGAAACGCCAACCCACCTCAGTGTTCTTGCCTAGGAAATCCCATGGACAGAGAGGCCTGGTGGGCTCCAGTCCATGGGGCCCCAAAAGAGTCAGACATGACTTAGCACCTAAATGACAACAACAACAACAGTGTTTACTAAAATAATCATCTCTGAATGAATTGACTATGGAAGCACCCATGTAACAAAAATCTAAGTTATCATGGAAGGCCTCCAAAGAAGGCTGTGTACATTTAATCTAAAAAGAACTGGCATTTTGAAACAAAGAAGCCACAGTGATGCCTGTTATCACTTGTATCTATATGATGATGACAAGATGACAAGGTTTCACTTAGTGAGAAGTTATATATAAAAATAAATGAAACAAAATTTTAAAACTGGCCAATTTTAAAACTGGCTTCTTTCCTGAAGAGCATTAGAAATTAGTCACCTAAACCCCTTCTTGCCAGTAACCGTGATGCACCGCAGAAACTATCAGGGATGAAGTGGCAGAATAATAAATTAAGTAAGGCTCTCCCAACTTCAGTGCCAAACTTCAAAGTTAAATAAGCCCAAGCTTTCATGTGTGTTTGGGGAAAGACGGCCAAACTACACTTGGATTTCAGAAGTAACCAGCAGTTGTGCCAAGATGAAAATACAAAACGTATAATGCTATAAAGATAAGCTGCTCTCTGGACTGCACTAAATAATTTTAGAGCTTAGCACTATTTTCTACATGATATCATAATGCATCAAACCCAAATTTCACTTCTTCTGTATATTATGCATCCAAGAAGCAATAACTGAATGATACATTCTGACCCAATCTTCGATTATATATTTAACTCAGCCAACTATTTTGCTGGAAATTGACTCCACGTAGAACAGCAAATGGTCTACACTCTAGTATCTGACATTCAGCCATACAGGTCTATGGTCATTTTTTTTTCCATCTTGGGTCAATCTATCAACCAATGAGCAACGATTTACTGAGTAAATGCTATGAAAACATTGGAAAGAACACCTAAAAGTCCTGAGTTCTTACCTTATGGTGATCATTTCCTAACATATGCAAACATTAAATCATTGAGTAGAACACCTGAAACTGGTAATACTTTACATCAACTGCATTTCAATTTTAAAAACCTTGCCAGCAATTTTCAATTCCTTAAGAATTCATAGCACTAGATAACTGATGCCCATGCTCAACCACCATTTAGTTATTTTTAAGGTGTTAAAATGAAAAAGAGAAAATTATCACTCACAGGGTCAAATACTAAACGATTCTGCTAACTTCCTCTGTGGTTTTTTTTCCTCAACCCCACACAGAGAATAAGTGGTCACACAAGATTTCTTACAAAGCCAAATAGTACAGTTTTGGTGGGCAGATTCTGTAAGTACACAGTGTACAGTACTTTGCTTTAATAAAGGACAAAAAAACTGGAGGAGGAGATGGCCTCACAGTCAAACCCTCTAATGATCTAGTCAAACAGCTGGGCGGAGGGTGTCCCTGAACAGGCCCTCACTCTAATCAAAGGAGAGCAGGACAGTTAACTAGTTTTTTTTTTTTTTTTAATCAGTATCTATTTCTCATTGATGGGAACCCTCATCAAAGCTTTAAAGTACAGTTTTATAGAAGACAATGGACCAGGTATGCCCTGGATCTGGTGGAATCTCGCTAGCTTACAACTGGTCATTTACCTTAATTTCTTAAACTGAAAAAAGTAACAAAAAGAGGGCGTAAACAGGAAGATTAGTTTTTTCGCTGTTTTGTCTTAGAAACTTAAATCTGTTGCACAGTGTTGCTTAACTTAAATGCAAGTGTCTTTCCACAGAACCTATTTTTTAATATTTATCTTTTATTTATATTTCTTTATCCTTGGAAAAAAGTTATGACCAACCTAGACAGCGTATTAAAAAGCAGACATTACTTCGCCGACTAAGGTCCATCTAGTCAAAGCTATAGTCTTTCTAGTAGTCATGTATGGATGTGAGAGTTGGACTGTGAAGAAAGCTAAGTGCCGAAGAATTGATGCTTTTGAACAGTGGTGTTGGAGAAGACTCTTGAGAGTCTCTTGGACTGCAAGGAGATGCAACCAGTCCATCCTAAAGGAGATCAATCCTGAGTATTCATTGGAAGAACTGATGCTGAAGCTGAAACTCCAATACTCTGCCCACCTGATGTGAAGAAACGACTCACTGGAAAAGACCCTGATGCTGGGAAAGATTGAAGGCAGAAGGAGAAAGGGATGAGATAGGATGAGATGGTTGGATGACATCACCAACTCAAAGGACATGAGTTTGAGCAGGCTCCATGAGTTGGTGTTGGACAGGGAAATCTGGTGTGCTGCAGCCCATGGGGTCGCAAGGAGTCAGACACGATTGAGAGACTGAACTGAACTGAACCTGTTCTTAACTGGGGCATGCTGGATCTTTATTTGTGGCATGCAAACTCTTCGTTGCAGCATGTGAGAACTGAGTTCCTGAGATCCTGGTTCCCTGGTCAGGGATCAAACCCAGGCCCTCTGCATTGAGAGCACAGAGTCTTAGCCACTGGACCACTAGGAAAGTCCCTCCACAGAACTTATATAATGTCCCAACGTACACACCCCACATGCAGGCCCTCACCCATCCCTTTTCTCTCCCATCACTACAAGCAAGATGTTAACTCTCACTTCACAACATTGAGGGCTTATGACAGGTGTGTTGACCTGGCTACTGTGGTTTTACCCATCTGTAAGGGAATGGGCCTGTCACAGGAGAAGCTTGACTCCTGGTTACCTAGACGTGACCTGGGAACTCTACTGCTATAGCTGTCCTGTTCTTTGGGACATTTTATTGCTTAATAAAGACCCTGGCTGTTTCTCCTCAACAGACTCTATAAAGATAATAATCTTGGAACTGGGTGGGAAGGGCTGGAGGCTCAGAGATGTTCTGTCGGGGTGGTAGATAGCAGAAATTCCACTTCCAGGACTAGGTGAAGGAAGGTGAAAATAAACTCTGTTTCTTGAACTTGAAAAACAAATCTTGTCCAAAGACACAGAGAAATGGATATATGAGTATGTACTGGATAGGAGGGTAAGTGGGCAATATGAAAAAATTTTAAATGCATTTCCTCCATGTAACAATCACACCTCTATATACTTTGTAAAAATACTTGTACATAAAGATGTACAGGATATGAACTGCAGATTTTTAAAATAACTGTAATAAATGGAGGGCAAAAACAACATGTTGTTTAATTGCTAAGTCATGTCAGACTCTTTGTGATCCCACGGATTGTAGCCCTACAGGCTCCTCTGTCCATGGGGTTCTCCAGGCAAGAATTCTGGAGTGGGTTGCCATTTTCTTGTCCAGGGGGTCTTCCCGATTCGACCCAAGGACTGAACTCCTGAATTGCAGGCAGATTCTTCACTGCTGCACCACCGGCGAAGCCCCTAACGCCCCCCACCCCCACAAAAAAACCATAAGACCAAAAACAACTAAATATATTAACAGACTGATTAATTAAACTATGATTCATTCATATAAAAGAACGCTATATACATGCCAAAATAGAGTAAGGGAAACGAATGAAGAGTTACTTACAGAATCGTATATATATTTTGCATGATCCTATCAGTATCTATTTATTTAAGTTTAAGAGATGGGAATACCAGACCACCTGACCTGCCTCTTGAGAAACCTGTATGCGGGTCAGAAAGCAGCAGTTAGAACTGGACATGGAACAACAGACTGGTTCCAAATAGGAAAAGGAGTACATCAAGGCTGTATATTGTCACCTTGCTTATTTAATTTATATGCAGAGTACATCATGAGAAACGCTGGACTGGAAGAAGCACAAGCTGGAAACAAGATTGCTGAGAGAAATATCAATAACCTCAGATATGCAGATGACACCACCCTTACGGCAGAAAGTGAAAGTGAAGTTGCTCAGTCGTGTCCGACTCTTTGCGACCCCGTGAACTGTAGCCCACCAAGCTCCTCCGTCCATGGGATTCTCCAGGAAAGAATACTGGAGTGGGTTGCCATTTCCTTCTCCAGGGGATGTTCCAGGCCCAAGAATCGAGCCCAGGTTTCCCGTGTTGCAGGCAGACACTTTAACCTCTGAGCCACCAGGGGAAGCCATGGCAGAAAGTGAAGAGGAACTAAAAAGCCTCTTGATGAAAGTGAAAGAGGAGAGTGAAAAAGTGGGCTTAAAGCTCAACATTCAGAAAACGAAGATCATGGCATCTGGTCCCATCACTTCACGGGAAATAGATGGGGAAACAGTGGAAACAGTGTCAGACTTTATTTTGGGGGGCTCCAGAATCACTGCAGATGGTAATTGCAGCCATGAAATTGAAAGACGCTTACTCGTTGGAAGAAAAGTTATGACCAACCTAGATAGCGTATTCAAAAGCAGAGACATTACTTTGCCGACTAAGGTCCGTCTAGTCAAGGCTATGGTTTTTCCTGTGGTCATGTATGGATGTGAGAGTTGGACTGTGAAGAAGGCTGAGCACCAAAGAATTGATGTTTTTGAACTGTGGTGTTGGAGAAGATTCTTGAGAGTCCCTTGGACTGCAAGGAGATCCAACCAGTCCCTTCTGAAGGAGATCAGCCCTGGGATTTCTTTGAAAGGCATGGTGGTAAAGCTGAAGCTCCAGTACTTTGGCCACCTCATGAGAAGAATTGACTCATTGGAAAAGACTCTGATGCTGGGAGGGATTGGGGGCAGAAGGCGAAGGGGACGACCAAGGATGAGATGGCTGGATGGCATCACTGACTCGATGGACGTGAGTCTGAGTGAACTCTGGGAGTTGGTGATGGACAGGGAGGCCTGGCGTGCTGCAATTCATGGGGTCACAAAGAGTCGGACACGACTGAGCGACTGAACTGAGCTGAACTCTAATTATCCCAAGAGAGCAGCAGATGTAGAAGGCATTTCTGTTTCTGTATTTCTGCACTGTTGTTTTTTGTTGTTGTTGTTGTTATTGTTAATGAGCACATACCATTTTTAAAATATGTCAAGGGCATTTCCATTTGAAGAGAAAAACATGTAACTCATTTTTATTTGATAAGAGAACTAAGGTTCACCAGTGGGTCTGAGATTGATGAGTATGGTGGGGGGGGGGGGTGGAAATTGGCACTCACCAGAGAAAAACAAATCCTCTCTGGGCACCACAAAGGGTCAATGTGAAATGCTGTCTTCAGTGAGCACTCCTAAATAAATAAAACACCAACCTGAATTTCCTTGTCTTTCTTCTGGAGACTACTAAATCAGTATTTAACCTTATACAACACTTATAAGCACAATAAGGCAAACAAATATTAATACTCCCTTTCAATGGGGAACTGAGGATATTATTATAGCACAAAAATAAGTGACAATCACTGAAGAAACACTAGTTGTCAAATCAGGATCCCCAAGGGCATGCTCCAAGTACACTTTCTCACCTGTACTTTGGTCAAAAACACTCCATTTCACACCCTTTATTTACTGGAGTTCCACTTCAGATTTAATTTATGGGAAAAACAAATTCCATTTTTAAAAGGTATTTGCAAACTGCTGTACTGAACAATGGGAAATAAAGAGAGATGCTGTGCAGTTTACTGTTTAATGACACACCAGCCTTGATGACAGGTAATTATACTGCATGGCAATGAGGAACAAGCAACGCACGGGAGAGAGATTAACTGATCAAACATGAGTCAAGGGGTCAAAGCTTCACAGCTAAGATTTGACTCAAGATGACATCACAAATCAGCAGCAAGGAGAGCATCAGAGCCCACTGGAGTTGATTTACCAGCACTCCAGCCACTCAAGTGGGAAGTTCCACGGACGTGATCCTGAGCAATCGGGAATCTCCCATATCCACCTCCATACTTACGAGTTTATGGAGCACTTACCAGAACACACAACACCCTTCTAAGCACTTCACCCAAACTCACTGAATTCTCACAACCACACTGTGCAGCAGGTACTCTTATCATCAAACATATTCTGCCTAACAGTAAACTGTAAGGCTCCAAGAGGTTCAGTGGCTTGCCCACAGTCACAAAGCAAGCACAGTTCCAGAAGCCAGACGGAAGGACTGGTGCCACAGCCCTCACTACTCCAAACAGACTGTACATCAGAAAAAGACCTTAGCAGCACAATTAATATGCAATTAGGCCCAAGTCTCAACGATGAATTAGTTTATTCCCAATCTAAAGGGACCACGTAGAACTACTTCTCTTAGTTCCATCCACCTTAATTCCTGACAATTCCAAAACCGAAAGTTTTCCTTATAATTCAGTGATGGCACAGTTCCTCATCTGAAAGCCCTCCATATTTTCAGCTGTTCTTCCCCTTTCACCAGGGTCTCTTCAAGGTACATCAAGGCAAGTGCTCTTCTCCCCTGCCTCCCACTGGGGAGGGGTGTAACTCACCGTGCCCTCAATCACCACCAATCCAAGCCCAAGATCAACACCTTCCTTTCTGCCATCACCTTTAGCTACAACACAGGAATGTCTTGATGCTCTCCTAACCCAAACCCCATTTAAAGTATTTTTTTTAGATTCTGGAACCACTGAGTCAAGAAAATAGCTTTGTGATTGTTTTGCCATCATGTATTTTTTCAGAGAAATGAGATCATTTAACACTGTACCTGTATTTTTTTTTAAAGGCATCAATATCAACTCAAAGCTCTGAACAGGCCTAGGTTATACACAGCCAGACTCCAGGTGTGTTTTCCTTTTAGCTTGGTTTCCAGAGCCATCCTATTTTTGGCCCTGATAACTACAGGCACTCCACATACCACACCACACAGCAGTGCCTCCTCAGCCAGGGGAGAGAGAAACGCCTGATGTCTGGCATGGGGAAAGGTCTTCATCCAGATTTGAAAGTAAGTAGAGCAATTAATTAATAAAAATATATAGCTCGGGGTAATTAGCAGGAGCAACAAAAATGTTTAGCTGAGTTTTCCCTTTTTATCTTGAGGCAGTTCCAATAGACAAATGCTCAGGACTAATGAAGTTTAATGAGACCTGCAGCAGCTGGCTAATTAGTCAATGAAAAGAAAAGCAGTAATGACAAGGGAAAAGGGGCTTTATTCCTGTTATGAGCCCAGGCCTTGGACAGTTCTCCCTAAATTGTGGGGCTATACCCCCAGGAAAATTCCTGAAAACCTCAAAGTGGTCCCAGGGCATATTAAAAAAAAAATTTTTTTTTAAGGCAAAAAAACCAAAGCATGGATGCTGGCTTCCCCAGAGCTGGTTCACCAGCTGAGGAGAAGTGGCTATGGGAGCCCAGAGGCTGTGGCAGCTTGGCACCGGCCACAGTTCCCTAAGGAGCAGCACCAAATTTTGTCAACATCAAAGAGTGACCACACCCTGGGGAAGCTGGACAGTCACCATCTTATGTCTCACTGAAGATCTTACAGAGAATCCTCAATTCTGAGCATCTCTTCCTCCCCCAAACTAAGAATATTTAAAAGGCTATTAATTATGAAGAAGCAGCACTTAATAACAATGGGAAACTCTTCTGCTCTCCATCCTGTGCTTGGATCATCATTTTAAAAACTGCACAGCAGGAACTCCAATCCTTTCAGAACTAACTAGTTACTAGCAGCAAATTCCCCTTCATGGATCACAGCCTTGTCGTGGCGAAGGGGCTTACATAACTCAATGGAGCTATGAGCCATGCTGTGCAGGGCCACCCAAGACGGGCGGGTCATAGTGAAGAGTTCTGACAAAATGTGGTCCACTGGAGGAAGGAATGGCAAACCACTTCAGTATTCTTGCCTAGAGAACCCCATGAACAGTAGCAAAAGGCAAAAAGATATGACACCAGAAGAGGGGGGCCCCCAAGTTGGAAGGTATCCAGTATGCTAATGGGAAAGAGCTCCATTTTTTCTGGAGCTAAGACGAATAGCTCCAGAAAGGATGTAGTGGCTGGGCCAAAGCAGAAATGACACTCAGCTGTGGATGTGTCTGGTGGTGAAAGTAAAGTCCTTTGCTGTAAAGAACAATACTGCACAGGAATCTGAAATGTTAGGTTCATTAATTAAGGTAAATTGGACACGGTCAAGCAGGAGATGCTAAGAGTGAACATCAATGACTGCAGAATCAGCGAACTAAAATGGACAGGAATGGACGAATTTAATTCAGATGACCATTATTATCTACCACTATGGGCGAGAATCCGTTAGAAGAAATGGAGTAGCCCTCGCAGTCAACAAGAAGAGTCCAAAACGCACTACCTGGGTACAATCTCAAAAATGACAGAACGATCTTGGTTTGTTTCCAGGGCAAACCATTCAGCATCACAGTAATCCAAGTCTATGCCCAACCACTAATGCTGAAGAAGCTGAAGTTCACCAGTTCTATGAAAACCCTCAACACCTTCTAGAACTAACACCAAAAAGATGCCCTCATCATCATAGGGGGCTGGAATGCAAAAGTAGGAAGTCAATAGATACCCGGAATAATAGGCAAGTTTGGCCTAGGAATACAAAATGAAGCAGGACAAAGGTTAACAGAATTTTTATCAAGAGAACACTCTGGTCATAACAAACACTCTTTTCCACAACCCAAGAGACGATTTTACACATTGACATCACCAGATAGTTAATATCAAAGTCAGACTGATTATGTATTTTGCAGCCGGAGATGGAGAGGCTCTAAGCAGTCAGCAAAAGCAAGACCTGGGGCTGACTATGGTTCAGATTATCAGCTCCTTATTGCAAAATTCACGCTTAAATTGAAGAAAATGGGGAAAACCACAAAACCTTTCAGGTATGACCTAAATGAAATCCCTTATGATTATACAGTAAAGGTGACCAATAGATTCAAGGGATTAGATCTGGTAGACAGAGTGCCTGAAGAACCAAGGTCAGAGGTTCATTAACACTGTGCACGAGGCAACGACCAAAACCATCGCATAAAAAATGAAATGCAAGAAGGAAAATCAAAAAAATAAATAAATTAAAAAAAGAAGAAGGAAAAGCAGTTGTCTGAGGAGGCTTCACAAATAGGAAAGAAGAGAAGCAAAAGGCAAGGGACAAAGGGAAAGATATACCCAACTGAATGCAGAGTTCCATAGAATAGCACGGAGAGATAAGGCGGCCTTCTTATATGAACAATGCGAAGAAACAGAGGAAAAAAACAGAATGGGAAAGACTAGGTTTCTCTTCAAGAAAATTGGGATACAAAGGGTAAATTTCATGCAAAGATGGGCACAATAAAGGACAGAAATGGCAAGGACCTTATAGAAGCAGAGGAGATTAAGAAGAGGTGGCAAGAATACACAGAATTACTGTACAAAAAAGGTCTTAATGACCTGGATAACCACGATGGTGTGGTTACTCCAAACATCCTAAAGTATGAAGTCAAGTGGGCCTTAGGAAGCATCACTAGGAACAAAGCTAGTTGAGGTGATGGAATTCCAGCTAAGCTATTTAAAATCCTAAAAGATGATGTTGTTCAAGTCCTGCGCTCAATATGCCAGCAAATTTAGAAAACTCACCAGTGGCTACAGGACTGGAAAAAGTCAGTTTCATTTCGATCCCAAAGAAGGACAATGCCAAAGAATGTTCAGACTGTCGTACAATTGTGCTCATTTCACATGTTAGCAAGATTATGCTCAAAATCCTTCAAATTTAGGCTTCAAAAGTACGTGAACTAGAACTTTCAGATGTACAAGCTCAGTTTAGAAAAGGCAGAGGAACCAGAGATGAAATTACCAACATTCATTGGATCACGGAGAAAGCAAGGGAATTCTAGGAAAACATCTACTTCTGATTCACTGACTACACTAAAGCCTTTGACTGTGTGGATCACAAGTAGAAAATTTTTAAAGAAATGGGAGTACCAGACCCCCTTACATGTTTCCTGAAAAACCTGTATGCAGGTCAAGAAGCAACAGTTAGAATTGGACATTCAAGAACAAACTTGTTCAAAATTGGGAAAGGAGTAAATCAAGGCTGTATACTGTCACCTTATTTAATTTATATGCAAAGCACAACATGAGAAATTTCAGGCTCGATGAATCAAAAGCTGGAATCAAGACTGCCAGGAGAAATATCAACAACCTCAGGTATGCAGATGATATCACTCTAATGGCACAAAGTGAAGAGAAACTAAAGAGCCTCTTGGTGAAAATCAAAGAGGAGAGTGAAAAAGCTGGCTTGAAACTGAACTTTGAAAAAACTAAGATCATGGCATTCAGTCCCATCACTTCATGGCCAACAGACAGGGAAAAAGTGGAAACTATGGCAGACTTTATTTTCTTGGGCTCCAAAATCACTGCGGACAGTGACTGCAACCACAAAATTAAAAGACACTTGCTCCTTGGAAAAAAAGCTATGACAAACCTAGACAGCATATTAAAAAGCAGAGGCATCACTTTGCCAGCAAAGGTCCATCTAGTCAAAGCTATAGTTTTTCCAATAGTCATGCACAGATCTGACAGTTGGACTATAAAAAAGGCTGAGTGCTGAAGAATTGATAGTTTTGAACTGTGGTGTTGGAGAAGACTCTTGAGTCCCTTGGACTCCAAGGAGATCCAATCAGTCAGTCCTAAAGGAAATCAACCCTGAATATTCATTGGAAGGACCAATGGTGAAGCTGAAGCTCCAATACTTTGGCCACCTGATGTGAAGAAAAGACTCACTGGAAAAGACCCTGATGATGATGCTGAGAAAGACTAAAGGCAAATGGAGAAGGAGTGACAGCACAGATGAGATAGTTGGATGGCATCGCCAACTCAATGGACATAATTTGAGCAAACTCTGGGAGATAGTGAAAGACAGGGATGCCTGGCATGCTGCAGTCTATGGGTCACAGAGTCTGAGACAACTAAGTGACTGAACAGCAAGCAGCAAGTTTCTCCTTCTATCAAGAAACAACAAGGGATGGAAGTTTTTTGTTCAAAGAGAATCTGACTATACTAGGATATAACCTTCACACACACACACACACACACGCACGCACGCACACACGCCCCTGATGGCAACGCATGCACGCACACGCACACACGCACGCACGCATGCGCGCGCCCCTGATGGCAAAAGTTATCTTCCTAGTTGACAAGGCCTGTGCTTCAAACTGCCTTCTCAATAATGTGGATGAATCTGCTCTTTATATATTTAAGAAACAGGCTGTGAAGAGCCGGTGTGGGCTTTAAAACTAAGTGCATGGTCAAAGTGGGTCAGGAGCCTCTAAATGCTGCTGGTTTCCTCAAAGCTTCAGGTGCTTTGTTTTAGTTCTACACATAGTTAGTTCTACCTTTAACCTTCACCACTCAGCATACCAGCAAGAAACAAAACCTCCTCCTTATGTAACAATAAAATCACCCCAGAGTAACCTTCACACACTGGGTTTTTACTTCAAAGAAAAACAGCCTTGCAGCCATCACTGCCATGAAGAGGGTACTCTAGGGAGAAGCCTGAATTTTTTTAGCATTTGCTTCCTTCCCCACGAGGACCAGAGGCTGTTAGAGCCAGCCTGGAGAACACTTTCCTAGATGGCTGTAATGTAAATGAAATTATTCCCATTAAATTTTTATTCCCATAAAAAAAGGACACATTTGTCCTAGCAACACCAGAGAGCAGTTCTCGCCAGCAGCTTTCTAACTCTGGGAGAAGAGAAAAGAAATACTCATTAGTTCAGCAGAGATTCGAGTTTATACCCTGCTTCCAAAGTAAATACAATTAACTGCTCAAGGGTATTTACTTTTATAGTTTCAGGATCGCTGTCATGCCGTACTTTCTGGAAAGATCTGACAAACTACAATCATTCCAGTCTTCATGCAGTGGCTAGAACCGGTTCCGAATTCTCATCAGTCCTCTGAAACTGACGTTAATCTAAACCCAAAGGTCAACACTCAGAACTGCACAAGGCAGATACGTGTTCCCCATTCAAAAGCAGGACCAGCAGCGGTGCTCAGCTCCCTTGATGTGCCCCCTCTGGACATGCGCCCCAGCCAGTGAGGATCTGGTCCGCCTAGAGTGCTGGTATTAAGACAGCAGCAGATTCCTGTCTCCTGTGCTCTTTCTACTATACAGATTAGAAGCAACCCTCACTGGGTGCTACAGTCCCTCCATGTGAAATGTGAAAGACTGCAAGTTTAGGTGGTTTCAAAAACATCTGGTTTGTGATATTATATGGCTTACCCATATATCATACAATATCACAAACACACTGGCTGTCATCTCTACAGAATAAAAAAACCCTGTAACTGATAATCATGTATCCTGCCTCTTTGGGTGACGTTCTTTCACCTGTGGGGTACCACAGGCTGCATGGAAGCTGTTATCATTCATTCTGACCGCATGCTTGCTTCTGGATGCATGCTCCTTCCAACATCTGAAGTACACTGCGTCTCTGCAGAGATAAGGTAAAAGAGATCACTTGAACTATACAGAAATCCATAAAATAAGATTCACTCTCAGATCAAAATGGGAGCTTACAACACACACACTTGCCATATGAGAATTTTCCACAGCACTCTCAACAGAAAATTTCTTGGGGAAAAGGTGGAGCAGTGACACGGCACCGTTCAGTTTAATAATGTCAGACCTTGCCAAGAAAGATGAAAGACGTTCACATTTTTCTGGACAGAGGTGTCCAGGGAGAGAACAAACCTACTGTTCACCAAACCAAAGACCTCATGACAAGTCTTGTGATTCTTGACTCTCCAGCAGTAGAATCACACACACACACACACACACACACACACGCACACGCACACACGCACACACACACACATGACCATCAGGAGACACTTGCCCAGGCCAAATTAAATAATTTCTTGAACTAGGTGGGGTACAAACAAACAAATTACTTGCTTCTTTTATGCCAAAAGCACAATAGATGGTAAACAAAATCAAACTTGTGCTTTTAGGGTAGAACAAGTAAGGATGAACAAGGGCCCCTCTTAAAAACCTACTTTTCTATTGGCTACAGGGAACTCAAAAGGTGGCCTGGGGGAAAAATATCTGAACAGCAGCTGGAAGTCTTCATATACACTTGGCAGCAGCCAAACCAGAAATAGGGATTATCTACTTCATTCGCACATTGGAAATCACAGAACAAAAGGTAACTAACTTGGCCCAAATACACCCACAAATGCTCCAGCAGCTGAAAATGTTTAAAGTCAAGAAAAATCTGCCGGCTTCAAGAATCTGAACTTAAATGTAGGTCTGGGCTCAACTTCATGCTCCTAGGTAATGCCATCGCTGTTGAAAACTGCTCCAGGATTACCTTCTGTACAGCCTGCACCAAGGAGTCCATCATTCAGTTCAGTTTAGTCGCTCAGACGTGTCCGACTCTTTGTGACCCCGTGAATCACAACACGCCAGGCCTCCCTGGCCATCACCAATTCCTGGAGTTCACCCAAATTCATGTCCATCGAGTCGGTGATGCCATCCAGCCATCTCATCCTCTGTTGTCCCCTTCTCCTCCTGCACCCAATCCCTCCCAGCATCAGAGTCATTTCCAATGAGTCAACTCTTCGCATGAGGTGGCCAAAGTATTGGAAAGAACACCCAGGACTGATCTCCTTCAGAATGGACTGGTTGGATCTCCTTGCAGTCCAAGGGACTCTCAAGAGTCTTCTCCAACAAGACAGTTCAAAAGCATCAATTCTTCGGCACTCAGCTTTCTTCACAGTCCAACTTTCACATCCATACATGACCACTGGAAAAACCATGGCCTTGACTAGACGGACCTTTGGTGGCAAAGTAATGTCTCTGCTTTTGAATATGCTATCTAGGTTGGTCATAACTTTTCTTCCAAGGAGTAAGCGTCTTTTAATTTCATGGCTGCAGTCACCATCTGCAGTGATTTTGGAGCCCAAAAATAAAGTCTGACACTGTTTCCACTGTTTCCCCATCTATTTCCCATGAAGGGATGGGACCAGATGCCATGATCTTCGTTTTCTGAATGTTGAGCTTTAAGCCCACTTTTTCACTCTCCTCTCTCACTTTCATCAAGAGGCTTTTTAGTTCCTCTTCACTTTCTGCCATAAGGGTGGTGTCATCTGCATATCTGAGGTGACTGATATTTCTTCCAGCAATCTTGATTCCAGCTTGTGCTTCTTCCAGCCCAGTGTTTCTCATGATGTACTCTGCATAGAAGTTAAATAAGCAGGGTGACAACATACAGCCTTGACGTACTCCTTTTCCTATTTGGAACCAGTCTGTTGTTCCATGTCCAGTTCTAACTGTTGCTTCCTGATCTGCATACAGGTTTCTCAAGAGGCAGGTCAGGTGGTCTGGTATTTCCATCTCTTTCAGAATTTTCCACAGTTTATTTTGATTCACACAGTCAAAGGTTTTGGCATAGTCAATAAAGCAGAAATAGATGTTTTTCTGGAACTCTCTTGCTTTTTCCATGATCCAGCGGATGTTGGCAATTTGATCTCTGGTTCCTCTGCCTTTTCTAAAACCAGCTTGAACATCTGAAAGTTCACGGTTCATGTATTGCTGAAGCCTGGCTTGGAGAATTTTGAGCATTACTTTACTAGCATGTGAGATGAGTGCAATTGTGTGGTAGTTTGAGCATTCTTTGGCATTGCCTTTCTTGGGATTGAAATGAAAACTGACCTTTTCCAGTCCTGTGGCCACTGCTGAGTTTTCCAAATTTGTCAGCATATTGAGTGCAGCACTTTCACAGCATCATCTTTCAGGATTTGAAATAGCTCCACTGGAATTCCATCACCTCCTCTAGCTTTGTTCATAGTGGTGCTTTCTAAGGCCCACTTGACTTCACATTCCAGGATGTCTGGCTCTAGATGAGTGATCACACCATCGTGAGTATCTTGGTCATGAAGATCTTTTTTGTATAGTTCTGTGTATTCTTGCCACCTCTTCTTAATATCTTGTGCTTCTGTTAGGTCCATACCATTTCTGTCCTTTATCGAGCCCATCTTTGCATGAAATGTTCCCTTGGTATCTCTAATTTTCTTGAAGAGATCTCTAGTCTTTCCCATTCTGTTGTTTTCCTCTATTTTTTTGCACTGATTGCTGAGGAAGGCTTTCTTATCTCTTCTTGCTATTCTTTGGAACTCTGCATTCAGATGCTTTTATCTTTCTTTTTCTCCTTTGCTTTTTGCTTTTCTTCTTTTCACAGCTATTTGTAAGGCCTCCTCAGACAGCCATTTTGCTTTTTTGCATTTCTTTTCCATGGGGATGGTCTTGCTCCCTGTCTCCTGTACAATGTCATGAACTTCCGTCCACAGTTCATCAGGCACTCTATCCATCAGATCTAGGCCCTTAAATCTATTTCTCACTTCCATTGCATATTCATAAGAAATTTGATTTAGGTCATATCTGAATGGTCTAGTGGTTTTCCCCACTTTCTTCTATTTAAATCTGAATTTGGCAACAAGGAGTTCACGATCTGAGCCACAGTCAGCTCCCGGTCTTGTTTTTGCTGACCGTATAGAGCTTCTCCATCTTTGGCTGCAAAGAATATAATCAATCTGACTTCGGTGTTGACCATCTGGTGATGTCCATGTGGAGAGTCTTCTCTTGTGTTGTTGGAAGAGGGCGTTTGCTATGACCAGTGCATTATCTTCGCAAAACTCTATTAGCCTTTGCCCTGCTTCATTCCGTACTCCAAGGCCAAATTTGCCTGTTACCTCAGGTATTTCTTGACTTCCTACTTTTGCATTCCAGTCCCCTATAATGAAAAGGACACCTTTTTGGGGTGTTAGTTCTCAAGGGTCTTGGAGGTCTTCATAGAACCATTCAACTTCAGCTTCTTCAGCATTACTGGTTGGGGCATAGACTTGGATTACTGTGATATTGAATGGTTTTCCTTGGAAATGAACAGAGATCATTCTGTCATTTTTGAGACTGCATCCAAGTACTGCGTTTATCAGATGTTAAACTCCAAAATTCTATCAGTAATACTTAAGGGCTGGTGTCCTTCATTCTATGTTCTCAAAGTTCCTTTACAAATAATTTTGTATACTAGCAAGACACCAGACAGATACAAACAGACACAAACAAACAAAAAATACCACTACCCAAACCAAAATATCTAAACAACAAAAACTCAATACTGCGAGAATAGAAATGGTGAATTTATGATACGGTGATGAATAACTTGTACCACTGGGGAAAAAAATCAGATTCTGCACTGTCAGCTCAGTTCCTCTTATTCTGAAAGAATGGCCAAAGTAAACTGACATCAAAGAAAAGGAAACAAAGTCTTTCGAGATTAAGCAAGGCTTGAATTTTATATCATATCTATCGTGCTGCCCCTCACTGCTGCTGCCAATTAAGAGCTAAAGGCAGCAGAAATCCTTACCAGTTGGAATAGGATCAGGAATTTCCACTTGTCAGCAATGACTTTCACCAAATCAAAGTTTCCCAGGTCCTGCTGCTGCTGCTGCTAAGTCACTTCAGTCATGTCCGACTCTGTGCAACCCCATAGACGGCACCCCACCAGGCTCCCCCGTCCCTGGGATTCTCCAGGCAAGAACACTGGAGTGGGTTGCCATTTCCTTCTCCAATGCATGAAAGTGAGAAGTGAAAGGGAAGTCGCTCAGTCGTGTCTGACCCTTAGCGACCCCATGGACTGCAGCCTACCAGGCTCCTCCGCCCATGGGATTTTCCAAGCAAGAGTACTGGAGTGGGGTGCCATTGCCTTCTCCGTCCCGGGTCCTAACAAAATGCTAATCCAAGATCTACACAGGCACCGGCCTCACTCATCATGTGGGAAATACTCTTGAGAGGCCGTGCAGCTCAGGGCTAAGGATTCGGAGTCCAGAAGCAGCCTGCCTGGGTTGGGATGCAGAGTCTACCACTCACTAGCTATTTGTCCTTGGGCCAAGGGTCCCTTATACCTCGGTTTCCTCACCTCTACGACGGAGATGATTCTCATCTCACAGGGATGCTGGAAGGAGCCTGTGAATCAACACATGCAGTGGACTTCCTGTAGAACTGTGCTGGCCCAGGGTTACACATCAAGAGGTTTTAGCTGTATTATCATTACAGCCACGACCACTGCTAGGCTAGACTGTAAGAAGGGACCTACTTTCCTTCTCTCTTTGCAAGAGCATATATAGCTGGTTTTGCTTTCCCTTTCTTCACTAGCCTGTAAGTTCCACTACTGGACTGGCCCTGTGAGCCAGAGAACAGAGAAGCCAGAAATGCTTGCATGTGTTTGGCAGTGGGCATCTACCCGGTGGGGCCTCAAAGGAGCTTTTGGTGTAGTACCCTCAATGCATCTATTTGCAGGGGCCCTTAAATCTGCACCCAATGATGATCTAATAACCCTTCCCAAGAGGTGAGAGAAGTGAGATACAAAGTTGCGTGTGCAAGGTCATTTCATCAACATCAGCTGCTAGGCACCTGATTCCCTGTACCTGTGCCAACATCAGCTGAATGCTGGCTAACAAAAGAGGCAAAAATCCCAACTAAAAGTAATAAGCGTTAATAACTGAAATGCAAACATCATATTTGAGGCAGAGGTTCAGTCTCTCCAACACACCGCAAGGTTCTGAAGCCCCCATTCCCACTCCTAGGCACGCACCACCTCATTACCTAATCTTGGTCCTGAGCTCAAATGTCAACTCCTACAAAAAGCCTCTCTCAGATCCCACAACCCAGGGATGTTGCCTGCATGTCTCAGAATACCTGCCACTTTCCATTCTCTTTTAGAACATAATTTCAGACAGTGTCTACCTTCTTACACCTCTGTGTCTCTCAGTTGAGTTGCTCAGTCATGTCTGATTCCTTGCGACCCAATGGACTGCAGCATACCAGGCTTCCCTGTCCATCACCAACTCCCGGAGCTTGCTCAAACTCATGTCCACCAAGTCTTGTGTCTCTAGTGTTTGCTTATTAGTACTGTAACTTGTTCATTTGTGCTTGCTGCAGACTGAATGGGTAAATGGATTCAATGGCTCCTTTAGCGATTTCAGAGCTATGAAGGTGTTCTAAAAACTTAACCGCCTTCATCCACAAACTTGTTGCTTGGTCGCTACGTTGTGTCTGACTCTCTTGTGACCCCATGGATGACAGCCCACCAGACTTCTCTGTCCATGAAATTTCCCAGGCAAGAATACTGAAGTTGGGTGACATTTCCTTCTCCAGGGGATCTTCTCGACCAAGGGATCGAACCTGCATCTCCTGCATTGGCGGGCGGATTCTTTACCACTAAGCCACTAGGGAAGCCCTCCACAGCACTTATTAGAGGTGCAGGCTACTCTATGCCAACCACCAGTATGAACTGGGAACACAACTAGAGTACATTCCACGCAACTGACTTTCAGGTTTTTTGACAGCTGAATTTTCAAGACAAGTTCTAGACAACAATATTTATCACCAAAATAAAAAAACTAGAGCCAAGAGCAATTTTTCTGATCTTCAAAACCTCCCATCAATGTTCTAGCTTTAAGTCATTATTTGAGCCAAGGGAGCAGCAGAAAAAAACAGACCTGGGTGATGACAGGAATTAACAAGGGCCATCAACATAGCCACCTTTCCCTCTAACTCTGCTGCCATAACCTAAACTGAACCAGGCTCTGGAAGCTGTCCTAAGCACCCATCCAAACACGTTTCTCTAGTGCTACAGGTCGATTCCTGTCTCACCTAGCAGAAAGGAAGAAATACAAGGTTTCCACGACGGCCTAAGCAGGGGCGTGTTGGGACCCAGTTTTCCAAATGTAGGTGAGCATGTTTTTCCCTCTGCTTTTGGTTCAGAGGTTTGTGGGCAGATTCAAGCGAGCCGCTGGTATATAGGAAGCTGAGCAGTCTGGTTGCCACTGAGTCACCACCACACCACTGTATCACAAGAGAGGCTTGGCTGCAGGTATTTCATGGCCAACAACTCAGGACCCAGTGCCGTACAGTATTAGCAGTGGATCTATATCCATGTCTGTAACTGCATTCAAAAGGACCCTGATATGCCAAGGCTGAAAAATCACCTGAATTTAGGCTATTACATGGCTCAATACCCCACCCCCCACAAAGAGCCTAACTGCATTTATCAAACACTGTATCCACACGTGGGTGAGTGTTAGTTCTGTCCTTTAAGACAGGGGTCCCCAACCTCTGGGATCGAATACCTAATGATCTGAGGTGGAGCTGATGTTACAACGATAGAAATAAAGTGTGTGATAAATGTAATGCACTTGAATCATCCTGAAACCTTCCCCTACCCCCAGTTTGTGAAAAAATTGTCTTCCACAAATTCTGTCCCTGGTGCCAAAAAAGTTGAGAACCACTGCTTTAAGACAGGCAGAGACATTACCCATCCCCACAATGTTATGCCCCTTGAAATATCAATGATAAGCAAATCGGCAGATTACACTGTTTTTAATGGAAGGATTTACTCAGCAGTAACAATAGTCTTGGAGAAGGAAATGGCAACCCACTCCAGTGTTCTTGTCTGGAGAATTCCAGGGACAGGGGAACCTGGTGGGCTGCCATCTATGGGGTCGCACAGAGTCAGTCACGACTGAAGAGACTTAGCAACGGCGGCAGCAGCAGCAGCAACAGTCTTATCAGAAATTGACACATGAGAAAACTATTAGCCTTCCGTTTTCAAGCAGTGTGTTCAATTTGTTGCTAGGTCAAATGGTATACTTTTAAATACCTGTGAACTGGGCGAGATCTCAAATAAGAATGACTGAATACAGGTTTTAAACAAAATTAAAAACAATAATAAAAATCAATGCACTCCACCTCTGTGCTGACAGACACGTACACAAGCCGTGCTATCGGCCTCCACCTGTTTAGAAAAAGCACATGCTTTAAGCTCAAAGAAATGCTGAAAAGGGTTCCTTCCTGCTACAGAATTTCCCAAAGCCACCCATTTTGCCCCATGTTGGATAAGAACCTTGCCACCTCGTTGCACCTTTCTGATCCTCAGGTTCTTCAATCTGCTCAGCAGGTGTGATACCACCTATCTCACAGGGCTACTGGACAGGTAAATCCTATGTAGGTGTTGGCACCTGATTTATACCTAGCTAGACCTTAGGCTGGAGGGCCCACAAAAACGTTTTTTAAGTTACATTCAGGGCAAGAGAAAGCAGCTTGTGACTGAACTTCTGTATCACCAGCATCAGCAGACTCATGAACAATGTGATGGAAAGGGTGTGACCTCCAATTCCAAACCAGACTGCACTGAAAGAGCACTCACAGCACCCCAGCTCACCGCAGGGTGACACAGGCATGACCCATACTGAACACAGTGTGGGCAGTGACTCCAGCAGCGGAGGGGCTTCCTGACCCTGGGGCAGAAGCGCTGACCTCCAGAGGCAGGAGGCAGGAAACCACATCATAAATCTCACTCCCAGAGGGGAGGACGCTTTCTGAGGAGCCAGTGTTGAGAGATGCTTCAAAGCAGACAAGAAACCGTGTGGGCTGTTGCTGGAAGATGTGGTCCAACTGCTCCCTCCACACCCCACCACACCTAGATCCTCTCGGGGTGATATTGATCTCTGCGAGGCAGTGAGGAGGAGGGTTCTGTGGACACACAGCCAGGTATGACTGCCAGGCCCACCGCGTACTAGCTGTCTGCCGCTGAGCAAGTTGCTTCACCTCTCCAAGGCTTGGTTTCCTCATCTGTACACAGAGATAACATCTGTGCCCATCTCCTGCGTTCTCTCAAGGGCGCAATGAGGTAATGTGTATGATAAATGGCACAGTTAGGTTACTGTTACTGAAAGGTCTCTGCTTCTGTCCTCTGGGGACACCAGGCCAGTTGAGTGGATCTGAGCATGAGGACAGTCTTGCCATTTGTTTTCTCACCAAAAACTTCTTAGAATCATTTATGAATTTGTATTTTTCACAGGGAGTTTGTACATTATCATGTAAACTGATTCTTACAGCAACCCTGGAAGCTAGGGGAGGGCTGGTGTTCTCCACTAGGCAGGTGTACAAAGCAACTCCCCTTCCTCATAGACATGCAATCAAATCCTATTACAAAAATGGTTTTCCTGTCTCGTTTGTGAGCTTCTTGAGGACACAGATGGAAACTGTACCCCACTGCCTAGAAAGGAACTACAGACAGAGGCCCTCATCAGGCAGAAACCGCACACAGGGGTTGAGTAACGCCATTCATTATTCTAATAACCAGGTCTCCTGCTCCAATAGGAGTTTGGTTTGTGGGTTTTTCATGGAACCTTAGCAGATGACTTATAGTGTGAATTTCCATGGTGGCGGTGGTGGGGAGACAAAGACAGAAGATCCCAAATCAACTGATGCATCACCTGGGCCTCACTTGCCTCTCCCCAAAAGCACTGAGCATTAGAGCAGCTCCTGATCAGACAATGGGGGAGCCAGGACCCAGGACACAATTTACGTGTGCAGGCAACTATGAGCTCATAGGAAAATGAGGTAAGAGAGGTCATTTCAGAATCCCTGGGTGACAATGGCTGGGATGCCCTCCCCTCTGACCGCCAGCACACTGGGGGTGGGGGCAAATCCTCAGAGGCAGCCGGGTCCAGTGTCCCTCCCTCAGGTGCAACCCTCTCCCTTCCCCAAGAGCCATTTGAATTTACTACCCTGATAAAGACTGCATGTGGTTCTGGGGCCAAGGACTCCCCGTTAAGCCCAGCTACAGTCAAGCCCACTGCAGAATGAGTATGACTTTTAAAAATTGCTTCCTTGTGTGTCCAGTGAAAAAACAACCTATCTCAAAAGTGAAATCATATATATTTACAGAGGAAAACTGTGGCTTTCTCTATTTTGGGAGGGTCGGGGTAGAAACTGGAAGGCGCTGAGGGTTGGGAAGTAGAAGTTCTTGGGCCAAAATGACTTTTCTCCATGGCTGTTTCTTCCGTTTCAAAGGCCAAGTTTGCACATTATCTGGTATCTAAATTTCTGAGGCTCTGCCTTTATTTGCTCAGAGTATTACTAACCGCCTGTCTTCTAGAAAAACATTGCTCATGCGACATCACTCCAAGAAAGAAATTTCATGAGTTTTATTTACAGCCATACAATGTAAAACTCTGAATGGCTACCACACCCAGAAGAATGGCTGGCGGTTTCTCAGGGTACACTTTTACCTCTTTTGCCGTGTGTTAATGTCACCCTTAAACTTTTCTCCTGGTCCAACTACTCTTGGCCACCCAGTCAAGGAAAAAGAAAAACAACAAAAGGGAAGAGACAACCCCATGCCTACATTAATCTCCAGGCACCAGTTCCCCTCTCTGCAAGCACTGCAGTAGTGCTGCGGGCGTCCTTCTCTCCCCCCCCATCAAAGTTCAGCCAGTCTCCCGGTGCCCTGCAGGGTACAGGGACTACCTAAGGGAGGTCCCGAGGGTCTTACCAAAATTTCATCTTACAAAAAAGGAGAAAGGTCCTGATAAGCCCTTCCTGAAGTTATAATTTAGGCACGTCATAGAGCTAAAGTCATTACTGTGAGTGATTTATTCTTTCATTCAACACATTACTCACCATGTGGCCCATGAGGCCACCTCCTCTTAGGGAGTAAGAGGCACCACGGAAGAAAAGCGGCTGACTCACTTTAGAGCAACTCCATAGGCATTACTGCCTTCACTACTTTACTCATCCATTCGTTCCTTCGTCTGTGAAACATTCGTTTATGTGCCAAGCACCAGGAAGGAATGCAAGGAGGAACACACACACACACACACACACAGACATCGTCTCTGTCCCCCATACATAGTAACAGGTGCTTTCATACACAATTAGGGGGACCCAGCACCCAGCCTGCCTGGGACTTGGGGTGATCCCCTGGACGTGGAATGCCCAGCGCTAAACTGGGAGAGTCTGTCAAACCAGGATGAGTCGTCACCCTGTTAAGACAATATGCTAAAATTCAAGCTTCTCAACCATTCTGGGGGTGACTTATTTTTCCCAGTTTTTATAGATGAAGAAAATGGAGCTCAGTGAGGTCCCTGGTGGAACCACAATGTGAATGCTGGCTTCTGTGAATCCACAGCCCGTGTGCTTTCCACCACCCTTGTGTTTCTGAAATGACAGAGAAAGTGTCCTACTTCTGAACACAACAGCCATTCTCTCCACCTCCAGGTTCTGACCACTTCCCCTGAGCGCTCTCCCTGGCTGCTGCTACCCACCCTCCACCACAGGCCGAGTGCAGCTGGGATCTCATCTGCTTGGCAGCTGTTCGCAGATAACACGTAATCTCCCTCTACCACTATAAGGCCGGATTTTTCTTATTGCAAGTTGTTTAAACCTCTGTAGGAATAAACGTCTCCCTCAATAGGAATCAGGAAAAGTATGTTTCAAGCACCAAAAACATACTTTGCACTCAAGTTGTATTCACCTCTCAACGACTATACATTCAAGCTAGCAATGTACAGAAACTCACTGGCATTTAACAGTTCAAACAGACTAAGCAGATTTTCAAAGGCTCCATCCACTTTAAAACAGACCTTCAAAGTTTCTCTTTAAAAAAAGGAAAAAAGAAAACCTAATTCAAAATGCCAAGGCCACATTCCAAGGGATAACCACCATTTTTGCCTGTCAGTGTGGCCAAAATGTCTATGGTTTGCATAAGGATTTCAGGCAACACACACACACTCTCACACACACACTCCTGCAACTGTTTGTGCTTAAACCCACAGCTCTCGTTCCAAAGGATTTCAGGCAACACACACACACACACACACACACACACACACACACACACACACACACACAGCTCTCATTCCAAAATTCCAACACAACTGCACCCTCAGTGGGGGGGTAAAATTCACCCAAGTAATGACACAGCCTATGTAATTTCCTTGCCACAGGAGAAGAACAGAGCCTCCAGACTTTTTATGTTTTGCTCACATTCTTCATGAATGAAGCGTGCCTCAGTGATCCTCAAATTAACTTTCCACTTGCATCATTTAAGCATTAAAAAAAGACTTTAAGGCCAGAGCTTTCATAGGGCCTTTGTGAGACCAAATATAGGCCAGCCTGTGTCTCCATGCTACTGTGTGTGATTACTGGATTTGCGACTTAAAGGTCCTGTGCTGCTTGAAAACAAGGTTGGGGGAGAGAGAGAGAAAGGCTAAGAAAGGCCTTTCAAAAGCAAACACAGAAGAGGCATTCAACAATCCACAGAGGGCGGTTAATGTGAGTTTGGCAACAGCAGTCTCTTCTGACGATGGGGTGGATACTCTGGCCACAGCATTAGCTGCCCCGCATACTTTTTATGAACTTGGAAGAGGCCCCACTACTGTGTCTTCAACCTACATCAAAAGTCATCAGGTCCTAGAGATTGCTGCCAACCCTGTGTACTTTCTAAAAGGGAACATAAAAGGCCATGTTTCGGATGCATTTTCAGGCAAACTTGACACTTTTCTAAACCTGGTAAAGGAAGCCACACCCAGAGCAGGTTTCGGGGGTGGGGGTTGAGGCACTCAAGTTCAAAAGACTCGCCCCTGCTGGGTACTGCTTTGCCTTTCCACCTAGACCTGTAATAATAAAAGCTGTCTTTGACTACTGAGGGCCCACCATGTGCCAGGACAGTTTCCATGGACAATCTCCCTTATTCTTTCTACAATCCTGTTACAAAGAACTTGTATTAACCCCACCCCATAGCAGAGACAGCAGGCTCGGGTTGTTAGATAAACTGCCCTGGTTTGGAAAGCAATTTGGCAAGAGGCATAGAAATAATCACATATGAAATGTGTATGATATAATGCTAAGTAAACAATCAAAACATAATGACTATAACAGTATTAAATTGTATGTAGATAAGAACTCTCAGAAAGTTAAGATCTGTTGGGACTGCAGCATTATTCTTTCATTTGTATTCCTTTTGGAGGTGACCTAATATGGCTATGAAATAATAAATATAAAAAAAGTTTTTGAAGTAATACAAACAACAGCTAAACATTTAAGCTTTGTCTATTAATAACTTTCAACCTTGCCTTTGAAAGAACACCATCTGAGTCACCTCCTGACTACCACTCTCTCAGTACCCACGCCCCTTCCCTGGTCACAAAGGTTCTGGACGGAAGCCAGTCAAGAACAGAAGTCACTTTTCTCCCCACCCCTTTTCTTTCTTTTAAGAGGGAAAAATTCTGGCCGACAAGCTTCAGCAGGTGCTTTTTCTCCCCTACCTAATCAATAACCAGTCATTTTAAAGCTTCACCTGCAGGCTCACAGGAAATGAGCACTTATCAAGTAACAGATATTTAATGTATTTCAAATCCACTTTAACACCAAAACCTAAAGGCACTGCTGGGTAAGTCTGATATACATGAAACTGGACTGAAGTCAAACCAACTGTAAGAACACCAACATTCATTTAATTAGGATTATTTTATTAAGATGGAGTGTGGGAAAAAGGGGATTTTTTTGCTTAAAAAAATAGTTTAAAAGTATATAAAAGGTTTAAGTCCTGAAGCAAGAATGGACTTAATAAGCCTCTACTTCCCAGGATACCATGTTGAAATTTTGGAAGAACTTAGAGAAAGTAGCTCAGGGTATTTTTTTAATTCCCCATTAACACCAAATAGATAAATGAAAAGAAACTTGCGGGGTTTTTTTTTTTAAATCTCACAAATGTCTAGAACTGCAGGATTATCAAGTAAGAGAATCCTAGCCAAATTCTACGAAGATTTACAAAGCTAGGAATTAACCAACCATGCTTTAAAGCCCTGTAATCTCCTAGGGTAATAATAATTACTTTAATTAACTATTATTCATCTAGATACTATATGATTTTTACAGGTGAAATAATCCAGTTTACTTAAAACACACACCCCCAAAACTCCTTCCTTTAAAGCAGACTCTGTATGAAACACAAACGTTAAACCTTAGAGGGGTCATAGCCTCTTTAGGCCATGTCCTTCCCAGCTCAAGGGCTAGAGGAGCAGGCAGAGTTTATTTCCAAGGCAGTGCTTCTTAGAAGACTTGGCTGTGCCTACAAACCACTTGGGGATTTTGTTAAAATGAAATTATGACTCAGTGAGTTTGAGGTGTGAGCCTGAGATTCTGCATTTCTAACAAATTCCCATCTACAGAACACACTGAGTAATAAGGTTCTAAATACCTTGCAGTTCAAAATTCAAGGAGGTTACGTTGTTCCTCTTTCTCCTCACAGCAAATGCAATAGCTTAAGGGATTTCCGACATCCTCACCTGACCATCACCCACCCTCCAAGACAATTATTACACTCAGGAAGCAGACCAGCTTTCCCTTAAGGAGAAAGAAATCATCTGAACAAGTCACTCACTTAAAATCCTTCAGCAGTCTCCCACTGACTGGACTCCCCAGCTCCCAGGCGTGCCTGACAGCACCATGCATCCTCTGGCCTCTAGAACCCCTCTTAACAACCCTTCCTCTCTCTGTACTCTGAGCTCTGCCTACCTGGGCTCTCACCTGGAACATGTTTATTCCTCCACTTGCTTCTACTCATCAGTCAGCTCAGCCAGCATTTCCAGCATAGCTGAACCACACTTACAGCCTTCCTAATCAGAGAACAGTTGCTTACTGAAAAGCAGGCAATCAGTAACTATTACACAATAAAAAACAGAACCAAAAGCAAGCCCTGTTATTTAAATCAGTTTTATCATTTTACTTCTTAGGAGTCTTCTTGCTTTAAAAAAGCTTAGATTAGTAACCAACTACTGGCCTTTTATGGGCTTGCCTGGTGGCTCCGTGGTAAAGAACACACCTACCAATGCAGGAGACGCGGGTTCAATCCCTGGGTTGAGAAGATCCCGTGGAGAAGGGCATGGCAACCCACTCCAGTATTCTTGCCTGGAGAATAATACCATGGACAGAGGAGCCTGGCAGGCTACAGTCCATGGGGTCACAAAAGAGTCAATCACGATTTAGCAACTAAACAACAACTCTGCTTTTAAACGACAAGTCCTTTGCACCCATAATATACAAACAACTGCCAGATTTTTAATTAAGCCAATTAAGCAAAAAATACTGAAGTGCAAAAAGGCATTACAATGCCTCTATCACTTATCTCCCTCCAATATTAGTTTTTCATAGCTGAGGCTTCAAGGAGTTGATAGAAGCTTGTCAGGCAAAAGGAATAAAGAAGTGAAGTGAAAGCTGCTCAGTCGTATCCGACTCTTTGTGGCCCCATGGACTATCGAGTCCATGGAATTCTCTAGGTCAGAATACTGGCGTGGATAGCCCTTCCCTTCTCCAAGGGATCATTCCAACCCAGGGATTGAACCCAGGTCTCCCTGCATTGCAGGTGGATTCTTTACCAGCTGAACCACAAGGGAAGCCCAGGCACTAAGATCTAAAAACAGCTGGGATATACCTGGCGTATTTTTGGTAATGTGCATAAGTGTGAATCTAGAAGGAACAGATGAATGGCTGTGAAGCTCTGGTTCCCTGAAAACTGAAGCCCTGATAGATGATTGAACCCATTTGGCAGTCATGAGGTGGCCGAGGCCTCCGGATGCTCAACGGCTCCTCTAGTTGAGCCGGGTTGAGCTCATTCCTGACTAACTAAACACTTTTCCGCTACTATACAATTTTGTTCTAAAACATACTTTCCCCCAACTCTTCATTCTTTAGTAATAAATCAGATAACAATATTTACTGCTATCTGGGAACAAATCATGCAGTCTATTCTTCCCAAACCCTTCCACTCCCAAACTGCAAAGAGGGCACACATGATCTAGTAAGAAAGTGTTTCTCAAACCTGAATGTGCGTCACAGTCCCCTGGCAGGCTAGTTAAAAACCTATGAACGTATGGCAGTGTATTTCCCATGGAATTTGCTGTATGACTCAGGGAACTCAAATCCGGGCTCTGTAACAACCTAGAGGGATGGGAAGGGGTGGGAAGTGGGAGAGAGGTTCAAGAAAGAGGAGACATATGTATACCTATGGCTGATTTATGTTGGTGTATAGCAGAAACCAACACAATATTGTAAAGCAATTGTCCTTCAATTAAAAATAAATTAATAATGCAGAGTACATCATGAGAAACGCTGGGCTGGAGGAAGCACAAGCTGGAATCAAGATTGCCGGGAGAAGTATCAATAACCTCAGATATGCAGATGACACCACCCTTATGGCAGAAAGTAAAGAGGAACTAAAGAGCCTCTTGATCAAAGTGAAAGAGGAGAGTGAAAAAGTTGGCTTAAAGCTCAACATTCAGAAAACTAAGATCATGGCATCCGGTCCCATCACTTCATGGCAGACAGACGGGGAAACAGCGGCTGACTTTATTTTTCTGGGCTCCAAAATCACTGCAGATGGCGACTGCAGCAATGAAATTAGAAGATGCTTACTCCTTGGAAGGAAAGTTATGACCAACCTAGACAGCATATTAAAAAGCAGAGACATTACTTTGCCAACAAAGGTCCATCTAGTCAAGGCTATACTTTTTCCAGTGGTCATGTATGGATGTGAGAGTTGGCTATAAACAAAGCTGAGCGCTGAAGAATTGATGCTTTTGAACTGTGGTGTTGGAAAAGACTCTTGAGAGTTTCTTGGATGGCAAGGAAATCCAACCGGTCCATCCTAAAGGAGATCACTCCTGGGTGTTCATTGGAAGGACTGATGTTGAGGCTGAAACTCTAATACTTTGGCCACCCGATGCGAAGAGCTGACTCATTGGAAAAGACCCTGATGCTGCGAGGGAGTTGGGGCAGGAGGAGAAGGGGAAGACAGAGGATGAGATGGTTGGATTGACTGCATCATCGACTCGACGGACATGGGTTTGGGTGGACTCCAGGAGTTGGTGATGGACAGGGAGGCCTGGAGTGCTGCGGTTCATGGGGTCACAGAGAGTCGGACACGACTGAGTGACTGAACTGAACTGAATAATAATTTTTAAAAACTCCTATGTACAGGCCCCACCCTGAGAGTTTCTGGTTCACTAGGTCAGAAGCAGGGCCTGAGAATTTACATTTCTAGCAAGTTCCCAGGTCATGATGCTGCTGCTGGTCTAGGAACCTCATTTCGAGAACCATTCCCATAACATAGTTCATAATACTACCTTCATTCATTTATTCCTTTAACAAATACTTAGTGACTGCTACGGTAAGACAGGCTGTATCAGACTTTCATCTTTACCCGCCCAGGCTTCATGTAATGTAAAGCAAGCAGAGGCAGATTCTCAAACTGTAACCAAAGGCAGGATGTGAAAATCCCAAAAGAATGACCAAGTACTTAGACTTCAAATCTTAAAGTAAAAGAACCCAAGGAGAGATTCTGATCACCTCTCCCTTGAGGAATACTTAGAATTTAGTGGCATCTGAATGGAACCTCAAAAAAAAAAAGAAAAAAAAGATCCTGACACAAGAAATAATTCTTAGGGGAAAAGACCAGGTGAGCAGGGTCTCAAAACCAGGAAAATACAGGGGAATTTTAGGGAATCGTAAATACTGTGGAGCAAGGAGTAGGAAAAGCTGGAGGTGGGGAGGCTGGCTTGAGTCAAATCTCACATGTTTGTGCAGGGAGATCTCTTATCAGAGCCTGCCTCTGGGGAGGCTAGGACAGCTGCATGGGGCCAGCTGGGCATAAGGAAACCACAGAAAGATGAACACAGAGCAGGAGGCAGTGGGGCTATAGACAAACCCCTTTCTAGGTTCAAAGTCTAAGAGGAGAGAACTTGACAACAGTCACCCAAAAAGCTTCCTTGAGTCACAATGTTTACAGTCCCATTCTTTCACTCCATTAAGAGAAGTGGCATCTTTTCCTCAGAGGCAATATCTGTGTCCCTCCTCTTTCCCCTAACTAGTTTCCAAGAGTCCTTTTAACAGTCATCCCAGTCAAACACTGGACTTAAGCTAAAAGAATCAGTGTTTCAAGCTCATCAAAATTTGAGGGTGTCACATGTTCAGAAATCTGAGCGGTTCCGGGCTTGTTAATTTTCCATGCCACCAGAACGTATTCACAAAGAAGGCAATGGCACCCCACTCCAGTACTCTTGCCTGGAAAATCCCATAGACGGAGGAGCCTGGTAGGCTGCAGCCCACGGTGTCACTAAGAGTCGGATATGACTGAGCGACTTCACTTTCACTTTTCACTTTCATGCATTGGAGAAGGAAATGGCACACTCCAGTGTTCTTGCCTGGAGAATCCCAGGGATGGGGGAGCCTGGTGGGCTGCCGTCTATGGGGTCGCACAGAGTCAGACACGACTGAAGTGACTCAGCAGCAGCAGCAGCGTGGTCCTATAGGAGGAGACGTTCTTGGGAGTCAGAAAACCTGGATTCTACATAAAGCAATTATACTTCAATTAAAAAATAAACAAACAGAAAACCTGGATTCTGGGAAAGGCAGCGTCATACTGGTTGATTAACCCATTATCAGTTTCTTTATAAAAAGGAAGAGAATACCCCACAGGATTATTATTAGTACCAAGGAAATGCCCACTTATTTAGAACAAAGTACTAGATCCCATGCTGGGTACTCTGAATAATCTCATTTAGTTAATTAAGCAAGATGGTACATATTAAAGTGCTATAAATATTAATAATTAGCAGTAGTAGCACATCACTTAAAAAGGATTCAAATTTACGAATCTGTTAGGAACTTCTAAATTTTAAGCTGAAACTCTGGCAAACTGGTGAAAATAATTTTAACTGATGACTTGTCCCACATAGTTATCTGGGCTTAGAAAATCTATAGTATTATAGTACAGTATTGGAAGGTATCCAGACCAAAACCCCAATCTTTTATGCTTTCAGTAAACACAGAAATATCCTTATAAATCTTTGCTGCTCCCCAACCACCCACCCACCCTGCCTACCAGGGTTATCATTTGATCAGGGTTATCATTTGTCACCGACTCTTTCCACTGTCACAACAGGAAGTATTTGAAGGCTATTACTTTATATCTAAGAAATTAAAAGTTTTCTTCATGGCAAGCAGATGTAAACCTAGCAATCATCTCTCTATAAGCTTTATGAAATTATACAAGACAAACATCCAGGTACCATAACAAACTGGTAAAGTTCTTTTTAAAAACTTAAGAATGCATTTTCCTCATGACCCTTGGGTATAAAAATCAGCAATATTCTCTCCCTAGCAGTTTAGAAATCAGCACCAAAAGATGAAGAAATTCAAGGAGGCAACCCTGAGATAGCATGTAATAGACTTGAGAGTAACGCATTCCAATGGCCTGCAACTCCCTCTACGTCCCACTATGTCCCAAAGAAGACAGGTGGAGAATTTCTCCATTTCTCCTTCTAGACAGTTGGAAGAATTCACGAAACCAAGAGAGCTAAGAGAAAATACCTTCTCCAGAAACATCAGACGCTGGACATCAGGGTCAGGACGCGAAGAAGGTAGAAAAAAGTTCATTTTGATGTTTTTCAACTAGATTCTGTCTTCATTGCAACTCCACAGCCAGAACTGATAGGATCAGTGCTCTGAGGGGGGCAGGCAGGTAGGAAGAAGAGGGAAGCACTTCACAAGGCCACCTTGTCTCTTCTTTTTGCAGAAATTAAGTATTAATTTATCTAAGTATCTAGAAGTCTGGGAGGAGAAAGTTGGAGAATAACAATATGCAGCCTGAGCTTACTACGGCCTGGGACCTGGAACAAGCAATTTCACTCTATCTTTAAAACCTCAGAGGGATGGGCAATATAGGGATAAAAGATGAAGGGATAAGCCTTATCCCTATATTGCCTATATTACTGTGTGATATATTGTAACACACAGAAAACAAAACCAATATTTCATAGTAATTATAACTGGAGTATAACCTTTAAAAGTTGCAAATCACTACACTATACACATTTGTAACTTATATACTGGGGTTCCCTTGTGGCTCAGCTGGTAAACAATCTGCCTGCAATGCGGGAAACCTGGGTTTGATCCCTGGGTTGGGAAGATCCCCTGGAGAAGGGAAAGGCTACCCACTCCAGTATTCTGGCCTGGAGAATTCCATGGACTATACAGTCCATGGGGTCACAGAGTCAAACACGACTGACTTATATGGTACATCAACTGTACTTCAATTTTTAAAAAAAACCTTAGAGGTGTGCACACAAGATGAGATATAGACAAAGTTCCTACTAACGCATCTAATGTATGGTGACGAGCGACTGAACTGAACTGAATGCGTGGTGAGCACTCCATGAAATCTTTTCCCCACCAACGCATAAGAGGAGACAAGGAGAAGCTTTCTGGAATAAAAGAATGTAAGCAGAGTCTTAAAAAACAAAACTGTAGGAAGGATTTCTATTGGTAAAATGGAAGGATGGGGCCTTTGAGGCAGAAGGTAGATGATGAAGGCAAAACCCAGGGCTGGGTTTCATGAAGAGTTGCAGGCTGCCCACCTGGAAGACTTATTCGGTAGGAATGTAAGAGCTGGTATAGGAATTTCGTGGTCTGGGGCCATTTGGAGGAAGGTCCTGAATGCCAGGCTAAGGAACCTGGAATTTAATTTATGCAAGAGGCAGGCGAGACAGGTTCTGAGTAGGGGAGTATCCAGCTGATAAGAAGGGAAGCTAGCTGATGTGAAACTGGAGAAAAGGTATCATCATGAACTTCTCTGTTACTACGAACACATTTTTAAAAACATGTGAGGATGAGTTTTGTTGTGTTTCAGCAGTCCTCTCTTACTTAACAAAGAAAAACAAAACAACAAATCCAACTGTATAAGCTACATGAACAAATTCGGAGTAAGGTGGTAACTTGATCTTATAGGTGAAAAATTCGAAAGAGATCTCAGTGTGCTGGGGTATACCTGTCAGGTGTGTGCTGGGTGTTGGTGGTTAATGTCTGAAGCCATTACAGGTGGAAGGTCCTGCCTTTGTCAGGAGCATCAGTGTGAAAGAGATCTCAGTCCCTTATTAAGTCAGTGAGGTTTTGTTTCTAATCATACTTATTTACTTATGATAAATCTCTATAAACTATTTTATCTAAAAGACCAGGCTCATTTTATAGCACTGTAATTCCCTATGAAAGAACATCAAAAGTCAGTCCCTCCTGAGATTTTTTAGGATCCAGTGTAAAAGTATTTGAAATCAACAAAAATGCAGAAATATCTCCTACAAAATCACAGTACTCTCAGGTATAGATGCTAAATGAATAAGTTAGTACAAGAGGCACTGAAAAAAAAAATCAATACCGATTCAGAGGCACTGTTTGCTAGTATTGGGTTGGAAGTACTAGGAAGGATTAAAAAGAGGGAAAAGGTTGCTTAATAGGCATGCACAAAATTAAATCAGCAGACAAAATCTATGTTATCAAAGATGTGATGATAGGAAGAACTACAAATACTAAAAAACTAGTAATATACACCACACAGGGGATACAGGTGGGGATGGGGAAAAGTTTTATCAAAAAAATTCCTCAAGTTGCTTAAAATACAATCAATCCCACTTGGAACAAAGGACGGTGCCAACTGTTTGTAATTCTGCTGGGATTCACCACACTTGGGAGTTAATTCACCCTTTCTCAGTTCCTCAACACGGGTGGTTTGCTGTTATAGAAATACCAACACTAAACTTGTGCAACTTCTAAACCACAATATTTAGAAATAAGAAAGCTATCTGGAACTAAATTAGGGGACAAAGGTCATTAAAAAAAAAATCACCACACAAAATGTGAAGCTCATCCCTTTTGAAGGAATTTCCTTGGGAAACACTTATGAGATAAAAACTATCAAAGGGACACAGTGATTTTTTTTTTAACTTTAAATTTTACTTTTCCAGAGAGGACAGTTTAAGACATTTCCTGTGTGTTAGCTCCACCCTTCTCAGAGAGCAGTTTTACAACCGTCCTCAAACCTTTCAGAATAACAGTCTTTTGTTATGGGTGGCCCTGTGGGCATACTCCTCCTCACACCTTCGTATATTTTCATCTTGGTTCTGTGAGACTACAGGAGGGTGTTGATTGGACCTTAGCAACAGGTTTTCAAGTTGAGGACACCTTGTGGTGTTTTCTCCTAGGCAGTGTGACACAATGAAGTGGGGAGAAAGGGTCATTTGAAGAAAAGGTGCGTTCTGAATTCTCAGAACCTCAAACTTCAAACTGGGGCCTGCGATCACACATCCAGAAGATAACGGACACACCCAACTCCTCCAGTTTCCACCTGCAAGTTCCAGCTCTGGCCCCGCTAAATTGCACCGAAAAGCAAATTCTACCTTCGAAGAGCTGTAGAGGAAGGAGGCAAAGACCCACAACTGTTCCCTAAGGGGGATGGAGCTTCCTCTTAGCTAACTGCTGGAGGAATGCAGCATAGCCTAGCTAATGTTTAAAATCACGTCCTGTTCTGCCTCTTGTTTTCCAGGAGAGTGTCATTCCTGTCAACTATTTCACAAGACAAATAAACCTGTGAATGAAATACATCCTCCCCCCTCTTTCCAGTGAAAACACTGGAAGACTGGGCTGCTTCCTTCCTTCCTCCTCCTCACAGGAACCACATTTGTGGCACTGAGAGGAGTTAAAATAAGAAACACAAACGAGGTCTGCAAAGGCTACTTTTCAGAGCACCAGAGTCATTTCCAGTCTACTGCTGATTCCAGGGGCTTACTAATGGAAGGAGTTGTTTTCAGTTATGAATCCTTTTTCATGCATCAACTAGGAGACTCCGCCGGCCAGGCCTGCTGGCAGGGCAGGGACCTCCAAGGGCAAGGCCTACCCCAGCCGCAGGCTGCAGGCCCATCACCCTCACAAAGTGCTCCCCATAAAAATATGTGTGGTAAACTATTAGATTCATTCAACTGTTCAAGACTAATAAAGACTCCAAGAAACCTGCAATTGATCCAACTAATCCAACCCAATAGCGCTGGAATGACAATAACTGGTTTTCATTATAAATTACATAGCCCACTAAATTGATGGGAAGGCTCTATCCCAACACAAAACATCAAAAGAGTTAAAATTAAGCTCCGGAATCAAAACTGTAATTTACCCAAGGCTTAGGAACAAAAAGACCACTCCCTCCTTCCCTTTGCCATTGTGCTACAGGGTGTCCAGCAGTGCACTTTACACCTTTAGGCTTCCCAGAGGTAAGAGGCTGGAGACTGGGAGATACAGGCGTCCTGGAATCAAATACTTGCATACCTAATAGGTCTATTAGCATTGGTCTACTGAAATGCAAGGACAGTTAAAAAGGGAGAAAATGTGTGTGCTGTGGGAAGTAGATACCTGACAACCGAGAGAGCCCAAAGGAAACTGGAGAGGGAGACTCCAAATGGTGGCTTCTCTGGAGTCAACAGTGAGAAACCGTCTCCTTTAAGCAGTGCATGGGCTGCTTGCAGCCAACCAGAGACTCTGGGGCTGGGCGTGCGGCCGCCGGGCTTCAGCAGGGTCACGTACCATATGGCACAAATAAAGCTTCAGAACCCCAGGAGGCACGGCTCCAGGGCAGGCCCGGCCTTAGAGTGCGGAGCTTACCTTGGAGCTGCTTGAATCTCCCTTCCAGCTGGTTGAAGTTGTAAGGCACCTGCCCCGTATAAGCCGGCGACAGCGGCCCGGAGATGCTAGACGTCCTCTGCAATTCCATTATGCCCAGCGTAACGCCCTGGCGGGCTGAACGGTGGAAATCCCGCTCCGGCCCCCTCCTACCCCCATTCAGCACACAGCGGCTTCCGCAACGCCTGGCTCTCGGCCCCGGCAAAAAGGGCTGGACCTTAGGCAAGCCCCATCCCGGTGTGAAAGTCCAGCAGGGTGATCTGATAGGAAGCTGGCCGCAGGAGAGTCCACCTTAGCCCGGTCACTCACGCATCCAGTTCCTGTGGCTTTCCTTCCTTTTGTGGCCCTTGGCCCTAGGCTTGAAATAAATTACCGAGAAGGGGCGGGAGGGCGGAGGGAGGGAGGCCGCAAGTCCCACTTAAAATTTTTTAAAAATACGGCCAATCCTGAGCATGCCCTAGTCGCCGAGCCCGGGAGCTCGCCGGCGCAGCGCACACGCCTCCTCCCCGCTGCCCGTGTCGGCCGCCGGTTTGTAATTTAATCAGGAGCCACTCGCCGTGCGCTGGGCGGTGATGTCACCTGATTAGCATAACAGCATTGTAGAGGAAACGCAGGCTGTACCACGAGGGGCGCGGGGGAGGCCGGCGGGCCGCAGCCCCCCACCCACCGGCCGCCGACCCGCAGGCCGGTCCAGGACGCGCCTGCCGCGGTGGTACCTTCCCGAACAAAGCTGCTGGAATTACAGTCTTTTGTTGAGAGCCTCACGTAACGGAAAGGTCTCCGATTACTATCACAGGAAAAGAAGGCGACCCTGGAGGGTCAGGAGCCCGCAGGTCCCCGGCCGCGGCGGCTCATCCACTAGGCAGCGTCTGAGGAGGCCACGCGGACCGCGCACCTGGGCGCTCGGCGTCTTCAGCGCGCGGGCGCCGACCACGCGGCGGTGGGACCGTGTCGGCCGGTGAAAGCAAAACAAAGTCCCTCTGGGCTCCGGGGCAGGGACACAGCGAGGGGATGGGGGGAGCGCTGTAAGTTCAGTCTCACGGAAGGATCTTCTCAGCAGACTTCTGCTGCCAGCGCGCCATGTTAAGCGGAGGGTCTCTGGGTAACACCAGCCCCGTAACAGTAACGACGCAAGATTTCTGGGAGCACCGTGTTGCAAGGCATTGTGGGAGAAAGGTGCACAGGTAAACACCTCCGGGATCACTGACCTGGATGATCTGAGGAACCAGTGAGGAGATAAAAGAAACCGCGCTCAAATCCTGTTGTGATTTTTAAAATGAAACCTTTTAATTTTTGAGTTCTTGAGGAATTTAAAACTCTCCTCCCTGGCTTCTCCCAACAATCTCAACCCAAAGTAAAATCCTCTACATAGGAAATGGCTGTGTCTGTGTTGCTCAGTCGTGTCCGACTCTTTGCGACCCCATGGGCTGTCGCTCGCCAGGCTCCTCTGTCCATGGAATTCTCCAGGCAAAGAATACTTGGGTGGGTTGCCATTCCCTTCTGCAGGGGATCTTCCTGACGCAGGGATGGAACCCGGGTCTCCAGCATTGCAGGCAGATTCTTTACTGTCTGAGCCACCAGGGAAGCCCCCAACATAGAACAGTGATCAAAATGTGTTCTTGGAAAATAACTGACCCTAATTACCCCGCGCCCAGCCACCCCCTTTTTCAGTAACTACAGGCAGACAACAAATTACAAACTTAGGGTTTCAAGCGTGGAGCCTTGCAGCCATACTTGCTGAAGAAGGTAATTTCATTCCTAAAGGATTCCAATCTGCACTAAAGAGGTGGGCCTCCACTACAGGTTTACTTTAGTCCCCAGGGCACTTGTAATTCAAGCAACTACATCCCATTCAGGGATCAAGTTAAAACAAACCCTGCATCCAGCTAACTGCTCAACTTGGAACAACCCCCATTCCTCCCATCCACACTGCTGGGTTTTTAATACATCCAGTGTCAACCCTCAGCGTGCTAAAGCCAGGCCCAGGATTCGAAGCTATTCTTCCTCCAAGAGGTAGAGCATTTTCTAAAGCCACTTTGCTGCAGTTCAAAACACTGACAGCAAGGTGGCAAAATGTGGGATCTTGGAAGAAGCACTTGAGGAGGATTCCGAAGACTTGAGTTTCTAGTCCTGGCCAAGCCGCTTAATCACTTATGACCTTAGAAGAAACCCTGGATTCTTTCTAAACCTCCACTGTCAGACAGGGATGATTAATGCCTACCCACAAGATTACTGAGGGAATGATGTGAAAATGCCCTAAAAGTGGTCATAGTATTCACAATTAGGAGTACGTTTTGCAAACTTGATTTTCCCCCCTGTGTATCACATCAAAGCTACAGAGGGCAGAACTGAAAATGTCCTCCTAACAGGCCCCTCTTCACTATTAAATATACTGGTGATGTGTTAAGTCTCTCAAGTATCTTGCTATGGGTACAGAAAATGGGACTGCAAAGTGCTTGCCAATTTACAACACATTTTAAATCTTTAAGCCACTTAGCGAATAGAGTATGAGTCACCACACTTAGTCTCCCTTTCAGTTCCCTCTGATATAGGGAACTAGGTAAAATAAGCTTTCTAATTAGCCAGGTTACATGTGATGTGGCAGAAGGGGCGGCTGGGACTATTGTAGCCACATTTGATCCTAAAGAGAAGACTTCGAACAAGCCAGGCAGAGTGAACATGTGTAAATATTAGAAAGGTTTTGAGTCTAGGACAGGGTTAAATAACCCCCAGGGGCAAGACGTGAAACGTGGCGAAACATGAGAATGTCTGGTGTGATGGGGCCAAGGAAGAAGAAAGGACCCAACCCTAATGGCTCACGTGACCACCTCCACCTCAGCAGGGAGGAGAAGGGAAAGGCTGGCCAGAGGCACTCAGTCTTTATTCCATGCAGTATCTTCTGGACACTAACTGTGTGCAGGGCATGCTGCTTGGTGTTTTTGGAGGCGTCAGAGATGACTGGGAGAGCTGGTGGCCAAAGAAATGGGACAGATACGTATGCCAATAGTCGGAAACCAGAAGAACAGAAGGTGGGGTCGGCAGGGGATCTACTAGAGTTCAGAAGACAAGGGCACATCTGCCTAGGGAGGTGGGGACGAACAACTCCAGGAGAGACAGGCATCTGGCCAGATCGTGAAGCACAGGCAGACCCTCTACAGAATGAGATGAGGGGGAAGCCCCTCTCCTAGCTGGGGGAGGAAGCAGCCCAAGTAAAGGACCGACTGCACTGAAGGAACTGCACCAGCGGGCACAGCCATTCAACTTAAGCATAAGGAACGAGCATAGGGCAAGAGAGAAGCCAAGAGAGTCAGGTTTGGAACCACAGAAATTTGTGAACCAGAGGTGGACAGGGTCTGGGTTGGGCTATAGGAATGATTAATTGGCAGGGAACGGTAGGTAGAATGAATAGAAAGCAGAGAGACCGAAGGCAGCAAGGTCACTTAGGTGTTCACTGCAGTTGTCCAGGTCAAAAGGCTAGTTAGCATGTGGCAAAAGGAGCAGAAAGGAATGGGCTGATGCAAGAGTTAATCCACAGGACTTTGGTAACCAACTCGAGTCCTATAGGACTTCAAAGTCTTTGGGAGGTTCAAAGGTCAGGGTTGAACTTCAGACTCTGGGGATTTTAGAGATGGCCATGGTGTGCAGGGTGGGTTGAACACTTCCAGACAGGCTGCCGCTCCATGGGGTGATACGTCCAGATGCGGTCAGGGACGTGGAAACAGAGCTGAAGATAAAGCCCATGTACAGAGTCAGAGTGGAGACTGCAGTAGCTGAGGTCTAGGAAAGGGCAGAAGAGACAAGTGGCCGAGCAGGGAGTTGTGGGGAAACCTGGTGTCTGGGAGGGAAGAGAATCAACAGTGGAGATACCAAGGGAGTCAGAGAAGGGAAGAGATACTCAAGCAGGAAAGGTGGCAGACGGATGGCAGCATGTGCTGCAGAAAGAGCAAGGAGCAGAGAACAGGTGGTCCGGTGTGTGAATTAGGTCACGGGGATAATACGAGCTGAAACGAGGCCACAGGAAGTTGGAGAACAAGAGGGAAGATGGAGGACAAGAAGGTAGCTATGGTGAAGTCAAGATGAGGGAAGAGAGCTTCAGGACTAGGAAAAGGTTCTAGGGCCAGTCCAGCTGGCATGTCCTTCGCTTCAACCTCGAGCTGGTGCAGGCAGGAAAAAGCTGATGGGAAACGGCTCACAGGTGTGGACAGGCTGCCTTAGTCAAGAGGAGGCCCCCTTACCTTCAGCGGCCAGAGGGCTAGAGACATTCTGAGGAGGAAAGCAGGAATTTAAAGGAGCTTTACAGGAGCTTGCTCATCTCTAAGGCTCTTTAAGGTGGCTCAGATGGTAAAGACTCAGCCTGCTACACGGGAGACCCGGGTTTGATCCCTGGGTCAGGAAGATCCCCTGGAGAAGGGAATGGCTACCCACTCCAGTATTCCTGCCTGGAAAATCCCATGCACAGAGGAGACTGGCCGGCTACAGTCCGCGGTGTCGCAAAGAGTCAGACACGACTGAGCGACTTCACTTTCACTCTTTGCCCAACTCTAACTTGATAAAGCAAGAAATCAAGGGTCCAAGTCAGAGTTTAATCTCAGTGACCTAGGAAAAAGAATCCTGAGGACACACCAATGGCAGAGCCATGCAGCATGTGAATGGGAACATCAGATGGGGGCTCAAAACGCTCAACAGTCAAGCTGCCCACAGAAACAGCCCCTGCCATTCTGGCCTATCCCCCACAATTTTCTCTAACTTAAAAATTTACTGTCCCTCCCCCATGCCAAGGATATCAACACATGTGGCCAGCCCTGAGGACTGGCTGCGTCTGCCTTCAGGTTGCATCAAAATTTCAAGGCGTGAGAATTCCCTGGTGGTCCAGTGATTACAACTTGGCATTTTCACTACTGAGGGCACAGGTTCGATCCCTGGTCAGGGGACTAAGACCCGCAAGCCTTATGGCACTGCCAAGAAAAGAAAAAAAAAAAAAAGGTTCCAAGGTGTAATGGACACAACTGGTCAAGTCAGCTATGGGACTAAAGCAACTGTAGCCCAAGTAACATGTATCTGCTATCCTTGTGATGACAGAAAGGGAAAGCCCAGTCGCTATGGTTATCTGCAGACAGCACAAATCAGAAGTGCTAGGGTGTGGTGGAAAGACTCAAGTCCACAGACAGGTACTCAGGATCACCTCAACTCCTGAGGGTCCCCCAAGGAGCTAAGTAGTTGCACGGGTGCCTTACCACCCTGGACCTTGCAATCCTCGCCCCCAAATCAAACAGGTTGGAATCTATGGTCATAAAAACTCCTGGTTCTAAAAGTATGAGTGATTTGGGTTCAATCTCCACATAAACTGAGTGGCCATAAAAACAACAACATCACATTATTATAGCACCTTGTAGCCTTCACATGCATCTTCTTAAGTACGGAAGGTATGGTGTCCATTTTGCAGACAAGAGAACTAAGGTTCAGAGAGATGTAGTGGGCCCAAGGCCCACAGGTGCTGAGTCGGAGCCACACCTGGACAGCAGACCTACTGGTCTAGCGCTGTTTCTCCTAGGTGTTCAGAGTGTAATATCAGCTTCCTAATGGTGTCTACGCTTCCCAGAAAAATCCTGTTGTTGTTGTTTAGTTGCTAAGTCATGTTTAACTCTTTGTGACTCCATAGACTGTAGCCTGCCAGGCTCCTCTGTCCATGGGATTTCCCAGGCAAGAATACTGGAGTGGGTTGCATTTCCTCCTCTGGGAGATCTTCCTGACCCAGGGATTGAACCTGCACCTCCTGCATTGGCAGGTGGATCTTTATTGCTGAGCCATGGGGGAAGCCCTGAGACTCTGGAAATGGTATTAAGGTGAGCCTAAAACCCGAGACAGCCTCCACAAGCCCAGACAACACTCAGTTTGGGTCAGATCAGGCACATTCTCTGCTGGTTCACACAGGAGTTGCCACCTGGAGGGTCCTCTTGTTTTGAACAGGTTTTGTTTGGTCTTGTTTTTCTTCCTTTTCTCATAATTGGTGGACCTGTAACTAACATTCTGTATGATTTAGCATGGAACATGTGAGAACACTAAGGGGGTTGAGATTAAGCCTCTGGTTGTACCAAAAAGCTTTACATTGTCTGGGAGGTCAAAAGGAAAAAAAAAAAAACAGAATGCTTTTCCTGCATCACAGCAAGCTTGACAGGGTATAAACCACAGGGTGTTCATTTCCTGAACATCTAAACATTAGCGAGACTGAAATGTCTGAGGAGGATGGCCAAAATGCTAAGCTGTGATGGGATCTGTACACATTCAAGGACTTGAAAAGCCAACCCAAAGAGCTGGGAAAGCAGTGGTAGGAACAGGGAGCGACAGAAAAGAACAAGGTTTCACATACAAACTGTTTTGCCAAATTCTCTGCCACTTTCTTCTGTGGTTTCCAGATCTGTCTTTCGTGTTCACTGCTGTCAAATCTCTTGACAGTTGGACGACCACAGCCAATTTCTCCCAAGCGTTTCTTTACAGGAAACCAAAATACTACTACAAAAATAATCCTCTTCCAAGCGTGTGGCCAGACAGACCAGTGAGCTCCCAATCATGCTACTGCTCTGTGAGGTTGAAGATTATATTATCTTTCTGTCTCATCTGCCTGATTCTCAGTCTGTCTTACCTCTCTGGTCCAGCCACTCCTTCCTCCAGGAGCCTCCTGCCCACCTCCTCCAGTCTTCATTCTCCTATTTCCATACATAATGCCTGGAGAGCCTCCCACACAATAACTACCTATTACTGCTGCCCTTATTCCCCACAGCCTGCTCTGCAAGCAGCTGCTCTCAGAGGGGAAAAAAAAAAATCCCAAAACATTCCTTTTCTCAGTCGAAAGGGCCTCAGTTAGAAGAAAACTCAACCAACCAACCAAGCATACAACCATAATCCAGCTAAAACCCCTAAACAAGAAATTATCTGAAACCTCCTCTTCCCACTCCAAAGAGCAATTCTCACAAAGTCCCACTGGCAGACACATCTGTAACACTGGCATTTCTGTGCCATCGCTCCCTGCCTGCCAGCCTCTCCAGAATGTCTCCATTTTCAGGGCCTGGGCAGCTGGAAGCAGTCAGCAGCACTTCTCCTCCCCTCACCCCCACACTTACCCCTGGAACACCACCCACTGAGGGTCTGGGTCTGGGCTTGGAAATGCAAAGCTAGAGGAGGGAAAAGTAGTTAAAGACAGACTTGGAATCTAGGCAGCTGGCTCTGCCACTTTCTAACTGTTGTGATTCTCTGAGCCTGAAAAACTGGCACAAAAATGGTACCAACCTCACCGAGTATAATTAAGTGAGTTAAATGTTCAGAGATCTTAGTGCCATCATAGCAGCTATGAGTAATAGTCTTTAAACATCTCATGGAGGAAATCTCAAAACTAATTCTGCCCCAGCTCTTCATCAGGAAGCTCCCAGCTGGAGGATGCTGCAGGTTCCATGTGGAACCACTGTTCTCGGGCTGGGAATCCCTTCGGATGTGGGGACAAGGGCAATTTGGAAGAGCATACCAGTTCTCCACCTGGGAAGTACTCACAAACCCCATTCCCTTTTCTTTAACTCACCCTATTATGCACTGGGAAAGGCATATTCAAAATCATATTTTATAGTCAAAGTAATAATATCTCAAAGATAGCAAGAACACAGTACTCACTATAAAACAAGTTACAAAAGGCCTATGTTTTTAGAAAGGCCAATGTTCATCTGAGGTGGGGCTGATGCTTCCTGGGTGGTGCGGTGGTAAAGAACCCACCTGCCAATGCAGGAGTCACAAGACACGCGGGTTCAATCTCTGGGTCGGGAAAATCTCCTGGAGAGGGAAATGGCAACCCACTCCAGTATTCTCCCCTGGAAAATTCCGTGGATAGAGGAGCCTGGCAGGCTACAGTCCATGGAGTCACAGAGTCAGACACGAGTGAGCACACACACACACATCAGATATGATACTTCAAGACTAAGAGTAACTAGAACAAAGATTAAAGGGAGGGCTAAAGGTGTTTTGCATCCCAACAACTGCTGTCTCTGTGCCTTGAAGATGATGGATGGATGGATGGATGGATGGATGGATCTCTCTCTTTACACACACACACCTCACTCAACCCTCCCACAAAATCATCTAGTTATATATGGCTGAAATAAGCGGGCAAACCTAATTTTTATTTATATCCTTTTCCTGTTTCTTGTTTCACGAGTCACAGCAGAACTGAATACAAACGACCGACATCTCTGCTAAGAAGGAGAAAAACTGGCAAGTTACCCTCAGTAACAAGCACTCAAGGTCCTGGAGAAGGAAGGAATGCAGTTTATTGAATCTTCTAGCCCAGCCAAAGCTAATCCTGCATTCTTATCTCATCCGTTATCTGTACATGCAAAGCCTCCCCATACAGGCATAAGAATGCCCCAGTCCAGAGGCCCCACCTTTGGCAAACAGGTGTTGCTATGCCTGTGAATATACAACACCAGGCAGAGCCAAGGCTCCTGTACACAGGTAGAGTGGTTCAAAGGAAAGAACATCTGAGGAATGCAGTTGGGGCCAGGCCTGCTCTTGCCCAGGATTTCTGGTTCTGCTCCCCACCTCTGAGTTGGAGGGGAAAGGCTGACACACAGGTGTTCAGAGTCATCAGGCCAGCGTTTCACAAAGGGGCAGATGGGACAGTGACAAGACACTGCTTCCTGGTGGCACAACTCATGGGAAAGACCCGGGAAAAGAGGAAATATAAATCTATTCTTTGTGAAAATAGGCCTTTGGACCCTGCCCACTGGTAGTCACACCCAGTTTATCTTCTCCAGGAGCTTAACACAGACCAGGCTGTAATAAGGAATACCGCAGGCTGAACAGGCACCTGGAGAGGAAAGGCGGAAAAGGGAGTGGGGATGCAAACTCCATTTAAGACACAGGCCCCGCCCCTCCTAGTCTGGGGAGGGCAAAAGCTAACCCCTCCAGCAAGTTCTTGGCCCCCCATGTCCCCAGCTCCGGCCACTGGAGGGACCTACAGTGTTATAAGTGATTTCTTCTCTGCAGGCACTTTCAGCCTAGTGGAGGAAACAACACACACATACACACCCAAATGCAAAGATGTGGTAATGCATAACAGGTTAGTGACAGTCACAGCGAGGACCACTCTGAATGGACCAACAACAGTACTTTTCTCCCTGCTGAGAGAAGAACAGAGCAGAGCGGGCTTCCTTCCACCCAAACGCGCTCTGCTGCCACACCATCCTGTCAGCAGTTTTAATGTGGCTTCTCACCATATCTCTGCCAACGTGTGCCATACGAACACGAGTGTAAGTCTGTTTATTAATTGCGGGGGGAGAGGGGGTGCAGAAACGTGATGTCTTGCTCTTGGAAAAACAGGCCCTGAAAACCCAGTTGCAGGGCCATGGAACAGTGCTCACAGCCCCAGCATGATGAAGCGTGAAATACTTTAAGGGAGCAGTCATTCTTCATCCTCAGCACCTGAGCCTCTGCTGATCCCTCAAGGAGATAGCACAGCCTCCTTCCCACAGGGCCTGGTCAGGCAGCCACCCACTGGGCACAGGCCCTGAATAATTCATGGTCCACCTAGTCACTCAGTAGTGCCAAGGCCCGCCAGCTGCCATTAACTGGGAGGCAGGCTCCAGGCCTACAATGAAAGAATGAAATACTACCAATTACCTCGGAGACCTTCTTTACAGGAACTGACAATCCTTCCCCATGCTCTTTTTCTCCCCAGGTGAAACCATGTACTTTTCCACCAAATCAAAGTGTAGTTGACTTTTACTATAAGGAGGACAGGGTCCCAAGTATAGATGCTGTGGAGTGGCGGGGGAGTGACTTCCTCAAACAAGCACTTGGTCAGGGTGTCATTCCCCTGCTCAGCATGCTGAGATGCACAGGTAAAGGGCCAGATGCTGTGCCTGACACCAGACAGATGCCCCTTAAATGTCAGTCCCCATCCCCTCGTCCTACCTGTCTGTCTGCTCCAGCCAGACCAGTCCCTGCCCCATCACCTGTCTCAGGCTTTCCCATCTCCACGCCTCCAGTCCTGGCCCTCCCCTCTCCTCTCCCTCTGTCTGAAGTCCACCCATCCTTGAAGCCCAGCTCAAAACCTCCTCCAGGAGGAAGCCTTCCCTCCTCCAGGAAGGCTTCCCAGACTATCCTAGCTGGGATTCTGGCTCTTTCTCAGAAACCCTACACCTGGACTGTCAGCCCCCCTTGCCTGGCACCTTTTGTGGGCTGCTGCTGCCCTAGAGTACTGCTTATCTCTTCCCAGGCACCAGTCTTATCTACCTAATTAAAATAATGGAGAGTGCACCAGCTACACAGAAGTGAAAAGTAGGCTGCAGTCTCAGCCGCTGACGCTGACCAGCCTTGCTGACTCAACTCGAGTCCCTTGGCTGCTCACAATGTTCTCCCTAAAAACCAATGGATCTGAAGCAGCAAATCTCCAGGGTCCTATGGATACAATGCTCTTGGAAATACATCATGATCTGTTTTAGGGAAGATGCGAGTCTTACATAATCTTCACTCCACACCCAGTCCAGTATCCTCTAAGAAACAACTGTTCAAAAGTGATATAGCCATGTCAGAAGCCTGAACACAGAACAGAGCCAGGGCTCTGTGAAGGGAACTGACACTCCATGGTGAACTGCGGGCCTGTCCACCTTATGTAACACTCCCTTGTCTATACCTTAATCTTTCACAAGAGGATGAGAGCTAGAGCTCCAAATAGGGGTCAAAAGGGGCCTTCTCAGAATTCACCCATCTGAGCCAAACATCTTATTTACAGAGAAGGAAAACGAGGCCTAGAGCAGCATGCCCAGAGACTCAGGTAGTTACTGCACACCAGCAATCAGAAAGCACGCCTTCTGAGTCTTTGCTGTTCTTTCATTTCCAGGGAAAACCTGAAGGTATCAGGGGCTGAGGACAAAGAAGTGGCACGTTATTTCTTGTGCCTTGTGGTCAGGGAAGTGAGTCCAGGGCTTGAAATCAGAGAAAGGGCACACTCATCCCGTCTCCTACCTCTCTCCAGCATCCAATCTGCCTCCTTTGCAGCATCCAACCTGCCTCCTGTCCAGCATCCAACACCAAGCCCTCAGTAGAGGCTGGTACTAAGTGGCAGATGGCCCATATCTTTCTGAGTATTCTCTGATATCCAACTTGTACCAGCAGAGAGACAAGGAGGCCCTGGACTATGGTACTGGCCTCTTTGATACAACCCTCCCAACCTAGTAGAGACCCGGACTCACAGTCAGCTACCAAAAACCTGAATCCCAAGGCCTGTTGTGCAAAGACCCCCTTTCTCTCAGTTTTCTTCACTGGACTTTCCTCTATTGCTCTTATGATGTTCAGGGGGAACAGTTTACTCGGGAGGCTTTTTTTTTTTTTTTAATCTGACCAATGGATTTTTTCACTACAGCCAGCACTTCAATGACAGGTAAAGAATGAGAGAGAAGGCAGAGACTAGGTTCTTTTCTAAAACCTAATATGCTCACTTATAACCACCTCTCCACTCATCTTTTGCTACCATTTCTATCACCCTTTTAAATTACCACCTACCAGCAAAACCAGGCATTGTGACCATGATGGTACCTTTTTCCCACTGCACCTTTAACTTAATAACAATAAACGCTTCAATAAAGGATGGGTAGAAACTGGAACCCTTGTATACTGCTAGTGGGAATGTAAAATGGTGCAGCTGCTATGGAAAACAGTATGATTGCTTCTCAAAGAATTAAAAATAGAATCACAGATGATCCAGAAATCTCAAATCTGGGTTTACCCAAGACAACTGAAAGCAGAATCTCAAAGTGATATCTGCACACCCATGTTCACTGCAGCATCATTCAGAGCAGCCAAGAGGTGGTAGTAATCCGAATGTCTATGAATGAGTGAATGGATAAAGAAAAGGTGGCATATACATACAATGGGATACTGCTGCTGCTAAGTCGCTTCAGTCTGTGCGACCCCACAGACCGCAGCCCACCAGGCTCCCCCGTCCTTGGGACTCTCCAAGCAAGAACACTGGAGTGGGTTGCCATTTCCTTCTCCAATGCATGAAAGTGAAAAGTGAAAGTGAAAAGTGAAAGTGAAAGTGAAGTCACTCAGTTGTGTCCGACTCTTAGTGACCCCATGAACTGCAGCCTACCAGGCTCCTCTGTCCATGGGATTCCCCAGGCAAGAGTACTGGAGCGGGGTGCCACTGCCTTCTCTGAACAGGATACTATTCAGCCTTAAAAAAGAAGGAAATCCTTCACATGTTTCAACATGGATGAACCCTAAAGGACATTATGCTGTCATTACAAGGACACTATGCAATAAGCCAGTCATAAAAAGACGGGTACTTACAGTACATGGAACTCTGCTCAATATTATGTGGCAGCCTGGATGGGAGGGGAATACGGAGGTGAATGGATACATGTATACATATGGCTGAGTCCCTCTGCTGTTCACCTGAAACTATCATGACATTGTCAATCCCCTATACCCCAATACAAAATAAAAAAGTTAAAAATAAAAGATGGGTATTGTATGATTCCACTTACATGAGGTATCTAGAGCAGTCAGACTCAAGGAAACAGAAAGTAGAATGGAGGTTGCTAGGAGTTGGGGGAGGCGGAACCTGGGAGCTGTTGTTTAACGGGCAGTTTTGCAAGATAAAAATGTTCTAGAGACTTGCTGCATGACAATGTCAATACAGTTAACACTACTAACCTGTCCACTTAAAAATGGTTAACATGGTAAATTCTATGTAATGAGTTTTTTTAGCCACAATTTAAAATAAAATTTAAAAGGTCTGGTACAGTCTCCAGGGGAATCCACTACTGGGCATAGCTATAAAAGCAGATCTGAGGCCAAGTTTTGTGCCTATGACTCTAAACTTGAACAAAACATTCTCAAATGCTATCAACCAACACACTGATTCCTTTAAGTCCTCTCTTTAACCCTTAAGAAGGAAAAAAAAGAAAAAACTGGATGGGAATTCTGCCAACTCCCATTTTTACAACAAAAGTCCCAATAAATTACTTATTGACTTCAAATTGCCTCCAAGCCTCATGTCTGCGTACACAGTCCTCCAGAGTCACTTCCATTTACCCCAGTTACCCCTAATGTCAGGCCTTCTGATCTCTACATGCCCAACTTTCATGAAATTGTTCAAAAATTATTTTTTTTCAGTCAGCCTCTTTGAGGTTGAATCCCCAAATCACAAATTTGTAATAGCAGTTTTTGTTACGTTAGGAAGAATCAGTGGCAACATATCATAGTTAAGCAGGCATGCACACACCTACACAATCTGGGTGTGGGTACAGGTGTGGGTGAGTGTCTCCATGAGCAGGCCCACAGGTGCACAGGATCACCTTGGTAGATATTAAACAGAAATGCTTTCCTTACTCCTCAGGTTTTGTGATACTCCATCATCAACTCTCCTGAAATATTCAGACTCACTGATACCCTCTTAGTGTGGGTACATCCATAGTTTTCTGTTAAGAATAATTTTTGTGTAAAAAGGGCCCATGAAGCAATGGATCACAGCTCTGACTGATCAAAGTGTCCTCCATCCTGCCTAGGTAAGATTATGGAAGGGCAAATGGCAAAAATCATTACATAGAAGAAGGGCCTGTAATTTGAAATGATTTTAAAGTCTTGTTAACACTCTATAAGAGCCTGCATTTCTGACTCATCAAACATAAAAAGTTTACAAAAAAATTCGCAAGCGACTAGGACTTGAGTCAGAGTCACATGGCATTTAATATTTCCTGGAGAAGGACAAAGGTTGCTATCATCAACACACAGTCTACATCTCATTGTGTACACACAAACCACTGGGAAAAGAGGCCCTAACTCACCCTGGCAACCACAGGAAGGCAGTCTGCTAACTCCTCAGGAGCCCACACACACTCCTGGAGGCCTACTGTTGTTCAGTCACTAAACTGTGTCCGACTCTTTGGGACCCTATGCACTGCAGCACACGAGGCTTCCCTGTCTCTCACTATCTCCTAGAGTTTGCTCCAACTCATGTCCATTGAGTCAGTGATGGCATCCAACCATCTCATCCTCTGTCGCCCCCTTCTCCTCCTGCCCTCAATCTTTCCCAGCATCAGGGTCTTTTCCAATGAGTTGGCTCTTCACATTTTGGCTCTTTGGCCACATTAGATGGCCAAAGTACTGGAGCTTCAGCTTCAGCACCAGTCCTTCCAATGCATATTCAGGGTTGATCTCCTTTAGGATTGACTGGTTTGATCTCCAAGGGACTCTTAAGGGACTCTCAAGAGTCTTCTCCAGCACCACATGCCTATGGAGGCCTATGGACCTTAAAGGTATATCTAACCAGTCCACCTCCTTGTTTTTCAAATGAGGACAGTGAAGCTGAGAGAGGCTAGATGATTTCTCTAAAGTCTCAACTAGCCAAGCGCAGCAGCATCCCAATCTCCGGACTGCAGTAACAGTATTGACAGCAACACTTTCGTCAATGCCATAAACAGCTTTGGGACCTAAAAAAATGTTCCCTAGACTTTAATGCCCATCTTTAATGTCTGGCTTTTCTAAAACAGTAGAAGAGCAGTGGGACAGTAGGTATTTAAATAAAGTGACCAGTCACTTTGCAGGATCCTAGGATACCTTTACTAATTTAATTTCATCCTTCCTTAAATAAAAGTTACCACTTTTCAAAAGATGTTTACCAAGCTGTTTCTATAACCTACCAACAGTCGTATCTAGGATATATTTATACCTCCATACCTTATAAGGTAATTTATACCATCATACCTTTTTAGTATACTACTTAACACAAATGTTTGACCTTTTTTTTTTTTTAAAAAAAAAGGTCACTTACGTCTCCCTTTTAAAACTGGTCACACTTCTCTTGTGCTTGACAATCAGAAGAAAGAATGCTATAAAATATCTGATTCTTTATTCAGCTTTCCTATTAAACAGGTGACGTTTGACTCTATCAGGAGAGGTTTTAAAGTCAGCTTAATCACCACTGATGTCACAAATGAGTATTCATTACTTTCCAAAAAAAAAATCTAAAAGCTTTGTTCTAATATCTGTTCCTACAGCAATTCTAATCTTCTAAGTTTACTCAAGGTATCTCAAAGCCTTACTCATAATTCTCTAATGGGGAGAGGTACAATATTCTTTTTTCCATGAATTAAAGGGTGTTCAGGGGCCAACAAATACTTATGGGAAGGAGGACAATTTCCAAGGGAGTTAGAGAAGCTGGGTCATAGATAGGCATCAGAGGCTTTCAATTACTGCCCTGGAACGCAGGGCCCCTGATTTATACCACCACTAAAGCAGGCAGGCTGGGCAAATAACAACCTAATTCAGAAAATCTCAGACTGAAATCTGTGAAACAGGGGCTAATGCCCCCTACTGAAGACTGCTCTTAATAATACAGTAATATTTTTATAATCTTGCCCAAGATGAAAGTGATACACAAATTTTGAGTATCACAAATAATCCCCCTGAAAATCTAGCAATATTTCTTCTTTACTATCCCCTGATACCAAACTACAGCTGTCTCAACAAGAGGGAACAGGGCCCTAAAGCTAATAACCCCCAGAGGACCAACCTTCTTCCAGCAAGTGCAGGCAATTTGACTTGGATGTTCTTTTTTTTTTTTGGCTGTGCCCCACAGCATGTGGGACCTTAGTTCCCTAACCAGGGATTGAACCCAAGCCCCCTGCATTGGAAGGCAGAGTCTTAACCCCTGGATGGCCAGGGAAGTCCCTCGACTTGGATGTTCTATGCTAAGCTCACCTGTCTCCCTCTGAGGAACACGAGTCTCCCACTTAAATCTCCATCCCTCCCGCTCCCTCCAATTTGGCTATTTGTAGAGAAAAAAAACTTTTTTTCTCAACCTCCACTCCAAGAAAAGATTTAAAATATTTTTTTATGACAAGCTTTCCCTAAATCATTCTCTCAATAAACATTTAGGGTTCTGATTATGTAATGTGCACTGAGTGCACCCCAAAATAGGAAAATGCAACAAGAGAAGACACAAATGTGAAGAACTTCTTAAAGAGTTTTTTTTAATTTAAAAAAATGAGGCTTTTCCAATGCCCTCCCCAAACCCCCACCACCACTCCCAGGAGAAGGCCCGGTGTCACACCTGTGAACACCACAGCACAAAAGGCCACAGGTCAGCCCTGTCTTTAGGCCCTCAGACATATGCCCATGTTCCTGTTTTTCCACCTGACTTTGGATTCACCCACTGTGCATTCATGTATCATTTCTCAATATGGAAGGCCTCCTTGTAGGAGGAGAAAGGAGCCCACTCTTCACAAGATTGATCTTCCAAATGTGTATGTGTCTTAGTTGCTCAGTTGTGTCTGACTCTTTGCAACCCCGCCGACTATAGCCCCCAGACTCTTCTCTCCATGGAATTCTCCAGGCAAGAATACTGGAGTGGGTTACCATGCCCTTCTTCGAAATGCAGTGTTATAATTAGCAGCCCCTACCACATGCCTACCGTGTACAGATGCTAAGCTCGGCACCTTCCATGTTAAAGTTCTCTCAACAGTTACATAGGGAGGATATTATGGTTCTCATCCTATAAAAGTAACTTTGTCCACGACCTTACAGCTGGTAAGCACCAGAATACGCATTTAATCCCAGACCCCAGGCCTCGAAAGCCACTCTCCTTTCTCAGCATCAGACCTGAGATGGACAGTCCTGGATGCCTGAATTCAAACTTAGAATAGCCAGGTGCTCAGGCCCTAGGAGGACCTGCGCATGGGTGTATGAATTTTGCTATAGAGCAAAAACAAATAAAAATTAACAGTGACCTGCCTTGCATACTTGCGACCAAAATACCCCACACAACTCTGAAGATACCCCAGCTTCCGGCACCAGGGCAAACAACTTAGCATGAGGCTTCATATAAGCAGAACCAAGCTCCCACTCCTCCAGATGCCCTTTCCCACCCCGCCCCCCCTAACAAGGCCTAGAGATTCAGTTTAAGTCCTTGCTTTCTCAAACCCTTGGCCACCGCCCCAGTTTCAGGGCCTCCTCCTCATCTCCAGACAAACAGGACAGTCTCCTTAAATGGCTTCCCTCCATCTAGCTGTTCTCCTTGGCCTTCCTCCATAGTGTCCCCAGGAGGGCTCAAGTCCCACCCACCAGTGTTCTCAGGCTAAGTCACTAGAAGGTTCAGGATCCCTGGGGCTAAAAAAACCAGGTGAGGCCATTCTGTTTCATGCAGAGTGGCTCCAGGCTTGCCATTTTACATACTGAAATAACAAATATGATTCTACTTAAAAACTCTCCTGAACCCAAGTGTAGAAAACCACTAGCTTGAAGGACGAGAGACTACTCCTCGGCGTGACATTTGAGGCCCTCCTCACTTACTCTATGGCTCTTGCTTGAGCTCCTTCTCACTTCTGGCGGCTCCCCGAGGGAGCTGGGCACCATCGCGCCGTTCAGGGCACCACCTGCTCACCCTGAAACTCTGCTGCATCCGCTGCCACTGCCTCTCCTCTGCGAGAACTACAGAAAATCTTTTCTGTTGACCACGGGCTTGTTTCCACTTCATCATCTATCTCTATACAGTTGACCCTTGAACAACATGGGTCTGAACTGTGCAGATCACCTATACATGGATTTCTTTCAACAGTAGATGCTACAGTGCTACATGATTCGTGGCTGGCTGAATCCGGCAGATGCAAAACCACACATACAGAGGAACCACGATACACAGGCTGACTATAACGTTACACCCAGATTTTCTACTGCATGGAGGGTCGGCATCACTAATCCCCGCGCTGATGAAGGATCAATTGTATTTCTATAGCCATTCTCAGTGCCTGGCACATAATGGATGCTCAATAACTATTTCATTCATTCATTCACTAATGAGTGAATGAAACAAAACATGAAATAATCACTCTAATCATCGTGATTCATAAAGTTGCAAAACAGAGACCACACAGATGTACTTTCAAATGAACCTGTTACCACAGGATCTTCCAACACTTGTTTGTTATAAACTCTAACTAGGATATCAATACTAGCATTAAAAAAGAGGAACTGAAAATATCAGAGCAACACATGAAATACATGTAAACACTACTTCGAAAAATTCAAATGTGGGTGGACACATAAACATATACCCATATATAGTCCCTTAGGATAGTTCAACTTGATTTTGCAAAAGCAATATGAATTCGGTAGAAACCACACTTCAATCTGTGAATTTTGATCTTTTCCCAGAATAACAGTCTGCTTTATGATACTGCCTCGTGACGCTGTGCAGCAGCTCCAGTCAGCCAGGTGATCAAGAGGGTAAATAACCCAGAGGGTAAATACACTTACAGCCCTTCTGGTTTCCACTTTTAGTATAGCATACACCATACATTACATGAGCTAGACAACACTTTATTATAAAATGGGCTTTATTAGATTCAGACTAATATTAAGTGGTTCTCAGCACATTTAAGATAGGCTAGGCTAAGCTATGGTGCTCGGCAGGTTAAGTGTATTAACTGCATTTTTGACTTGGGACATTTTCAACTTGCTGATGGGTTTATCAGGACATAACCTCATTGAAGATCTGGACATAAATTTATGTGCATACAGTACTGCTACAAACATTCATTTCTTACTGATTATTTCCCTCAAATTTTTTGTTTCAAAATCTTAAGTCAGTTATGTTAGATCAATGTGATTACTCTAAGGTCCTCCATTCAGTTTTAAAAACAGAAACTACATGCTTCATGATAAAATTGAGTTCAGATAATAATGGTGTTGAGTGTGCCAATTACAATGGCTCCCTAAATGTGAAACAGTTAAAAAGAAAAAAAAAACCCTACATGTGGACACACCTGAAGATTATGGCTGATTAAATGCACAAAGAAGGCACAAGCACACCTGTTAATTCAGTGCCAGGGGTTTGGGGTTTCAATTTAGTATCAAGTGCCTCCTCCAGCGTGGCCTCCTTGCCATCCTGTATTTCTCAGGGGAGTCTTAAATACTTCTCCATTATTTACAAGCATCCTACGAACATAGGCTTTCCCTCATATGCTTGGAGGCAGTTCCAGGGATGGTGTGCTCAGGGCAAACATGGGAGGCATACATGGATTCTCTGCAGAATGACCAGTTCCAGATACAAAAGTCTGTATCTTCACTGCAGAGTCACACAGAGGGTAACAGATTTCATCTCTAATCTTATTTCTCCAACATCAGTATATAATACAGCTTTGGGACTATCAATCCATGGAACTATCAAACCCACATACTGGTTAGAAGAAAGGTAAAACTGACCGAGGGGGCCAAGCTGGCTAAATGACAGGCTGCTAGCCCTGTGGAATTAGAAAGTTACTAGATTGTTTCTGTTGTTGCTAACCACAGAAAAAAAAGGCTTAAATTACACAACAGTGAAAGCGACCACCTTGACAACAGCACTCGAGTCCACTTGGAGCCTAGTCTGGGGGACAGAGGAGTGGTCCTTGGCTGTCACCGCAAAAGTGAAGTCACTCAGTTGCATTCGACTCTTTCTGACCCCATGGGTCCTCCACCCGTGGGATTTTCCAGGCAAGAATGCTGGAGTGGGTTGCCATTTCCTTCTCCAGCGGATCTTCCCAATCCAGGGATCAAAGCCGGGTCTCCCACATTGCAGGGAGATCCTTTACCATCTGAGCCACCACAGCAAAATGGGAGGTAATCTAGGAGTCACGCACTACAATGATAGCATTCCCTTCTCTGTCATACATGTTCACCACATTTACCAAATTCCCGATGTGCTTAAAGTCAGGATACAGTATTCCAGGAGGAAAACTGTGGCTGACATACAAATTTGTTATGAACCACTAAATTATCAAACGCCAGTTGCTGGCACCCACTTGAGGTTAATAATGACACACAGGAGAACACAGGCAAACTTCAGGCCCATCCAGGAGTGCCTGCCTCTTTAGAGATGCCCCACATTAAGCATCTATAGTATCCCAGAAACATGGAAGAGAGACAGACAAGAGGGAAGAAGTCCAGAAACACTGCAGTGACCTGAAGGAGGAGCAGACAGAACAAGAAATCTTCAGCTTTAACTCTTCTGCCCAACAAACAAATAAACAAACAGACAAAATACCTAGGGGCAGACCTGTGCATCACAAAAGGAGGCAGGGGCCACACTGACAGCATCGTGGAAGAACGTCTGATCCACCGTATAATGGTCTATACCAGCATCCAAACAATGCCCCAAACCCCCAGAAGCCTCACTGTCAATTAACAATACAGTAGGGAGATCAGACCCTTCAAGGACAGAAATCTAAAGCAATGCAATACTCTTTGGTGGGGGAAGGCTAAACTCCCAATTCTAACTATCAACTGGTCCTGCTACTATTCACAATAATTTAAATGGAAAATATTTCAAACTTTTAGTTTAGTACGATAGGTGCCCCGTAAGAAAGTGCCATTCCAGACTTTTTCCCAGTATGGTGACATTAAGCCCAACATCAGCATGTTTCTCACCAACATGGAATCTGTTTTGAGGAAACAAGACTATATAAAACAGTCATCAAGACATACATCAAACTTTCAAAAGGAATTATCTTTAGGAATAGACAGGCTTGGGGGAGGGGAACATTCACTGTCTACTTCCATAGAGTTTGGATTTTCTTCTTTTTTTTTTTAACAGTGCATGCATTGCAAAGTCGTGTCCGACCCTTTGCGACCCCATGGACTGTAGCCTATCAGGCTCCTCCATCCATGGGATTTTCCAGGCAAGAGTGCTGGAGTGGATTGTCATTTCCTTCTCCAGGGGATCTTCCCAACCCAGGAATTGAACCTGGGTCTCCCACATTCCAGGCAGACGCTTTACTGTCTGAGCCACCAGGGAAGCCCATGATATACAATGCAATATTAATACTTTATAATATATTTTAAGCTAAAAGTCTTAAATACATAGAACTAATTTTTCAATGGGTATTACAGAAATTAGGGAGAAACTTTCCCCAATGAAGTGACACTTAGTAGCTCTGACCAAGAACCGGTTCTTCAGCACAACAAGTAGAAGTATTAACACATGATCACATTCTGACTTACACAAAGAATGTTGAAAAAACGTGATGCACTGTTACTGTCTCTGAGAATTTTTAGCAATCAGCCAGAGAGACAAAGCACGGACACATCCACCTTGAGCACACACACAAAATTAATAAGACTCAGGCTGGAGCAGTGGTGAGAGCTTGGGATTCCCGAAGACTTAAGAAGGTGACCCAGATGGTAATGTGCAATGCAGGGAGTGCTGGGGACCTGGCAAATGGCCCAGCATCTCCCTGACTTCAGCCATCTGTGTCTTACGATGCCTACAGACACAATCATGTGGCTAATAAAGCCATTTCACATACATGCTCAAAAAATCAAAGGACTCTGAGGAAATTTAAACGTGTGTGGCAAAATTTTTATCAGCCTCACCCAGTAATACATCACTACCTTAGGGTTCTGAAAATTCACAGGTCTACAGAAAAGACATAAAAACTTCCCTTAAAAATTAAATAATGATAATCTGAAATCAGAATTGTGGGAAATGGGTATGTTTATCAATCAGAAAATAGAGACTAAGATTCAGGTTTTGGGAAACTGTGACACCTTGATATAACAGTCCCGTGTACTGACTGTTTAATATAGCCTATTTCCCCAAAATAGAAAACATACCAGTAAGGAACATGCTAATGTACTTACGTCACTATACTGCTAAGAAATCTGGAGTGACATGCTATTACCAGGCACCTGTTACACTCTTCTGGTCGTTGAGGCCCCAAAAGAAACAACGGTCTAGACTGTTTCCAAGTCACTAAATTACCAAGCAAATTCACAAGTTAATTTAGGTACAAACTGAACAGCTAACTCTAATAAGGCACACTCTAAATACTGACACACTAATGTTCATTTCTCTATATTTTTTCGAAGGTATTAAAGGAAGCTGTTGAGTCTTCCCTGGTGGCTCAGAGAGTAGGAATCTACCTGCAATGCAGGAGACCTGGGTTTGATCCCTGGGTCAGGAAGATTCCCTGGAGAAGGGAATGGCTACCCACTCCAGTATTCTTGCCTGGAAAATCCCATGGACACAGGAGCCTGGTGGGTTACAGTCCATGGAGTTGCAAAGAGTCGGACATGACTAAGCGACTAACAAAAAGGAAGCTATAAGGTTACTGGTTGCTTTGGTTTAAAGAAGCATTTAGTCAATGGTGAAAGTCACCGTGCCATTTTATGAAACAGTTTTATCTCTGAATCAAGAACATCAATCTATCCGAAAACAGGCCATGAGCATCCACTGTTATACACTGCCATCTGCCCAGCACCCGCCCCCTTTTGTAGGGAGAGCTCCATGTGATTCCAGGGAGAGCTACCATGTTCTTACATCCCTCTGCACCCCCACATCACAGTTCACCCATTCAGGAGTTACCCCTTGACCAAAGTCTATTAAATTACAGCCTCCTTATCAAACAGCCACCAATGATGCCAACTGAAACTAGAAAAATGAGGCAAGAGACAGATAGCAAAGTTCAGAGGCACATGGCAACCACATTCCCTGCTACCTGGAAGACCACCTGCAGGAGTAGAAATAGAAGCTAGAATCCAGAGGCTGGGGGACAGAAACCCTTACTTTCTGTTGTTCTGGGGCCTGTCTGCACCTTGCCTTCTCTTCCGATCAGCTGTCTGGCTCTTCCCTTGGTCACACAAAATACACCAGTGTCTTTCCCCCAAAGTCCTAACATTATGTGCCTTCCCCCACCACACCACAATTCTGCATGAGAAACGCCAACCACAGCCTCCAACTGCCAGTTGAATTCTCTCTAAGCCATGGATGGATGGGGTGGGTGTGTTTTATCCATATAGCTTCCTACTCTTCACCCATGTTCTGGATACCGCTCCTAAAGGTAGTCATTTATAAGTAATCAATTGGTCATGACCTGGTAGAAAAAGATTCTCTGGGCCAACTGGAGCCCCATCTCCATACTCAGCCTCACAGAGATGTAGACTCGAGAAGCCAGGATATCGAATCATTTAGCAATGAGGTCAGAACAGAAAAGACTGGCAGGAGGTAGAGTTGGAACTACAACACACCAAAGCCACGTGTGAGCTGATGCACAGTGAGCAGACACGAGCACTATGCAAAGGGCTCTGGTCAGCGAGGCACCCCCGCCACCTGAAAGATGAAGATCACCTCCAGCCCTACCGCAGCCTCAGTCACTAACGAATTTCTGGGTCTCCCAAGCTGGAAGCTTTGCAGCAACCTGTGCCCCTACTTCACCACACTCAACCTTTTTTTATTCAGATACTTAAGTGAATCCCTGTTTCTGACAACCAGAAAGGGCGAGCCATAATAATTCTGAATGCAGAATTCTTTCCAGAGAAGCCCATCAGCAGGCATAAACCAAACGCTTGTTACCGTGGTACCCACAACCCTCCCACTGGACTACTATATTGAATGCGGTCATGTCAAAACTCATGACAGATATACCACTGAATAACCAAAGCCATATTCTTAAATCAGTTTGGTGTCAAGCATCAAAACTGTAATTCAAGAAACTAACATCTCCCCAGATCAGTTTTCTCTACAAATTAGAATACTAAACTGAATGGACTGCTGAAAATGGCAGCTAAATACACATCTTAGCTATCTGAATTTCACTGTAGAATTGACTTTGTGATATCTTTAGTTTGTTCTCATTGTAAGATGTGTTTTTAAAGTGGACAGGACTTTATAAATGCCTTGCATATAAATGATATAGTATCTTCTTACTTTCTTATATTTTCTTCTTTACTTGCTCATGGTTCCACTTCGGTGGAAAACTGGCTGAAGAGTTGAACGGTATAAGTGAATTCAACAGAGGGAACAAATACGACCATACAAGATGACCAAACACCCATCGGTAGGTTTTTCTGGTGACCGCATCCAAGTAAATGGAGAAGTACTTAACTCCACAGGGTCGGATGCCTATGAGGGATCTGCCATCTGCTCCAAGGCAACTGCCAAATAAAATCACAGTATTCTGGTGTTGGCAACTTTTACAGAATTTTTTCTGTTCTTTCCTACTCATCTCCCACCATTACTTACATGAGAGAACAGAGGGAGAAATGAGGTATTGACACACGCCACAGCAAGGATGAACCCTGAAAATATTTTGCTAAAGTAAAAGAAATTGGTCACAAATAGCCACATATTGTAGGATTCAATTTAGTCGAAATGTCCAGAGTAGACAAATCCATAGTCAGAAACTAGATTAGTGGCTGCCTGGAGATGGGGAGGAATAAAAATGGGAAGTGGCTGCTAACGTGTATGTGACTTCTTTGGGGGGTGATAAAAATGTTCTGAGATTAGTGTTATTAGATATAACTGTGAGTATATTAAAAACCACTGAATTGTATACTTTACAGGGGTAAATTTTACAATATGTAAGTAGAATCTCCTTGGACTGCAAGGAGATCCAACCAGTCAATCCTAAAGGAAATCAGTCTTGAATATTCGTTGGAAGGACTGATGCTGAAGCTGAAACTTCAATGCTTCGGCCACCTGATACGAAGAACTGACTCACTGGAAAAGACCTGATGCTGGGAAAGATTGAAGGCGGGAGGAAAAGGGGACAACAGAAGATGAGATGATTGGATGGCATCACCCACTTGACAGACATGAGTCTGAGTAAGCTCCGGGAGTCAGTGATGGACAGGGAGGCCTGGCGTGCTGCAGCCCATGGGGTCGCAAAGACTCGGACACAACTGAGCGACTGAACTGAAGAAATATCTCAATAAAGCTGATACTTAACAGACAGACAGATGGCTGTGGGTAGGGGGTATACATATGCAGAGAGAGTAGGAAAAGCAGAAGACTGGATAAAAATCATAATGTTTTCCTCTTTTGCTTACCTAGGGAGTCTCCAACAAAAGACAGGTCACATTCCCTAAGTTAAATCATAAATCAACCATAAAATATAAGGAATTTTCCCCTAAAAATGGTGATCAGAATTCCTCAAAAATAAGAGACTGACTTAAGGAAAATTTTCTTGTTGGGTGAGAAGTTAAGAAAAGGGCTAAGATGTAGTGAAGGTAAAAGTGTTAGTCACTCGGCTGTGTCCTACTCTTTGCGACCCTACAGGCTCTAGCCTGCCAGGCTCCTCCATCCATGGCATTCTCCAGGCAAGAATACTGGAGTGGGGTGCCATTCCCTTCTCCAGGGGATCTTCCCGACCCAGGGATCAAACCCAGGTCTCCTGCATTGCAGTAGATTCTTTACCGTCTGAGCCACTGGGGATGCAGCAAGGGATGATAAGGGAATGAGGATCGAGAAGTTCTCTGCCAAAGGAATGAAACTTGAAAGTGACTGAGGGGCAGGAACGGGGGCTGGGTTAGGAAGAAGAATGGTATGTGGTTAAGCGGTTTGATAAAGAGAGGCTGGTGCTCCCAGACAGGATCATTCATCTCAGCTACTACGGAGTTCCAGCCACTACTGAGATGAGAAAGAATTTGAAGACTAAGGAACAGGTGCAGGAATCCAAGCTGATTTCAAAAGTCAAGAGGGGGTCATCTACAGCAGCAAGGAGAAAGAGATGGGAGGGAAATCTGAGGAACCTGTATCTAAAGGAGAAAGAAAAGATTCCTGTAGTCCTATGGCTGGGACACTACTGAAGCTTTATGTATACAGAAAATAAATTGAGGATATAATCCAGGACTGAATGTAATGACCTAAACAGACTTTCTCTCAATAGCTTTGCATAAACCCCTTTGATACGAAATGTTCTTCCAGATTCAGATTTCACAAACAATAGGTGGTATATTTCCTGGGCACTAGGGACCATGCCGCTCTCAGAAATAATCCCAAATAA